>NC_133619.1:245124209-245497334 GCF_048593235.1 Sminthopsis crassicaudata
TGATTTTCAGAGGTCCCACCTGATCTAGAAAAGCCTAGAAAGCTTATTTATATGTTTGTAAGTACTTTGGCAAGTTCAAATATCTTAATACTGGAGGGAAGGGGAATTTGAATATCAGGCACAGACAGATTTGTCCCTATCATAGACTGGATGATAATAAGAAATAAGATCTGGAGCAATCTGGGCAAGACATTTTCATGTATTTCATATTATTTTTATTGGGTTTTGTTACAGTTAATGGATGAGTGATCAAAGGAAATAAGATTAATTTATCACAAGATTCAGATTTTTAACTATAGCATTTATGTTCCAAAGCTGAATTTAAATCATCTTATCTCTGTGTAAACTCTACATGTAAAATGCTCAATTTATCCAAACCTTTGATGGGAGATATTAGAGGCTAAAGTCAAAGATATTTTCTATATCAAATAGATTTTGTAGTTAGGCAATGGAATTTGAGTTTCTACTGTGACTAAGAAATTTAA
Source organism: Sminthopsis crassicaudata (assembly GCF_048593235.1). Classification (NCBI taxonomy): domain Eukaryota; kingdom Metazoa; phylum Chordata; class Mammalia; order Dasyuromorphia; family Dasyuridae; genus Sminthopsis; species Sminthopsis crassicaudata. The sequence goes on from NC_133619.1 coordinate 245,124,695, forward strand.
ATAAGCTCAATGAAACATTATTTTCCCATGGCAATTAAGGAGATTTTTAAATATTTTCCAAAAATATTTTTTTTCTTTTAAGTTGTGTATAGAGTTGATGTCCTAATGCTTTAATAGATTTACTGTTAAGTTTTCTATTTTTCATGTCTAAAAATCTTTCAAGATATTCTAGATCCTCCCTTTCCACATTCTTTAGTCATAATGGAACTGATATTCTACATTATCTTGTAATATAGCTATTTCCCCTCAATTTTTCAGCAAGACTACAAATTCCTTGTGTTTTTTTTTACTCTGTACAGCTAGCACAGGGCAAATACAGTACCATTTCCAAAGCAAATATTCAGTAACAATTTACTGAAAAGTTGAAAGAAAAGAAAAGCTTTGATATTTTAAAGGGAATATAAAATAACAAGCAATAAACAAATGTAATTACAGTCAAAGAACTAAAGTAAGTGAAATATCAAATGCAATGACTATAGCATATAACTATACTAAATTCTTTGGGAAATAGTTTGCTTAGTCAGAACAAAAGATGTTAGCTGAAAGAAAGACAATAAGTGTATTCGGAGATTTCATTTCCCAAGGCTGTCAATTGATTCTGGTAATAATTGGAAATTTCATTCTTCTGAAAAAAGGGACCATGTCATCATAGTTGTAATTGGCATGATAATTTCTATTTTTCAGTGCTATAAGATTTAGAAGGGGCATGAAATTGGATGTTGTGAAAGGTACTAGAATATTTATAGAAACTTTTTTTTTTTTTTTTTTTTTTGGCAAGAACTAGAAATGTGATCGTTGTCAATAGAGGAATAATTAAGAAATTATACTATATGGTAATAATGATAGTATGGCATATGATAGTAATATTTTGTTCTAAAACAGTCTCATTTAGATGGGACTTTATCATTTGCAAAATACTTTATATTCATTATTTCATAAACTTGCAAGGCAGATGCTATTATCATCTTCATTTAAAAGATGACATAACTGTAGCTGAAAAAGTTTAAGTGATTTGTTAAGGTCTCATAAGTGTTGAATGAAGTAGAGTTTGGTGTAGAGGTGTCCTACTTCCAAGCCCAATGCTGTAATAACGTTTCCACTGGATTACCTCATAAAATGAAGAAAAAGACATTTTCAGAGAAAACTAGGAAGACTTAAGCGAACTGATTCAAAATTAAATGAGAAAAAATAAGAAAATGTTTTAGTAATAATTATTTTTAAAAAGGAAAGAAAAATTGTTTTTAAAATAAATAAAGAGTGAAAAAACTTTTTTAAAAACAGTGAAGAACTCTGGCCAATACTATGACTGAATTGAACTCTAGAGAATCAGTGATGAAGTACATTGCTCATCTTCTGAAATCTAGACACAACATATATAATAAACTATAACTTTTTGAAAATGGCAAAAAGGTAGATTTGTGTAACTTATCTATATGTGCTTATTAAAATATTTTTTTAATTTGAGTTTAAAATTACAAAAAGAAACATGTTTAGCAAGATAGTTTTCAAAGTGACATGCAGAATTTGTCATACATTTTTTAAAAAGAAAAACTTTAGGCAATTCAGTTTCACATAAATTTTTTTCTACTCTATTTTGTATGTGGAAGTAGCCATTAATATAATTAATTGATCAATGTAGTTAATTAATATAATTAATAAATGGCCATTAATATAGTTTAGAATTAGAGAATTTTTTTTCTAAATTGAACTATATTAATGACCATTTCCATATACAAAATACAATAAAAATATTACATGTAAAACTGAGTTGCCTAAAGTTTTCCCTTTTTAAAAAAAAGTGTTGCCTAGAGCACTAAGAGGTGAAATAACTTGTAGACAGTATGTGTCAGTGGCAGGATATCATTCCAGGCCTTCCTATTTCCAAGTTTTAGTCTCTATCCATTAAGCCTTGCTATATTTTTGCTCCATAATTTATATCATATTGCTTTCACTCACCAAATCATTCTGCCTTAGAAAATATTAGTAGACTACTTGAATATTTTATTAAAACTCATACTGTAATTTGTTTATTCTATCCCAAAACAACTGAAATTATTCTGGACATTCTATATTAGGAAACAAATTCTTGATAACAAAGTGATTACTTTGTCCTTTGGATGTGAATGGACAACATGGACAGATTTGGGGGCAAAGTCATTACGTAATTCTATATATCCTTTGTTTTAATGGATCTCTGCTTTCACTAGTATAGGGAATTATTGCTGAGAAATACTACTTTTCTACAATGTTCATCTTAAATATTCATCTGAGTCACTACAAACTAAAATGACTTATCCAGGGTTCTATATCTATTAACTAGAATGTCTCTGAGGCATAATTTCCATCCACTATACTACACTGCATTAATGAAAGTCTTTGCTTGTATAAACATAAATTTAAATGTCTCTAAGGAAACTTCTTTCATAATAAAGTGATACTTCTCAATTTTACTAAGCATGAACTTAATCTTAGTTTCTATTGAAAAGGAAGAAAGAAAAGTAGGATTTCAGTAATGTCCATGCTTCTAAGGTGTTTAAAGCCTGTTACCATGGTATAGATGTGGTATGTTTGAAAAGTGTTAGGTTCTTATTAAGTGCTAAATCTGTACTTAACAATTCTCTAGTTTACACCTTTGGTTCAGGCCTTTCAGGGGAGTTTACCCCTTTGAACTTCTGAGAAGGAGTTTACATATGAAAAGGAGTTTACACAACCTTTAAAAGGAACAAGTTCATTGGTTGAAGTGTTTCTCACAAGCCCCACTGAGTTCTCACTACAATCTCTGCGAGGATAAAAGAAGACAACATTGACCCCAGAGTAGTAGTCTACTCTAGGACAGAGTTGGGACTGCTCTCTGAAGGAAGAAGAGTCTAGTCCGGGACTGAGTTGAGACAGCAGATCTCCTCCCAGAGAGCGATCGGAAGTTTCTGGAGACAACAGAACATTACAGAAAAGTCTGTGGTTCCCAGCAGTTCTTTAGCATAAAAATAACCATTTGCTACTTACATATCCTATCGAATTTATTCTGGCCCTGTTTTAAATTAAATTAAATTAAATCTCTGTTTCATGGGCTAAAGACCCATGATTGGTTGATTTATGCTTTTAGTCTAGTCTAGTACGTGTATGTTATTCCATCTTTATTAAATATCAATTTCCCAGTGAAAGATGAACCCAGATGGATATGTTGAAATTTAATAAGAATAGATGTGAACTTCTACTGTTGTGTTCAAGAAAATCGACTTTCTTAGTATAAATGAAGGAGGGATAGTTAAATTGCAACCAGCTAAAAAATTTTAATGTCAGTCCTTTGTATGTTCAATATGATCCAATGGTATAATCTAATCAGAAAAGTTAATCTAATATTGGCTGCTAAAATCACTTTAGAGAAATGGTTTATTTCTCATAGTGTGCAGAACTAGGAAAGTTGGAGTCCAGCTGAACTCTGCCATTATCACAGGCCATCTGAAAGATCATATTCAGTTCTCAGAACCAAAATTTAAGAATTTTAAGAACGTTGACTGGAGAGCCTCTTGAGGAGGACAACGTGTAACATGTCAAATGAGAATCCTTTGAATAAACTGGGGATGAAGAGAAGAGATGACTCCAAAAAGGAATATGAATATCACAACTGCATTCAAGTATTTGATAGATTTTTGCATGAAAGAAGCATTATATTCTTATTACTTCTTAGAGGACAGAGTGTGTGGAAGTTGCAAAAAAGCAAATTTCGATTTGATGTAAGGGGAGAAAATGTTTATAAGAATTACAGCTATCCTAAACTGGAATTCACTGGAAGACATTCATTAAGGAAAGACTGGATACCTACTCCTAAAATTATAGACAGAATTCTTGTTAAAATGTAAATTAGACTATTTGACAGTGAGGTTCCTCTGAATATTTTTTTTAAACTGCCTTGGGCTGGTTGAATACTGCTATATTCTTCCTTCTTCAGGCATGTAGTCACATTCCTATTTTTCCCTATTTCAAGCTGACATGCTGACAATTCTGTGATTCAGAGTCCTTTGTTCACTTCTTTGCTGACTATCCAATGGTAATTGGTTTACAAAAGTAACGAAATATTATTATTCTTTTAAAAAATGATGAACAAGCTGATTTGGGATATGCTGAGTTTCTGATATTATCTTCCAGTTTTCTCAGTAATTTTTGTCAAATAGTAAGTTCTTATTCCAGAAGCTAGAGTTTGGGGGTTTATCAAATACTAGATTACTATAGGCTTGATTAGTATGTCATATGTATCATATCTAATTTATTCCATAGATCCACCACTCTTTTTCTTAACTAATACCAAATGACTTTGATGACTATTGATTGATAATATAGTTTTAGGTTTAGGTTGCTAAGATGTAAAGGGCTAGAACTGAGCAGATGCAAGGTAACCTAGCAAGTAGGGCTAATTACCCCTTGGACAATTCTCTATTAACATATGACTAAATTAAAACAAGAAAGTGAAGAATCCATTTTACCACACTTTCCTCATTTTATTTTATTTTTTTTTTGGAAAAAATGAAAGGGTAAAAAAAACCCTTAGGGCTATTTCTAGGGTCTAAAATATCTAATTTCAAATGTCAAAAGTCATCCAAGCATTCTTTTTTTTCTAGACTGAAAACCTATAATATGAAGGATAAAATCTAAAGGGCTATATGGAAGTAAATCACCATAAAAAGAAGAAAGTCATGGCACCCAGGAATGGATAAATTCCTTAATGTTTCATTAGCTGACAAAAGACAAAAGATAAAGGGGGAAATGACTGATTACACTGAATGCTCAAGGCTTGCCAACTAGATTAGAAAATGATGCTACTTTGAGCTTCCCTGAAGGTGAGTTGTCAAGATTTTAAAATGCACAGCTAGAAAGTGCCCATATTTGGGCTTTAAATACATAATCTATTTCTGTGAACATCATCCCCTTAGCTTTGGCAAGTAACAGCTATGTAATAGACTATTTCCTCATAGCACTGACCCAGAGAAGTGTATAGCTTTAAAACAAACAAAACAAAATATAAGTGAATTTTATAACTGAATCACAGAAGGAAGCCATAAATACATTGTCAAGAACACCTACTGACAAATCTCATTCTGCTCAGATTCTTTCCAAGGTGAGTTAGATTTTTAAAGGCAAGATCAGAATAACATGAAAATCTAAATCTGTGTAAGGATATTACTCTTAAAAGGAAGACAAAGCATGATGTTATGCATTCCAGAGATATAAGGGAATATAAAGTTTGAATGGGGGAAAAGCAGAAATGAAGCATTACCTAGAACGGTGATTTTTAATTTGTGTCCCTCACAGAATACTGGAAATAGATACTCTGTGTTAGTCTTAATAAAAATAAATTGACCACAGAATTGCCAAAGCCTACCCATTCTCTCAGACAGAGATATTGAATCCCACAAACAACATTTCTTAGTGCATTCAATTCCACATTAAAAAGAAATCAGGAAATATTTAACAAAATCAACTTTTTAATTATTTTTAAACAGATAACTAACATTTTAATGCCCTGAGATACTGAAATATAAAAAGTCACAAAGTTAAAAGAGCCTTTCAGGTGTTACTATTTACATTTTAATAAAAGTTTTAGTAATTGATATTATTATTTAAATTTGCATTTAAAAAGAATATTAACAAATAAAGAATAATGATTTTTTTATTAATAATAAAAAAAGAAACTCTTTTTGGCAGCTAACTTGCTTTCTGATTTCTTCCCAGTAGTTATCTTGAACTCTTGAAGTAAAACTTTAAGTGATAATAAGTGATTTGTAGGTTATAGATAGATGTTAATATGTGGTTTTCTAAATCAATATGCAGCTTGTACAGTTCTCTATGTAGGGTCTAATGGTTCCATTTCTATATGAGGTTGATATTTTTCTTTGAAAGGATAACATAAATCCTTTATTGTATATGTTTTTTAAATAAAATCTCTGAAACTCTCTCACTTGCTATGTTTATTCAAATGCCTTACTTTAGATATACTACTTTAATAAATGATGCCCCAGGATTACAAAATTAGTTTGCTAATGATACAATGTTGGTTCTGATGTGGCTTCCATGTATGACACTGTTGCCTTGTCAGCGAGAAAACCTAATTATATGGAAATTTGTAATTGTCTCTGATTTTTATGCAAATGTCAAAAACATATTCTAAATATATGATTAATGTAATCTTTTAAATATCTAAGAATATATAACAATAACATTGGTGACTAAGGAATACCATAGCTATATATGCAAATTGAATTGAGACAATTTACTCATAAAATCATGATTTTGAGAAGAATAGGAAATTTATGCCACAGTTATTGTTTTGATCCTTGTTAATTAAGAATTAAGAGAGAAGTGATGAAAAGTGTCCTCCACATCTAAAGAGAGAACTAGGAAGACTGAATATACATCAAAGCATAATATTTTTACTTTTGTTGCTATTATTGTTTGCTTGGTTTTTTTCTCATTTTTTTTTCTCCTTTTATTCTGATTGTTCTTCTGCAGCATGATGAATATGTAAATTTTTTAGAAGAACTGTACATGTTTAGTCTACATCAGATTGCTTAGGATCTTGGATGAGGAGAGAGAAAGGAGAAAAAATTGTAACACAGGTTTTGCAAAGGTGAATGTTGAAAAGTATCTTTGCATGTATTTGGAAAAATAAAACACCACTAAATTAATTAATTAGTTAATACATTTTAAAAAGAACTATGAGGGGAAAGATGATATTTGAAGTTCACTGAAGTTTGTCATCTAATTTTGCCCATAAAACACTGAAGCCCAAGTGAAGTGACTTTCAATTAATGTACAGGTTACTGATATTTCAGAATTTTAAGTCATGCCTTCTGACTTTAGTTCCAAGGAATTGTCTCCATTATCCTTGTCTTCCTATTATTTTATGGAGATACATCTTTGCATTTCTGTATTCATCAAAGATTCAATTAGTAGCAATTGATGTTAGACAGCTTTTTCGGAAAACACTACAGGTTCACTTCAATGTTGTTGTAGTTGGTGTTATACATTCCTACAGCAAATAATTGCAATATCCTATCAAATTCTCCTGCCTCTACCCCCAAAATAATCAAAACCAACAAATATACAAAAAAACAAATAAAATACCTATCTTTTGGGGTAAAAATACAATATGAAATTTCTTCCAATCAAATTACAGCAATAGATTAAGATATTGTATCTAGGCAATCCCTGTTAACATGAAAAATATGTAGGAAAGAAAATACAATTAACATTTTAGGATTATAAACCACATTCCTAAAAACTGATATGCAGTCTATAAGAGGCTTTATTATTCACTGTACAATTATGTGTACATATTCTTTTTTTTAGAGATATTTCATTTTGGGAGTATGTAATGTTCTATTGTCTCCAGAAATTGCATATAACTCTCTGGGAGGAGATCTGCTGCCTCAACTCAATCTCCCGGCCAGACTCTTCTTCCAGTAGAAAGTATTCCAACTCTGACCTACAGTAAACTCTTCTCCCTTGCTCAATGTTGCCTCCTTTATCCTCCCAGAGAATGGGCGTGGAATAACTCAGGGGCTTCTGGGAAAAAATACTTCACCAATGAACTTGCTCCTCTTAAACATGTAAACTCCTCCCCAGAAGTTCAAAGGGGTAAAACTCTCCTTAAAGACTGGAACCAAAAGGTGTGAACTAGAGAATTGTTAAATACTGACTTAGAACTTAGTAAGAACCTATCATCTCATCTCATTAGCACTTAGTAAGAACCTAACAGGAGTATGATCTGTATTTGCTAACATCATTTCTATAAATCTTTTCAGTATTAATTACATGGATTATTTAATCATTATAATGTTTATTGCCTAGCAAAAAAGTAAGGCACTAGGGTAATGGCCCATAGGACCATTTGATGGAGTTTAAGAAAGATCTGAACTGTGGAATCAGAAAAAAATGCCTCTGGGGAAGATGTGCTGTTTGTGGGAGATCATTAACAAACAAGGAAAACTTTGGATTATGGTGCAGCTAGTTAAGGGAGGGAGTGCTAAAAAGCATACACTGTGAGGGATCATGACACCGGAAAGGGTTTTTCCTTTTCAATTTTGTTTAGAACCAATGTTGCTATTCTGTAATTCAGCTTAGGTATTTCCCTTATATTCAATGAATGCTAAATATATAACTATGCTCTCAGCTATCATATATCCACCAAAATATCCATGGGCTTTTTAAATACCAAAAACTTTGAAATAGATTCTTAATGTCTCTTTTACCTTAATGCATAGATATTTTACTCTGTCTACCTTAGCAGGTTGGGGAATGAATAAATATTCAATTTGGGGATATCTTAGTTTATGCAGATAAAAAATAACATGACATTTTAAATTCATTACAGCTAATTTAGCAAATACTTGATTCTCCATCACTCCTTCCTCCCAAACTAATGTAAATTCATTAATAAGGGATTGTTTCATTTTTAGTTTAATATTTCCAGCATTCAGCAAAGTTCCTGGAGGGTTCAATGAATTATTAATAAGTGCTATTACCTCCCATTTCAAATATAAAATCTTCTATTCAACTTTCTAAAATCTTCACAAACTGACCTCCTCTTTACTTTTCAATCTTTCTTTAGCTCACTTCCCCCCATGTAATCTGTGATGCGATATTACTTCATTGACTTGAACAAGACAATCCATCTATAGAGTCCAGTAATTATACTTTCTGTTACCCAAGACTAGAATTTGTCTTATCTCTGCCTCTTAGCTTCTCTGGCTTCTTTAAAGTCTCAGCTAAAATCTCACATGTACAAGAACCTTTCCTCATCCTCTTTAATACTAATGGCACTATTCCTGATTATTTCCAATTTATTATAAATATATATTTATATATCATACTTCCAATTCATGAAATATAACATTATACTATAATATATTATAAATGCTAGATATTAACTTGTAAGATATAATATAATAAATGCTTGTATTATTATACAAATTAATATATGTTAATATATAATATCATTATTACATCATATATATTATAATATATAATGTGTATATGCTTGCTATCTCATCCATTAGACTATGGGCACCTTAAAAATAACAATTACATTTCTCCTTTCTTGGCATTCCCAGTGTTTAGCATGGTCTTATACATAGTAGCTGTTTATAATTGCTTGATGCCTGAATAACAAACTAATAGATGTTTGCTGAAGAAGATAACCAATGTTTGCACACATGTTTCCAAAGTTTTTCTCTAGGTGTAATGGCTCTTAACTTTGTGTATATTTGCATTCAGGTGTGTTTTTAGCCCCTTTACCATTCTGATGAAGACTACAGAGCCTTTTCAGAAAAATGTTTTAAAATTTAAAAATAAAATTAATAAGATTACAAAGAAAACCAATTATAATGAAATTAAAACACCAAATTAAGATGCAAACAAGCAAAATACTTTAAAAAGCTGACAATTCTCAAAAATTACTAGTATATGCTGGTTATCTTTCTTTTCCTTCTTTGTTCTCTCTCCTCTTCTACTCTATTCTTTTTTTCCTTTCATCTCCTTCTACTTCTCTCCCTCTCTAAAAACCATTTGGACTATTGTAAAATTTAGTCCTCAACCTGAGAACACTAGCTCTTAGTAGATATGAGTTATTTAGTATATAATAGATTCTTCATGGAGAAAAGCATTTGTAATATCTACTGTATTTAAAATGCTGTTCATAAATACCATTATCCTCAAGAAACTTCTATTTTACTTAATAACTTCACACATATTTTACAATATTCACAAAAAAGAAAATATAATTTATTGTTATTTAATTATAAAAACTTTTTGAGGTAGCAGGTTTCTTATGGATAATGACAATTGAATTTTAATATCATTTTGTGTTTATAGAAGAGATAGAAATGACAATAGCAAGAACTAAGATGGAGAAAATATCTGGATTGTACCAAGTTCATACAGAGAAAATCAGTCCTAGAGATGACACATTTTTTTATGATGCTGAGATAGCAATACAAAAATTGCCTAAGGACAGGTAAATATCAGATTTTAATATTAATATAAAATATTAGTATAAACATATCTGAGAAAACACTATCTCTGATCTATTTGGTCACTTTTCCATCTACACATGGGTTCCTTAAAAGTAAATAATAAATAGTAAATAATCAGTAAAAAAAATGAATAAGCTTTCATCAAAATACTCCATAATAGACCACATTTCTATAATTACATAATTGACTGAAAATATAGAAAATATAAAATCTCATTGTGCATGTTGCATGTTGATTTTGAAAAATAATTTGATTGGATAAATTAAAATATCTTTATAAAAGCTTTTTTTTCAAAAAAAAAAAAAGCCTTTCTTCCACAAAACAAAATTTTCTGATATTTTTTATAAGTTATTATAATAAAAATAAGATTGCATGATAAAACACTGACCATAACTATCAGGTGAGATATAACAAAAAGTAGAAATAATGCCCACACTTTGTTCTCACAGTAATATCAGACACTTCATAATGCAAACTGAACACTGATGTTATGAGGTAAGAACATCCACATGCTCCTACTTATCCTAACTTCTTTTCTGACCTCTAGTTTTCCATCTTCAACTGCTACAGGTCCCATAGATATTCCATTCCTCACTTAACTCCATTCTTCTGCAATTCTCTCCTCTTAAGAATTTCTGTTACTGATGAGTACAAGATCATCCTCAAACCAAGACTCAGAATTTTGATGACCTTTTTGACTTTTCATTCTCATCCATCTGCTTCCAATTCCAGTGGGTTATGAAATCCAGTTAATTCTATATTCATAATATTTTTCAAAAATGCACCCTACTTTTTTCTACCATATCCACTATCTTGGTGAAGGATCTCATCAATTTATTCGTGGATTGTTAAAATAGACTTGTATCAAAATAGGCTTCCATACCTCAAATGTCTCCCAATCACTTTTTATTTTCTGTTCAGACCTAAAAATCCTCCTAAAGTACAGGTCTGATAATGTCTCTTCCCTATTTAATGAACCCAGGTAGTTCTCTCTCTAAAGCTTATGGAATCAAATATAAATCAACACTTGGCTTTTAAAGGCCTCCCTTACTTGCCACTTTGTACTATTCTAGTCATCTTTAAATTTTGTTCCTCCAGAAACTCATCAATTCAATGATCCTGTTCTCTTTGCAGTTGTTCACAGAAGACACTCCATCTTCTGATTCTGAACATTTTCATTTGTTATCTACCATTCCTGGAGTACTTTTTCCCCTTTATCTCTACCACCTAGCTTCTCTGATTTCCTCTAAATCTTAATTTAAATCCTACCTTCAGCAAGTAGCTTTTCTAATTCCTTTTAATATTAATGCCTTCCATCTAATTTCTCATGTATGCTATCCTGTTTGAAAAAAAAAAGTTCTTTCATACTGTCTTTATCAGATTATAAATTGAGAGAATGTTTTTGCCTTTATTTGTACCCCAATGTTTATTGCACCATCTGATGCATAATAGACATTTAATAAATGTTTGTTCATATTACTTGATCCATTTAAATTTTTTCCACAAACACAATATAGCAGAATCTCTTAAATGATTTTCCAAATCACTTAAATAATTATATTCTCATAATCCATAGAGTGAAAACTACAACAACCACAGCATGTAGATAAGTCAAAATGGATACCTGACCTATATAAAGAAAGATTTTACAAGACAATTTGAAGCTCATATAACATATTACTTATAATACAAGGACAGGGAACAATTTATGAATAAATAAGAAAGTAAAGTTGGCTGTAAAATAGATCATTTTGATTACATTAAATTGAAAAAGTTTTTGTACAAACAAAACAAATATAACCAAGATCAGAAGGAAATTTAAAAATGGGAGAAATAATTTAATAGTTTATTAGATAAAGAACTCATATCTGAATTGCATAAATAATTTCATCAAATCTATAAAAATAGATATCTTTCCTTAATTTATAACAATCAAAGTTTGTGAACAAGTAGTTTTTTCAATTAAAGAATCAAAATAATTCATAGTCATGATGTTCCAAATTGATATTGATTAAATAAATTGATCTAAACAACCTTGAAATATCACTTAACATCTCTTGGATTAGCTAAAATGGTTGAAGAGGAAAATAACATATGTTTAGAGAATGTGGAGAAAATTGGGGCATAAATTAATTGCTATTGGAATTATAAAATGATCAAACCATTTTGGAGAAAAATATGCAATAATCCCCAAAGAGTTATTAAACTGCCTATACTTTGACCACACAATATCACCATTATTTCCAAAGATAATTGGGGGAAAAAGAAAAGAATCTTTATATTCAAATGTTTATAACAGGTCTCTTTGTAGGGGCAAAAAAAAAAAAATACCTGGAAATTGAATGGATATTCATCAATTGGGGAATGTCTGAACAAGTTTTAGTGTATGATTGTGATAAAATAGTATGCTACTGTGATATAAGAAATGATGATCTTAGCATCATCTTAGAAATCTTAGATCTTAGAAAAATATGGAAAGACTTGCATGAAATAATGAAGAACAAAATGACTAGAACTAAGAGAACACTGTCTTTTTGACATATTATTTTTGTCTTATAATATTTGTGTCTTATAATCGACAGTGTGGTAAAAAAGAAAAGACATTTACATGATAATTTTGTGATATATTTGAAAAGAATAGTATATTGTGAATAATTTACAATTGCATGTATGATCATCTTTTTTTACTCTACTATGTCATGGAAATTCTTGTTTAGTTCCATAAACTAAAAACAAAACAACCACAACAAAAATGCTATAAAAAGCCTGTTACAGTTCATCCATTAGAATGCAAAGTCCTTGAGTATGAGTTTTGGTTTTATTTTTAGGGGCTTTCTTTATATCTTTAGCATTTAGCCTCGTGATCTGATACATAGTAAATGCCTAATATGCTTGTGGATTAATTGATTGATGGGTGATGATTCAATTAAATGGACAACTATGAAGCCTATATATAATAAAATAAAGCTGACAGATGATATAATTAATTAATATGAATTCCAAGAATTAAATAAGAGAACTATGAGTTTGATTCTTTTCAGGAAATTTGGTAGTTCTTTTAATTACTCCAAACATCCACCTTGAAATAAGGGTCAAACTTTTTTAACACCAATGTTATACATTCATTGTTAATGGCTATGCAGATGGCTAGTAACTAGTAAATGGCTAGTAACTAATTAAAATTGGTATCACAAGTAATGTGGTAGGTGTGAGTATAATACAACATGTAAAAAAAAAAAAAAAATTGTCCTTGAAGAGGACTATTTTATTTCTGTCTTTGACTGCTTACTACCTGGCATAGTGCCTGAGACTTAGTGGGCATTTAATAAATGTTTCTTGACTTATTGATCAAAAAAGAAAATGGGCTGGCCATGTAACAAGATTGAGAGATAAAAGGGAGATAGCTTGAATACTTTACTGTTATACTTGAATATCAAGAAACTTGAATACTTTACTGATATACTTGAATATCAGGAAAAAAATCAAGGAATCAGAGTATCAAGTATCCCTTCTGTGAATATTTAAAGAGAGGAGCACCAGTGGCAAACCATGGGGATAAATGGGTCTGATAAAAGGATAGCAATTATATGAGACACTTGCTTAAGGAACTCTCAAAACAATGAAGCCAGTATTTGTAGTATTTGAACATTAAGTTTGAGAAACACTGAATTGAAGAGGATGATCTTTTCTCATATATTGAAGTAGCTAGTAAGGATGCTTGGACATTTGTGAGCAAAACTACTATTTCCAATAGAAACTACATATGGATTCAAACTTCGAATTATTTCAAATATTTTGGCTAACTTTCCTCAAGTGTGCTTATTACATACTGTTTTGTTTTTATGGCTACTTGTGAAAAGTTCTTACTTCTACTAGGTTTGTGGAAAGCATAGCATATATTTTATTCTTTGAGTATCTGTGTGTTTAGGACACAGTAAGCACTTCATAATTAAATGTTGAATGAATTAAAAATACTTTAGGCCCTGTCAGAGACATGCTTTAAACTAGAGTTCTGCTTGGATGGGAGTTTGAACTTGGATGGGAGCAAACATAAGAATCTATCATTCTGTGATCTAGTCCAACCCTTTCCTTTTACACTTGAGAAAATAACATGAAGAAAACTGATGTGATGTGTCCAAGTTCAAACAACTTGTTAGAGACAAAGCTGTGACATTTCTTTTTTTTATTTTTCCTTTGAACTATTTCTAAAAATAATTTATAAACACCATCCTAGCAAAGTTCAATCAGATCCATTTAATAGATGAAGAAAATGGTGTATCTCAGAAGGCAAACTATTTGTTTTAGATCACATGGTGTCATTAACAAAACTGAATAAATGACCTAGGACTCTTGATCTCCCTAGCTCATTTCGGCATAACTAATCTCCCCAATAAAACAAGCAAACAAACAACAAATACAGACCTCTGATTTCATCAGTGTTAGGAATCTTTTTGCAGAAACTTCCTCTATTAATGCAAATTGTGACCTTTATTATTTAGAGGGTCTTAGTCATTGCATTAATCAAAAACATGCATTAAAAAGAGAAACAGAAGCAAAAACAAAGTGTGTACCCTCAAGAAACTTACATTCCAATGGGGAAAGACAACACATAAAAGGAAATTGAAGAGAGAGAATGAAATTCTAGCTCTAGAAGACTGTCCTTTCACGATAAAGTTCATATCATCAGAAATAGAGCCTAATATGAAAAGAGGACATACTTTTTCCTGGTTACTTCCTTTAAATGCAGGAACTATTTCCTGTTTATAGATAAATGTTTGACATAGGTAGGGCACCAGTGAAGATACAGAGAGATCATGGAAAATAATGTTTGGACAATCCCAACAAGAAACTTCCAAGTTTCAGACTGGGGAAATGAATCTTAGTAACAAAAGGATCAGAAAGTCCACAAGATAGTGGACATTTCTTTTTCTCAGAGCTCATGGAAACTGAGGAATTTCTTAGAAACTTGTTTGGGGGATTGACAAGTTAATTTTTGCTCAGAGTCACACAAGCAACGGTAGGACTAGAACCCAGATTTTCCTCTTTCTAAAACTTGTTCTGCATCCACTACATTCATTATATTACCTTTTATTTAAAATATAAATATATATATAAATATATAAATAATTATAAATTATAAAATAATTAAAATATAAATATTAAAAATAATTAAAGACAATAAGGAAAATTGGTTAATGGCATATTCAGAAAATGAATGGGAATATTACAATGAGTGTACATCCATGATTCCTTGATTTCAAATAACATTTATATTCATGTACTTTTTTGTTGTTGAGGCAACTGGGGTTAATGACTTTCCTATGGTCACACAACTGTAAGTGTTAAGTCTAAGGCCAGATCTGAACTCAGGTCTTCTTAATTTCATCAGGAACTATTTCATGGAGTACATATTGCAGGCATTAGCAAATTGCTTTAGAAAGCCAAAGGGACTACTTGAGGTGATTTTCCACAGCACAAAGATGATTGTCATCATAAGATTAAGAACCTAAATATTGCTTTTTTTTTTAGAATTTTTTATTAATTTTTATAATTATAACATTTTCTTTGACAGTACATATGCATAGGTAATTTTTTTTTTTTTACAACATTATCCCTTGTACTCCCTTCTATTCCGAGTTTTTCCCCTCCTTCCCTCCACCCCCACCCCTAGATGGCAGGCATTCCCATACATATTAAATATCTTATAGTATATGCCTGGTACAGTATATATATGTGCAGAACCGAATTTTGTTGTTGTTGCAAAGGAAGGATTGTATTCGCAAGGTAAAAATAATCTGGGAAGAGAAACAAAACCAAAAAAAAAAAAAAAAAAAAAAGCAATGCTCAAAATTTACACTCATTTCCCAGTGATCCTTTTCTGGATGTAGCTGATTCTGTCCATCATTGATCAATTGGACTTGGATTAACTCTTCTCTATGTTGAAGATATCCACTTCCATCAGAATACATCCTCATACAGTATCATTGTTGAAATGTATAATGATCTCCTAGTTCTGCTCGTTTCAATCAGCATCAGTTGATGTAAGTCTCTCCAAGCCTCTGTATTCCTCCAGTTGGTCATTTCTTACAGAACAATAATATTCCATAACATTCATATACCATAATTTACCCAACCATTCTACAATTGATGGACATCCATTCATTTTCCAGTTTCTAGCCACTACAAAAAGGGCTGCCACAAGCATTTTGGCACATACAGGTCCCTTTGCCTTCTTTAGTATTTCCTTGGGATATAAGTCCAGTAGTAGCATTGCTGGGTCAAAGGGTATGCACATTTTGATAACTTTTTGGGGCATAATTCCAGATTGCTCTCCAGAATGGTTGGATTCCTTCACAACTCCACCAACAATGCATCAGTGTCCCAGTTTTCCCACAGCCCCTCCAACATTCATTGTTATTTGTTCCTGTCATCTTAGCCAATCTGACAGGTGTGTAGTGGTATCTCAGAGTTGTCTTAATTTGCATTTCTCTATTCAATATGAGTGGAAATAGTTTTAATTTCATCATCTGAAAATTGTCTATTCATATCCTTTGACCATTTATCAATTGGAGAATGGCTTGATTTCTGATAAATTAAAGTCAATTCTCTGTATATTTTGGAGATGAGGCCTTTATCAGAACCTTTAACTGCAAAAATGTTTTCCCAATTTGTTTTTTCCCTTCTAATCTTGTTTGGATTAGTTTTGTTTGTGCAGAATTTTTTTAATTTGGTGTAATCAAAATTTTCTATTTTGTGATCAATAATGGTCTCTAATTCTCCCTTGGACACAAACTCCTTCCTCCTCCACAAGTCCGAGAGGTAAGCCATCCCATGTTCCTCCAATTTATTTATGATTTCGTTCTTTATGCCTAAATCTTGGACCCATTTTGAGCTTATCTTAGTATGTGATGTTAAATGTGGGTCCATGCCTAGTTTCTGCCATACTAATTTCCAGTTTTCCCAGCAGTTTTTGTCAAATAATGAATTCTTATCCCAAAATTTGGGATCTCTGGGTTTGTCAAACACTAGATTGCTATTTTTATTCACTATCTTGCCCTGTGAACCTAACCTATGCCACTGATAAACTGGTCTATTTCTTAGCCAATACCAAATGGTTTTGGTGACTGTTGCTTTATAATACAGAAGAACCTAAATATTTCAAGGCACCTCACAAGAAGAATCAGACAAAATCAAAAAGGATTTTAAAGTTGGCATGTACTTTATTGGCCATTTAGGTCAACCTCCACTAAATATGTGATAATTAATCACCCATACTCTTAAGTGATATGACCTCAAGTGATATGATGTTAAGGAAAACAACTCAATAACAAAAATCACCTACCTCCTGAAGCAATCAATTCCACTTTTGGATAGCTTTACTTGTAAGGAAGTTTTCCCTGATATTGAACTTAAATTGTCATCTTTGTCACTTCTTCTCCCTGCGCTTGGTCCTAAACTCTGCCATTTTAACTATTTATATTATTATTCTAATTCCAAAGTCAAAGTTAGATCATAATTAGTTTCATGGTACACACTGTCCATTCTTCATGCTTAAGTTCTTGATGATAACTATTATCATGGTTATATTATCAAGAAACTGGGTAACTGAGTCAGAAAATATTATTTCTCTATAAGTATCATATTCTTTAAATATAAATTAATGCAATAAGTTATAACATTCAAGAGTTTTACCTAAACATTTGATGTTTAGAATAATTATTATAAATACACTAGTTAGTCCCATTTTATAGGTGAGAAAACAGAGGCTAAGAGACATTAAGTGATATACCCATAATCATACAGTTAATGATTGTATCCACTCTTTGAATTTATATCTTCCTGATTTTAAGTTCATTCTTCTGTCTACTATATACCATCTTGATGATTAAAAAAAAAAATGAAATCACACTGAACATGAGTTCAAATTCAAGGTCTGTTTTCCTGCCTAATCAAACTCCTCCATGCTCAACTATTTTGATATAAGTAAAATGTATATTTTTCTTTAATGCTCTGACCATTTATTTTTATCCTGATTAACTGTAATGCATTAATCTTTCTTTTCCCTGATCCATTCCTTCATACTAATATCTGAATAATTATTATAAATCACTGTTATAATTATCTCATTCTTCTATTCAAATTTTTCTGTGCTTCCTATTACTTGCTTAATGAGTTATAAATATTTTATGATAGCATCCAAGGTTTTCTTACAATATAGAAACAATCAACTTTTCCAGCCTTATTTTTTGCTACTACTTTCTGCTTACTTCATTTAGTTAAGATTGTACCACTTGACACTTCATATATTATGTACAACTCTGTCTTTGTTTTTCTTGTGGTTATAACCATTTCTCTCCCTTACCATGATATTTTCTTTTAAAAAACCCAAATATTTCAGGTACCCTTTTCTCCATGGAACCTTTGATGCCTCTAATTGAAAAGATTCTCCACCTCTCCTTACTTTTCTCCTAGTACTTTGGACTTTTCCTTTACTTTTACCATATTCTTCTTATTATGATTAGAATCATCCTTCAAACCTAATTCCCCCAAATGTAAGATGGCAGAGCCCACTTTATTTCATATTTGTAAGTTTAGCACTTTGTATGATAGCTCATACATAGTTTAATCCATTTGCTCAAATGAATTATTGTTTTATATGCTTTTAATTAACTCCTTTTTCAGATGAAAACATTGTAACTCCTACCATTTGGGCTTCTAATCAGAGGGAAATTAGCTTAATTCACTTTCTGGCTGCCCTGTAGTATCACAATAGCATTCAATAGACACAGTTTCTATTCTCCTTATGTTACAGAGCCAGTACAATGATGCTCTTGCCCAAATCATTTAATTCCTATATTTTTGGGGGACAGAGGTTGCTCATTAATTTCATTCTTATGAACATATATTTTATATTTTCATTTTCAAAACTGGAAAATTATCACGCAATGGAAAGAACAGTGGCTTTTGAGTCAGAGAGCCTAGATTGAAATAATCCTTTAGATGCTACTATATTTGCTATTTTGGAAATGCCACAATTTTTCTAGGCTTCAATTTTTTCATGTGTTGAATGAGAAGTTTTGGCTAGATTGTCTCTAAGGTCCTTTTTAGCTCCAGATATGTGAATAATAAAAAACTTCACTATTTGGATGAGCTCAAAATTTGCTAATCTTCTATAATCTATCCTTGTAATAAATAGTACCTTTACCTCCATAAAATATTCATTATAATAAAAGGACAAGGTATTAGGCTTTTATCCATTCCCTTCCTTCCTATTCTGAATCTACTGGAGTTATACAATTGTAAAGTCTGTCTAAAGTTCTGTTTGCTTTATCATGTGTGTTCTTACAATGTCCACAGCCAGAACTTTTCTGAGATATTTGCCTTCTGTAAATGATGACAACAAAGGAAAAGCCAGACCAATTTCTCCTATCTTGAAAAATAGTTATTGGCTAAATCTAGCTTTATTCTTTTAGCTAAGCATCTAGCTAAACTAAATGGTCTCACTTAAGAGTGTTTCATTACCACTTGTCACAGATTACTGTGGCACTCAAGAGATAAGGAAAATTACAGTATATCTTCACAGCCTCTCTAGCCATTCAATTCTATCTGTTCTTGTCAAAATATGTGTTTCTGTCCATATAATATGTATAATACACATATACACATATGTAATACAAATGAATTTATATACCCATATGTACATGTCTGTGTATTTATTTTTGACATGTGTGTACATATTGGACATCAACATTTCAATCAACTTCTGCAATTACATTTGAACAGCAGGAGGTAATCAATCATTTCAAGAGTACATCAGCTTATGATTCAGCACAATCTTTCATTTCAAAATACTGTAACTTTTCATCAAAGATCATAGGCAGATTGTTGATACTAGATCATTATGATTATGACTGCATCATTTCTTGTACCCATTTGCCCAATTCAATTACTCTTCTTTTATTTTAGATTTTTAAATCATTGAATGACTTTTTGTAACATCAGTGCCCAGATAAGATGAGCTGACAGTGTCCCTTGATCTATGATATATGCTTTTACTTAGTGAGAGAACTTAATTAGGAGTATATCCAAAAAGTTTCCAAAATTTTCTTTTTCTTTTCCTGACCTTGCAGTTCTCTTAAAGAGGACTGTTTAGAAAATAAGGTGGGGAGTAGGAGGTGGGGCTGAAGGAAAGTAAAATCTGACAAAATCCTTTAGGAAATATCATCAGATTCTAGGTCTCCAAGTGATCTCAGAAGACAATATGATTATATTTGTCAGATTAAGCCCAAAGTGAATAGGTTACAGGGAAGTATAGATAGAAGGAAAGTCTACCTTGTCAGTCATAGCAAGACAGTAATCAATTATTCTAAGTGGTAATACAAACAAGTAATCTATTGGATAATGCTAGTAATTCATTAGTTCTCCTTGTGTATATTTTCTTTTATTTATAATTTATTACCCATGACAAGTCTTCTAAATTAAAAAAAGAAAAAGAAAACCCTACTTGAAATATTTTCATGATATTCTTTCACTTATAATAATATTTGCATATATTTCCAACCTGCATGAGGTAGAGATAGCCAAGGGTACTTCGAACCTGCATGAGGTAGAGATAGCCAAGGGTAGGAGATGGAAAGGGAGAATAAGGAAAGAGAAAGGAGGAGAATAGAGAGCAAGAGAAGGAAAGGAAATGAAGGGACAACAGAGGTATAATATACTATGGAATACAAAGAGGATTTTATTTGGAATGATGATCCCTGAATTCCAGTTTTCTTCTACCAGTAACCAGTAGTATGCCATTGGGTAATTATATAGTTTCAGTTTGCCTTTCCCTATCTGAATAATAAAGTTCTATTTCATTTCCAAGATGCCACAAAAGCCATCAAAGGGGCATAACAATTAACCCTACAAAACAATGACTTGAAAATGTTTGTTGTTGTTGTTGTTGTTGTTGTTGTTTTTCCTAATTCCAAAACTCTATGACTCAAAAAAAAATTTGATAGGAGGAGGAAGAAGATGTTAAATGGAAATGGGCATTGGAATGCAGAAAGAAGAGGAAATTAAATGGAATTAACGATAGATTATAACTTTCCTGACATTTCTTGACAATATTGGTTATGACACACATCTTTATCTTTTCTTGATTAGATATTTCTTCAAGAAAGGAAATAATCACTTTTTTCATGTTTCCTTCAGAAGCTTGTTTAATTTGCATGAAAATATGTTATAGATTCTCTTTGTATTTTTGTCCTACAAAATATTTGGGGTAATTGAATAATTATATCTCCTGCTCTATAACATGTGAAAATTAAAGAAACCTCATAAAATGAAAAAAAAAATGAGGTCACTTGTAGATTTTGAGATATTTAACATGAATTTCTGATTCAAGTGTCTTTCCAAATATATTAGCATGGGATTAAAGTGAATTTACTTTGCAAATCCAAATTTATATATGTATTATGCAAATCCATGAAAATTAAAAAGACCAATATTCTCCAAAAGTGGAGTAGATAGATTATTTTTTAGTAGAATTGAATGCCCTTATCCTCCTCATAACAAATATTTTATTATCTTCATTCATCCACAAAATTGAAAGGTAATAAAAGTTTTTGTTTTACATTTTAGAGATGACTGAGTGAAAATACACTGAGAGGTAACTTCTTCATAAGTACACTCAGTTGAGTTCTGGAGGTGGAGGCAAGATGACAGAGTAAAGTCAGGAAGTTGCTCTAACTTTCCCTGTTTCCTTCAAAAACCACATGAAACCAAGCATCTGAACAGAATCTGACAGAATGAAATCACTCTTCAGCTCAAGATAGATTGAAAAAATTTCGAGACTTCTGGCCAAGATGGTGGTGTGGAGGCAGACAACTGCTTGAGCTCTGCATTTTCTCTCAGGACTTACTACATGACAAGCCTCGGAATTAATGCTTGACTAGAAAAAAAAAAAAAAAAAAAACAAATAATCACCAACAGAAGACATCCCTGAATTCGCCAGAGAAGGTCTGTGTTTACTTGGGGGAGGGTCAAACAGACTGGGCACAGACTGAGGGCAGACAGCCAGAGAGAGACAGGCAGCTCACACAGCCCGGACTGGAGGGGGGATGGGTGCAATCTCTTCTGTTACTGCAAAAAGACTTTTACCCCAGTGTGGATGTACCATCTTGGCAGCAAGCCAAGAGCAGCAGAGAAGGTGTAATTATCGGAGGTGAAGAATAAAACACCAGAAAGCTAGCATCTCTTGGGACCAGGCCATCCCCACCCCCACCAGGAGTGATTCAGCTGATTCTCAGCACCTCAGAGCACAGATTGCAGTTTAGCCATCGTTTCCTGTTAGTGCCTCACTGCTGTCTCCTTCAGTCTGTAGAGTGAGCCGGGTAACACCACCCAGCCCCATCCCCCCACCAGAAACAGACCAATTGTTTCTCTTGTCAATTTGCTTTCTCTGAGTCCCGCTCTGACAAAATGAACAAAAAATTCAAAAGGGCTCTAACCATTGACAGCTTTTGTATGGAAAGAGAGCAGACTTCAAATACTGAGGACACTAAAAGCAGATTGTCTCCAGAGGAATTCCCTAAGGAGGATATGAGGTGTTCCTCAATACAAAAGAATCTCATAGAGGACATCAAAAAGGCTCTCACAAGAGAGCTAGAAGAGAAATGGGAAAAGGAAAGGGAAGCTTGGCAAGAGAGCCTGGAGAAGTCATTCCATGCATTTAAAGACAGAGTGAATAAAAAAAACAAATCATTGAGAAATAAAATTAGTGAATTAGAAAAGGTAAACAACTCCAAGGAAAACAGGATTAATGAACTGGAAAAAGAAAACGGCTCTCTAAAAAATAAAATGGATGAAATGGAAAATATTCCATAGAAGAAAAAACTCACTTAAAAACTCAATTAGACAATACAAAAAGATATAAAATAGTGAGTGAAGAAAATATATCATTGAAAATTAGACTTGAACAAGTAGAAATGAATGACTCAAGGAGAAACCAAGAAGTGGTCAAGTAAAACCAGAAAAATGAAACAATTGAAAAGAATATCAAGTACCTTAGTGGAAAGACAACAGACCTGGAAAACAAATCCAGGAGAGACAATTTGAGAATAATCAGGATCCCTGAAAAATGTGAGGACAAAAAGAGCCTGGACAAAATTTTCATGGAAATTATCAAAGAGAACTGCCCAGACGTTTTGGAAACAGAGGGTAAAATAGACATTGAAAAAATTCATCAGTCACCTACTGAAAGGGACCCTAAAATCAAAACACCAAGAAATATAGTGGCCAAGTTCAAGAACCATCAGACAAAGGAAAAAATACTAGAAGCTACTAGAAAAAAACAATTCAGATATGGAGGAGCCACAATAAGCATAACCCAGGATCTAGCAGCATCCACATTAAAAGAACAAAGGGCCTGGAACATGATATTCTGAAAGGCTAAGGAATTTGGTATGCTGCCAAGAATAACTTACCCAGCAAAAATGAGCATCATTTTCCAGGGAAGAAGATGGACATTTAACTAAATAAATGAATTCCATTTATTTTTGATGAAAAAACCAGATCTACACAAAATGATTGATCTTCAAATACAGAACTCAAGAGATTTCTAAAAAAAGGTAAAAATAAATCTTGAGAACTATATTTCTGCCATAAAGATATGTAAAGAACACATGTATAATTTGTCCTAGAAACTAGAGGTGGAAAGGAAATTATATCATAAAAAAGGGTAAAATGGTGGTAACCTATTATATCTGAGAGAAAGAAAGGAGGGAGATGAACATAGTGTGTATCAATAGACAAATTCAATTTATGGTGAAATTTCTTCCACTTCATAGAAAAGTGAGAGGGAAAGAGTAAGATAAGGGGAAGGCAATACAGAAATTGTGAGAAAAAGGGGTAAAATAGGAAGAGAAATTTTAAGGTGGGGGAGGGATACTAAAAAGGGAGGGCTGTGAAAAACAAGTGGTGTTCACAAGTTTAATACTGGGAAGGGGGGTAAGAAGGAAGGAGAGGAGAAAAGCATAAGCAGGAGTTAACAGGATGGCAAGCAATATAGAATTAGTCATTCTAACCATAAATGTGAATGGGGTAAACTCCCTCATAAAGAGGAAGCAGTTAGCAGACTGGATTAAAAGTCAGAATCCTACTATATGTTGTTTACAGGAAACACACCTGAAACAGGATGATACATTCAAACTAAAAGTTAAAGAGTGGAGCAGAATCTACTATGCTTCAAGTGAAGCCAGAAAAGCAGGTGTAGCCATCCTCATCTCAGATCAAGCAAAAACAAAAACTGATCTAATTAAAAGAGATAAGGAAGGGCATTATATCCTGCTAAAGGGTAGCATAGATAATGAAGCAGTATCAATATTAAACTTATACACACCAAGTGGTGCAGCATCTAAATTCTTAAAAGAGAAATTAAGAGAGCTGCAAAAAGAAATAGACAGCAAAACTATAATAGTGGGAGATCTCAACCTTGCACTCTCAGAATCAGATAAATCAAACCACAAAATAAATAAGAAAGAAGTCAAAGAGGTAAATAGAATACTAGAAAAGTTTGATATGATAGATCTTTGGTGAAAGCTAAATGGAGACAGAAAGGAGTATACTTTCTTCTCAGCAGTTCATGATCATATACTAGGGCATAAAAACCTCAAAATCAAATGAAGTGAGGCGGAAATAGTAAATGCATCCTTTTCAGACCACAATGCAATTAACATTACATTTAATAAAAAGCCAGGGGAAAATAGACCAAAAAATAATTGGAAACTAGATTATTTTATACTAAAGAATGATTGGGTAAAACAGCAAATCATAGACATAATGAATAACTTCACCCAAGAAAATGACAATAATGAGACATCATACCAAAATGTGTGGGACACAGCCAAAGCAATAATAAGGGGAAGTTTTATATCTCTAGAGGCCTAGACTTACAACTAAAATTGCTAGAAAAGGAGAAATTAAACCCCCCAGACAAACACGAAACTTGAAATTCTAAAAATAAAAGGTGAGATTGATAAAAGTGAAAGTAAAAAACTATTGAATTAATTAATAAAACTAAGAGTTGGTTCTATGAAAAAAACAAACAAAATAGACAAACCCTTAGTAAATCTGATTTAAAAAAGGAAAGAGAAAAAGCAAATTGTTAGTCTTGAAAATGAAAAGGGAGAACTCACCACTAATGAAGAGGAAATTAGAACAAAAGTTAGGAGCTACTTTGCTCAACTTTATGCCAATAAATTTGATAACTTAAATGAAATGGAAGAATACCTTCAAAAATATAGCTTGCCCAGATTAATAGAGGAAGAAGTAAATAGTCTAAATAGTCCCGTTTCAGAAAAAAGAAATAGAGCAAACTGTTAACCAACTCCCTGAGAAAAAATCCCCAGGAACAGATGAATTTACATGTGAATTCTACCAAACATTTAAAGAATAACTAACTCCAATGCTATATAAACTATTTGAAAAAATAGGGATTGAAGGATTCCTACCAAATTGCTTTTATGACACAGACATGGTACTGATACCTAAACCAAGTAGATTGAAAACTGAGAAAGAAAACTATAGACCAATCTCCTTAATGAATATTGACACTAAAATCTTAAATAAGATATTAGCAAAAAGACTTCAGAAAATCATCCCCAGGATAATACACTATGATCAAATAGGATTTATACCAGGAATGCAGGGCTGGTTTAATATTAGGAAATCTATTAGCATAATTGACCATATTAATAATCAAATTAATAAAAACCATATGATCATCTCAATAGATGAAGAAAAAGTATTTGATAAAATCCAACATCCATTCCTACTAAAAACACTTGAGAGTATAGGAATAAATGGACTATTCCTTAAAATAATAACGAGCATATATTTCAAACTGTCAGTAAACATCAGATGTAATGGCGATAAACTGGAAGCTTTCCCTGTAAGATCAGGAGTGAAACAAGGTTGCCCACTATCACCATTACTATTCAATATAGTACTAGAAATGCTAGCCTCAGCAATAAGAGCTGAGAAAGAGATTCAAGGAATTAGAGTAGGAAATGAGGAAATCAAACTATCACTCTTTGCAGATGACATAATGCAGATGACTCTGCTAAAAAGCTATTAGAAATAATTCAGAACTTTAGCAAAGTTGCAGGATACAAAATAAATCCACATAAATCCTCAGAGTTTTTATACATTAAGAACACAATCCAAGAGCAAGAGCTACAAAGAGAAATTTCATTCAAAATAACTGTAAATAGCATAAAATATTTGGGAATATATCTACCAAAGGAAAGTCAGGAATTATATGAGCAAAATTATAAAACATTTGCCACAAAAATAAATTCAAATTTAAATAATTGGAAAGATATTGAGTGCTCTTGGATAGGCGGAGCAAATATAATAAAGATGACAATACTCCCTAAACTAATCTATTTATTTAGTGCTATACCAATCAGACTCCAAGAAACTATTTTAATGACCTAGAAAAAATAACAACAGAATTCATATGGAAGAACAAAAGGTCAAGAATTTCAAGGGAAGTAATAAAAAAAAAAAAAAATTAAATGAATGTGGTCTAGCAGTACCTGATCTAGAACTATATTATAAACCAACAGTCACCAAAACCATTTGGTATTGGCTAAGAAATAGACCAGTTTATCAGTGGCCTAGGTAAGGTTCACAGGGTAAGATAGTGAATAAAAATAGCAATCTAGTGTTTGAAAAACCCAAAGATCCCAAATTTTGGGATAAGAATTCATTATTTGACAAAAACTGCTGGGAAAACTGGAAATTAGTATGGCAGAAACTAGGCATGGACCCACATTTAACATCACATGCTAAGATAAGCTCAAAATGGGTCCAAGATTTAGGCATAAAGAATGAAATCATAAATAAATTGGAGGAACATGGGATGGTTTACCTCTCAGACTTGTGGAGGAGGAAGGAGTTTGTGTCCAAGGGAGAACTAGAGACCACTATTGATCACAAAATAGAAAATTTTGATTACACCAAATTAAAAAGTTTCTGCACAAACAAAACTAATCCAAACAAGATTAGAAGGGAAGAAACAAATTGGGAAAACATTTTTGCAGTTAAAGGTTCTGATAAAGGCCTCATCTCCAAAATATACAGAGAATTGACTTTAATTTATAAGAAATCAAGCCATTCTCCAATTGATAAATGGTCAAAGGATATGAATAGACAATTTTCAGATGATGAAATTAAAACTATTTCCACTCATATGAAAGAGTGTTCCAAATAACTATTGAACAGAGAAATGCACATTAAGACAACTCTGAGATACCACTACACACCTGTCAAATTGGCTAAGATGACAGGAACAAATAACAATGAATGTTGGAGGGGCTGTGGGAAAACTGGGACACTGATGCATTGTTGGTGGAGTTGTGAAAGAATCCAACTTTTCTGGAGAGCATTCTGGAATTATGCCCAAAAAGTTATCAAAATGTGCATACCCTTTGACCCAGCAGTGCTACTACTGGACTTATATCCCAAGGAAATACTAAAGAAGGCAAAGGGACCTGTATGTGCCAAAATGTTTGTGGCAACCCTTTTTGTAGTGGCTAGAAACTGGAAAATGAATGGATGTCCATCAATTGGAGAATGGTTGGGTAACTTATGGTATATGAATGTTATGGAATATTATTGTTCTGTAAGAAATGACCAACTGGAGGAATACAGAGAGGCTTGGAGAGACTTACATCAACTGATGCTGAGTGAAACGAGCAGAACTAGGAGATCATTATACACTTCAACAATGATACTGTATGAGGATGTATTCTGATGGAAGTGGATATCTTCAACATAGAGAAGAGCTAATCCAATTCCAGTTGATTAATGATGGACTGAATCAACTACACCCAGAAAAGGAACACTGGGAAATGAGTGTAAACTGTGAGCATTTTTTTTTTTTGTTTTTCTTCCCAGATTATTTTTACCTTCCAAATACAATTCTTTCTTTGCAACAACAACAACAACAAAATTTGGTTCTGCACATATATATATTGTACCTAGGATATACTATAAGATATTTAATATGTATGGGAATGTCTGCCATCTAGGGGAGGGAGTGGAGGGAAGGAGGGGAAAAATTCAGAACAGAACTGAGTACAAGGGATAATGTTGTTAAAAAAAAAAATTACCTATGCATATGCACTGTCAAAAAAATGTTATAATTTTAAAATTAATTAAAAAAAAAAAAAAAAAATTCAATAAAAGTCTCACTGGGGTGAAAAGAGTATTCAGCCCAGCTCAGATAGATTGTGGGAAAGCTGATGAGAGGGTTTTAATCATAGCAAATCAACAGCCAAGACCTTCAGTCCTGGCTCAATAGAGGAACAAATCAGTGAAGCAGCTTCCAGCCCCAAAAGGCAAACTCTGGTAAACCAGGATGTTTCCTGAAAAGATCAGGCAAAGCTACCGTTGCACAAATAGCCTCTGTGCTCAAAGTCAAGCTTGGAACAGTGCTCTCTTTATGTCAGGAGTAGAGCTCAAAAATAAAAGTAAAAAAAAAAATACTAAAAGAAGAGGAAAACAGTGAGCAAGAAACAGAAAAAAATCCTTGACCATAGATTGCTATTATGGAGATTGGAAAGATCAAAATGTCCACAGAGGAAATCTCAGAATGAAAGAAAAGACAAAATGGAGGGGTAAAAGGAAAAAAAAAATGAGAAAAGAAATGAGAGGTATGCATGAGAGAGTCAACAACTTGGGAAAAGAAAGAAAAAATTTGTCTGAAGAAAATAATTCCTTGGACAGTAAAATTAACCAAATGGAAAAAAGATATACAAAAACTAACTGAAGAAAATCACAGATTAAAAACTAAAACAGGGAAAATGGAAGCTAATGACTTTGTGAGATAGCAAGAGTCAGTCAAACAAACTAAAAAGAATGAAAAAAATGGAAGAAAATATGAAATACTTCATTGGCAAAACAGCTGACCTAGAAAATGTATCCAGATGATAAAATTTAAAAATTATTGGCCTACCTGAAACTATGACCAAAAAAAGAACCTGAATAGTATACTACAAGAGATCAAGAAGGAAAATTGTCCCAATATTCTAGAAACAGAGGGGGGAATAATGAACACTTCTGGAAAGAGGTCACGCAAAAAAAACACCAAAGAGCATTGTTGCAAAACTCCAAAACTACAATCTCAAGGACAAAATGCTCCAAAATGTCAGATAAAAACAATTCAAATACGAAGGACCAATATTCATGATTACCTCGGGGCAGCTTCTACAATAAGGGATTGTAGGCCAGGAATACCATATTCTGGAAGTCAAGGGACGTAAGGTTACAACTAAGAATTAACTATCCAGATAGACTGGGCATCAGCTTTCAGGGGAGGAGATGGGATTTCAATTAAGAAAGAGAATTTTGTAGTGGGCTGGAACTCTCAAAAGGTATACTTGAATCAATGACAGCATGGCGCTTATGGTGATATAATGGTTGCCTCTTCTCAATGTGTTGTAGTAATGTAATCATACTGAGGTTTTTAAAGAAGTCTCAAATGCAGAAGACACTCTCAGCCATAGCTCTCAGCCACAAACACAAGGAAGACGTCAGGCTCCAGACTTCAGACAACAGAATCTATCTTTGACTCGCCTCATGGTGGCTATCCTGCCTCCTTTACTCCTTTACTAAGACCAAGGACTCTGAATGATGCTGAGGTCCTCCAGAGAGCTAGTGGAGACATTACATTTTGGCACTAAATGAGGGCCCTCAGAAACGCAAGGCCTTGTAAGGCAGAGTGCAAATCAGCTCCAATGGTATGATCATAAGCTCAGTGGAGAAGTCCCTGTGACCCAGAAATAGGGTGGGTATATAAATAAACAAGTAGGAAATTTTGGTAAGGGCTAAACTAGTCACTTTCGTTTTTTAGGTGAAATGGGACAAATACTAAGAAAAGAGCCTCCTCCACCCCAAGGGAAGTATGTAGAATGCATAGTTAGGTTAATAAAGAAGCAAGGTTTGTAAGTAAATCAAAGGCAGATCACTGGGTTCTTAAATATATTAGAGTGCATGTCTCCTTGGCAATCTAAGGAAGAAAAATTAAAGCCAGATATGTGAGAACTAGTGGGAGGGCAACTAATTGAATATTATGAAGGTACAGGTCTTGATTCAATTCTTGAAAAGACATTCCTTATATATAAAATATAATAAATTGGCTTTAAAGAATCCCACAAGGTCTTAAAAAAAAAAAAAAAAAAAAAAAAAAAAAAAGGAAAAGTTTTAAGGAGATTAACTATCCTTTGAAGCATAGGAACAAATTGCTCCTGCTGCTATCAAAACATAAGACACCTTCCCAGGAAGACAAGATAGAGGGGGAGCCTTCATGAAAATAGAGCAAGGTCCAAATGAACCCTTGCTGATTTTGTGGCCATCTGAAGACAGCTGTCATATGAACACTAGGTGAAAATGCAGCAACAGCAATAATGATAAAATGACTTGCTAGAGAAAATGCTAATGAGGTTTGCAGGAGAATTATACTCAGACTACACAAGGATGTTCCTTTAGATGCGATCATAAGATGCCATGCCACAGTGGACACAAATACCTTTTATACTCAGGCAGACTTCTCAAAATCTAAGCATAGAAAGACAAGGGACTTCTAGAGAGACTCATCAATGCTTTCAATGTGGTAAAGCAGGGCATTTGAAAGCTCAATGTTGGCATAAAGATAGAGTGAAAAAACAGGGTGGGAAAAAGACCCCAAACCCCATGTTTGTAGATTGATTCAGGGAAACACAATGTGAGGCCCAGCCCCAGGACCCTAGGCAAAAAACATCTGAGGCATGATGGCAGCCAATGCTACACCCAGAGAGCCTTTAGAAATTCAGTACTCAGACATGACCAAACAGCCAGGAAGCAACCTGATGGGAGAAAGGGATTACAATGGGAAGAATAGAGTTGTATGCAGCTGGGACTACTGAGATATCCTCTGGAGAGGTGAAAATTTTCCCTTTCCGGCATATAGATCCTTTGCCTCCAAGTATAGTACGCTTGACCATTTCATCTCCTGAGACTGGTTACAAAATACTGTCTATCCATACACTGATTTAGGAATCTGGGGAATGGATAGATTAAAATCCTAGCCACTAATACAGGTAGGCATTGTGTGACTAATCAACCAGGGGAAGTGGTAGGTTTACTGATACAGACTCCTAATAGCCAATTTGGTGATATTTGCCCAAATTTTGACTCCCAAAAACAGAATCTAGGAATATTTTGGACTGCAGACCATCCTATGCTCACTATCTTTGTAAATGGCATACCACTGAAAGGATGGGTAGACACAGGTATAGATCATACAGTCATTAGAGGTCACGATTGGCTCAGTCTTTGGGCCAAAGATTAAGGCAGACATGCATATGTCTGGCATTGGAGGAGCCCCTTTGAGATGGACATTTAAAGGCAAAACAGGAGTTTTTACTCCTTTTGTAGTTGAAAAAATCCTCATCAATCTATAGAGCAGAGACATCTTACAACAGTTAGGATTACAATTGAATACTTCAGCTTTTTAGACAGGGCTGCTGTTGAAGGCCTGCCTGCACTGTCACCTGTTCCCATTCAATGGAAAACTGATACACTAATGTGGGTAGAACAGTGGCCCTTAACAAATGAAAAAATTCAGGCCTTATTAGATATAGTACAGGAGCAACTTGACCAAGGACATTTACAATCTTGTGTAAGTCCTTGGAATTCCCCAGTATTTATTGTAAGAAAGAAATCTGGAAAATCGAAAATGTTGACTGATTTAAGAAAAGTAAATAAACAGATGGAAACTATGGGAACTCTTCAGCCTGGACTTTCATCTCCTACTCAATTGCCTAGAGAATGGCCTCTTTGGGTTATTGACATTAAGGATTGTTTCTATTCTATCCCTCTAGATAAAGAGGATATGAAAAGATTTGCTTTTGCAGTACCCAGCATAAATTTATCTGAGCCTTATAAAAGATATGAATGGACAGTTTTGCCACGGGAAATGAAAAATAGCCCTTTTTTGTGGCAAATATATGTTTCTGCTGCTCTTACTCCAGTAAGAAAAACATTTCCGGAGGCGGAGCCAAGATGGCGGAGAAGAAACACACGACTCAGTGAAAGTCCTCACTCCCTCGCAACCAATTAGATAAATTAAGTCTCAAAATAAGCCCAGGACTGACAGATACCACAAGGACTGGAAGCACGACTTACCAGCTGAAGAGAATCTAGAGTTTCAACAGAGAAGGTCAGTTCCCAGGGGAGGAAGAAGAGAGACCAGCACAGACGTTGGGTAGTGGCACACTGCGCCCATTGCGCTGGGAAGGGCTCTGGGATCAGAGAAGCCACTGAGGTAAAGGAATCTGGCGCAGGCTGTTAGCTCTTCTCTGCTAATTATTTAGCAGTTCAGAAGAGAAAGCCAAAATATTTTAAGGCTCAGATTGGATTTTCCCCGGACCCTGGAGGTGACTCAGCAGATCTCGGCACCAGGGGGTGGGGCCTCAGCTACCTTCTGAGAATAGTTAAGAGATTGACAAGTGGGTGGATACGGCCCAAGGCAACACACACTGCCTAGTTTAGCTGGAGGGAGTGGAACTCAGCTCCAGGAAGTCCCAGAGAAGCGGAACCTTTGAACTAGGGACCGCAGTTTCTGGCAGACACTTCCAGTTTGAGCACAGGGGCTTTTCACGTCACCTGCTGTAGACATCCACTCCCCACCCGGACACATAGACTAGGCTTTGTGCTGCCTTTACTGTTCAGTCTCAAATCTCAGGGAAGCCTCTAAAACACAGCGCCCTTGGGGCACAGCAGTGCTAGTCACCTCTGAGGCACTTCCAGGGAGGGGGTGGGGAACTCTCTCCCAGAGCTCTCTCTTAGCTCAGGCGCAGGGGCCGCTGCATCCATCCAGTCTGGGAGGAAGCTGGTAAAGAAGTAAATAAATAATTTCCTACCCCAGGGACAGACCCCAAAAGATTTTTTTAAGTATGAGCAAAAAAGCCAGAAAAACTATAGATTCCTTCTACACAGAGAAAGAGCGGGTATCCAACCCCGAGGAAGTTAACATCAGAGAGACAGCAGATAACAACCTAAAGGGGAACAATTCCTGCCCCCCCATCACATAACTCTCTCCTAGAAGAAACTCTTAAAAAAATTAAGGGAGATTGAAGAAAAATGGGGAAAGGAAAGGGAAGCTATGATAGAGAATAACAACATCCTGAAATTGGAGTTGGAAAAAATAAAGAATTCACAGGAGATGCAGGGAAACAAAATTTATGAATTAGAAAAGGTTAAAAAAACACAGGAAAGTAGGATTTCTGAATTGGAAAAGATAAAAAAGTCTCAAGAAAATAGAATTTCTGAATTGGAAAAAGAAAATAATTCTCAAAAAAAAAAAATTAGGGAAATGGAAAAAAATTCAATAGAGCAAAATAATTCATTTAAAAATGAAATTGGGCATTTACAAAAAGAACTAAAAACTGTGAAAGAAGAAAATAACTCCTTAAAAGTCAGGATGGAACAAATAGAAATGAATGATTCACAGAGAACCCAAGAATCAGTCATACAAAACAAAAAAAATGAGAAGCTGGAGAACAACATCAAATACTTACTGGGAAAATCTATAGACCTGGAAAATAGATCTAGGAGAGATAATCTGCGGATTATTGGACTTCCCGAAAACTATGACCAAAAAAAGAGCCTAGATTCTATTTTACAGGAAATTATCAAAGAGAACTGTCCAGAGATAATAGAAACAGAAGGGAAAGTAGATGTGGAAAGAATTCATCGAACTCCTTCTGAAATAGACCCTAAAAAAAGAACACCACGGAATATTGTGGCTAAGCTGCAGAATTACCACACAAAGGAGAAAATCCTGCAAGCAGCTAGAAAAAAACAATTTAAATACCAAGGTGCCACAATAAGGGTCACCCAAGATCTGGCTGCCTCCACATTAAAAGATAGAAGGGCCTGGAACCTGATAATCCATAAGGCAAAAGATCAAGGACTGCAAACACGAATGAACTACCCAGCTAAGTTTAGCATCTTTTTCCATGGAAGAAGATGGTCATTCAATGAAACAGAGGAATTCTATATGTTTCTAAGAAAAAAAAACAGACTTAAACAAAAAATTTGATCTACATCCACAACACTGAAGAGAAACAGAAAAAGGTACACAGAATCCTTGAGAACTGTAACTCTGTTGTGGGTATATAAAAAGTACTCAAGGATAATTTGATTTTACTGATATAAAAGAAAAAAGGGGGTGTAGTAAAGGGAAGGAGGTCGGTTCAGAAAAAGGGGAAGGAATGATAAAAAGAGGGAAACTACATACCAGGAAGAGGCATAGAAAATACACCATATCTGAGGGAACTTAGTGAGGGGGAAAATCATTGTGTGAATCTTACTCTCATCAGGAGAGGCTCAAAGAGTAAATAATTAACATATTTGTTTTTTAGAGAATTTTCTCTCACCTCATTAAAAGGAGGGAGAGGAAAAGGGAAAAGGAAAAGGAGAATAAGTGAAGGGACTTGGAGGGAGGGGGGAGGGATCCTAAAAAAAAAAAAAAAAAAAAAAAAAGAGGGAGGGTTGCGCGTCACAAGGGGGGTCTGTAAATTAAATATAGGGGAGGGGGATCAGGGGGGTCAAGGGAAAAAGCATAATCTGGGGAATAATACGATGGCAGGAAATACAGAATTAGTAATTTTAACTGTAAATGTAAATGGGATGAACGATCCCATCAAACGGAGAGGGATAGCAGATTGGATCAAAAAGCAGAACCCTACAATATGTTGTCTACAGGAAACACACTTAAAGCAGGGAGATACATACAGAGTAAAGGTAAAAGGTTGGAACAGAGCCTATTACGCTTCAGGTAAAGCCAAAAAAGCAGGGGTAGCTATCCTTACCTCAGATCAAGCAAAAGCAGAAGTAGATCTCATTAAAAAAGATAAGGAAGGAAACTATATCCTGCTGAAAGGTAGCATAAATAATGAAGCCATATACATACTAAACATATATGCACCAAGTGGTATAGCATCTAACTTTCCAAAGGAAAAGTTAAGAGAGTTGCAAGAAGAAATAGACAGTAAAACTATAATAGTGGGAGATCTCAACCTTGCACTCTCAGATTTAGACAAATCAAACCACAAAACAAACAAGAAAGAAATTTAAAAAGTAAATAGAACATTAGAAAAATTAGGTATGATAGACCTTTGGAGAAAACTGAATGGCAATAGAAAGGAATATGCTTTCTTCTCAGCAGTTCATGGATCCTATACAAAAATAGACCATATATTAGGACATAAAGATCTCAAAATTAAATGTAGGAAGGCAGAAATAATAAATGCCTTCTTCTCAGATCACAATGCAATAAAAGCTACATTCAGTAAAAAGTTAGGGGTAAATAGAACAAAAAGTAATTGGAAACTGAATAATCTCATCTTAAAGAATGATTGGGTGAAAGAGCAAATTATAGAAACAATTAACAATTTCACCCAAGATAATGACAATGATGAGACATCATATCAAAATCTTTGGGATGCAGCTAAAGCAGTAATAAGGGGAAATTTTATATCTTTAGAGGCCTATTTGAAGAAAATTGAGAAAGAGAAGATTAACGAATTGGGCTTACAACTTAAAAGGCTAGAAAAAGACCAAATTATAAACCCCCAACCAAAAATTAAACTTGAAATACAAAAATTAAAAGGAGAAATCAATAATATTGAAAGTAAAAAAACTATTGAATTAATAAATAAAACCAAGAGTTGGTTTTATGAAAAAGCCAATAAAATAGATAAACCTTTGGTAAATTTGATCAAAAAAAAGAAAGAGGAAAATCAAATTGATAGTCTTACAAATAAAAAGGGGGATCTTTGCACCAATGAAGAAGAAATTAGAGAAATAATAAGGAGTTACTTTGCCCAACTTTATGCCAATAAATTTGATAACTTAAGTGAAATGGATGACTTCCTCCAAAAATATAGGCTCCCTAGATTAACAGAGGAGGAGATAAATTGCTTAAATAGTCCCATTTCAGAAAAAGAAATAGAACAAGCTATTAATCAACTCCCCAGGAAAAAATCCCCAGGGCCAGATGGATTCACATGTGAATTCTACCAGACATTTAAAGAACAATTAGTCCCAATGTTATATAAATTATTTGAAAAAATAGGGGATGAAGGAGTCCTACCAAACTCCTTTTATGACACAGACATGGTACTGATACCTAAACCAGGTAGATCGAAAACTGAGAAAGAAAATTATAGACCAATCTCCTTAATGAATATTGATGCTAAAATCTTAAATAAGATATTAGCAAAAAGACTTCAGAAAATCATCTCCAGGATAATACACTATGATCAAGTAGGATTTATTCCAGGAATGCAGGGCTGGTTTAATATTAGGAAAACTATTAATATAATTGACCATATTAATAATCAAATTAATAAGAACCATATGATCATCTCAATAGATGCAGAAAAAGCATTTGACAAAATCCAACATCCATTCCTACTAAAAACTCTTGAGAGTATAGGAATAAATGGACTATTCCTTAGAATAATCAGGAGTATATATTTAAGACCTTCAGTAAGCATAATATGCAATAGAAATAAACTGCAACCTTTCCCAGTAAGATCAGGAGTGAAACAAGGTTGCCCACTATCACCATTACTATTCAATATAGTACTAGAAACGCTAGCCTTTGCAATAAGAGCCGAGAAAGAGATTCAAGGAATTAGAGTAGGAAATGAGGAAATCAAACTATCACTTTTTGCAGATGACATGATGGTATACTTAGAGAACCCCAAAGACTCTGCTAAAAAGCTACTAGAAATAATTCAAAATTTCAGCAAAGTGGCAGGATACAAAATAAATCCACATAAATCCTCGGCATTTTTATATATCACTAACAAAATGCAACAGCAAGAGATACAAAGAGAAATTCCATTCCAAACAAATGTTGAGAGTATAAAATATTTGGGAATCCATCTACCAAAGAAAAGTCAGGAATTATATGAGAAACATTACAAAACACTTGCCACAAAAATAAAATCAGATTTAAATAATCGGAAAGACATTCAGTGCTCTTGGATAGGCCGAGCGAATATAATAAAGATGACAATACTCCCCAAACTAATCTATTTATTTAGTGCTATACCAATCAGACTCCCAAGAAACTATTTCAATGACCTAGAAAAAATAACAACAAAATTCATATGGAAGAATAAAAGGTCGAGAATTGCAAGGGAACTAATGAAAAAAAACTCAGAGGAAGGTGGTCTAAGTGTACCTGATCTAAAGCTATATTATATAGCAGCAGTCACCAAAACCATTTGGTATTGGCTAAGAAATAGACCGGTAGATCAGTGGAACAGATTAGATACAAAGGACAAAAAAGGGTACATCTATAGCAATCTAATCTTTGACAAACCCAAAGATTCCAACATTAGGGATAAAAATTCATTATTCGGAAAAAACTGTTGGGAAAACTGGAAATTAGTATGGCAGAAATTAGATATGGATCCACACTTAACACCATATACCAAGATAAGATCAAAATGGATCCATGATTTAGGCATAAAGAGGGAGATAATAAATAGATTAGAGGAACAGAGGATAATCTACCTCTCAGACTTGTGGAGGAGGAAGGAATTTATGACCAGAGGAGAACTAGAGATCATTATTGATCACAAAATAGAAGATTTTGATTACATCAAACTAAAAAGTTTCTGTACAAATAATACTAATGCAAACAAGATTAGAAGGGAAGTAACAAATTGGGAAAATATATTTAAAAACAAAGGTTCTGACAAAGGTCTCATTTCCAAAATATATAGATAACTGACCCTAATTTATAAGAAACCGAACCATTATCCAATTGATAAATGGTCAAAGGATATGAACAGACAATTCTCAGAGGAAGAAATTGAAACTATATCCACTCACATGAAAGAGTGTTCCAAATCACTACTGATCAGAGAAATGCAAGTTAAGACCACTCTGAGATACCACTACACACCTGTCAGATTGGCTAAGATGACAGTAACAAATAATGATAAATGTTGGAGGGGATGTGGGGAAATTGGGACACTAATACATTGCTGGTGGAGTTGTGAAAGAATCCAGCCATTCTGGAGAGCAATCTGGAATTATGCCCAAAAAGTTATCAAACTGTGCATACCCTTTGACCCAGCAGCGCTACTACTGGGATTATATCCCAAAGAAATACTAAAGAGCGGAAAGAGACATATATGTGCCAAAATGTTTGTGGCAGCTCTTTTTGTTGTAGCTAGAAACTGGAAGATGAATGGATGTCCATCAGTTGGAGAATGGTTGGGTAAATTGTGGTATATGAAGGTTATAGAATATTATTGCTCTGTAAGAAATGACCAGCAGGAGGAATACAGAGAGGCCTGGAGAGACTTAAATCAACTGATGCTGAGTGAAATGAGCAGAACCAGAAGATCACTGTACACTTCAACAACAATGCTGTGTGAGGATGTATTCTGATGGAAGTGGAAATCTTCAACATAAAGAAGATCCAACTCACTTCCAGTTGATCCATGATGGACAGAGGTAGCTACACCCAGAGAAGAAACACTGGGAAGTGAATGTAAATTGTTAGCACTAATATCGGTCTGCCCAGGTTGCATGTACCTTCGGATTCTAATGTTTATTGTGCAACAAGAAAATGATATTCACACACATGTATTGTATCTAGACTATATTGTAACACATGTAAAATGCATGGGATTGCCTGTCATCGGGGGGAGGGAATAGAAGGAGGGGGGGGTAATTTGGAAAAATGAATACAAGGGATAATATTATAAAAAATATATATATAATAAAAAATTAAAAAAAAAAAAAAAAAGAAAAACATTTCCAAAAGTTGTGTTGCTACATTACATGGATGATATCTTGCGGTATGCACCTGAAGAGCAAATGTTAGAAGCATGTTTACAAAAGATCATAGAAACACAAAGGAAATGCAAATTGCATATAACTCCTGAAAAAAAATTCAAAAACACATTCCTTTTCAATATTTAGGATATGAAGTATATTGTATCAATTACAACAATTATATGACGTTTTAAGGGGAAACACTGCTTTAAACTCACCACACCAGCTTACAAAAGAAGCTCAAGAGGCTTTAAGAGATGTTGAACTGGCTTTGTCCAATGTTGTAAAAGGCTGAAACTATGAAAATGTATGCTTGAATCAGACAACCAAGCCACTTAAGGCTAATTACCTATTCACTACGAGATAATGACTTTATTAGTATATGTTTGGATAAATGGCTCTTCTTACAGTTGATGCTGGCTCAATGTTTGGTGTTAAGATAATGGTAGGCAAGAATTACAGGGTGGGCGAGACAGGTCAGAGTCACTTGGCAGCAGGACAAGGAAGAGAAAGGTGGAGATTATGGACTCCAGAATCAAGAAAAGATCTTTGGCAAAACTCCTGGCACTTTGCCTGCTTCTTTCACTTCTTCTCCTAAAGACCAAGGACTTTTACTTATCCTGACTCTGGCTGATCCTAAGGCCTCCAGGGAGCTAGCTTGGACTTATCACAATGTAGTTGAAAGTGTCACTTAAAAACCTGTGGAAATATCAGTTTTTGCTACAAAAGAGGCAATCACAGCAGTCCTTCATCAAGGAGATAATGTGATAGAGTAGGTGAACCTCCCAGCACAACCAGAACAAAGCCTTACTCCTTACTCAGTGCTTGTGGCTAGAATGTTATTAAAGGCCATTAAGTGAGCAATACAATTATCTGGGATAAGACCTGACATGATATCTACCTTTTATTCCAATGCACAAATTAATGTATGCTGTGAAACCATCCCAGAGTGGCAAATTTTATTGGCTACAGCTCCAAATTTTACACACGGGTCTCCATTAAATATAACCCAGCTATTACAAAATTAGAAATGGATCTTTGAAAAAAAAAAATTCTAAGGTTCCTCTTAAAAGGACGTAACAACAAATGTAACATTTGTGCTGTATACTCTTATGACTTCACTATAAAGAGAGTAGTCAGATCTTCTTTTCAGTCCATTCAGCAGAATGAATTGTATGTAATCATTCTAGCTCTTATTTTCCAGGAGATATAAATATAATATCTGATTCAGCATATTCAGTAGGTTTGGTACAAAGAATTGCCATAGCCCAAAATTTGTAATTTCTAATATATATCAGCTCTTTAAGGAACTTCAAGAGCAAGTGAGAAAACATCCAGGTAGAATTTATATCTTGCATGTCCACTCTCATAGGACTAATGACACAGGACGGAGGACAGGGTAAAAAGAGAACAAAAGTATGTATGAAGGAAAAAATAGGATGGAGGGAAATACAGAGATGGGAGCCATAACTGTGATGTAAATGAGATAAACTCTCCCACAAAATGGAAGCAAATAGCAGAGAGAATTAAGAAACAGAATCATATTATATGTTATTTATAAGAAACACATTTAACAAAGAGAGACAAATACAGAATAAAGGCAAAAGGCTTGAATATAATTCATTATGCTTCCAGCTGAAGGGAAAAAAAAGCAGGAACAGCAATTCTGATCTCAGATAAAGCAAAAGTAAAAATAGATTTTATTAAAAGAGATAATGAAGTAATGTACATATTGATAAAAGATGGTATAAATCATGAAAAAGTAATGATACCAAATGTTTATACACCAAGTGGTACAGTAGGCAAATTCCTAGGAAAATTTTAACCAAATTACATGAAGAAATAGATGACAAAACTATTCTATCAAATAGTTTCTTTTTCAGTCTCAGACAAATCTAACCACAAAATCAACAAGAAAGAAAATAAGAAGGTTCATATGATCCAGAGCAACTATCTCTCAGTCTCCTTTTATCATCATCATACTCTCACATGAAGAGATCCATTCTACAGGTCTGAATTAGACCTCCAGTAGACACTGGCAAGTGGCTCCTGTATCACAACAAGCAAGAGCCAAAACAGAGAAAGAAAATTATAGAACAATCTTTCTAATGAATACTGATGCAAAAATTTTAAATAAAAAAAAATCAAAAAGATTACAGCAACTTATCAGCAGGATAAACACTATGACCAAGTGTAATTTATACCAAGAATGCAGGGCTAGTCCAATGTCAAGAAAAGTATTACCATAATACACCATATCAATAACAAAACCAACAGAAATCATATGATAAATCTCAATAGCTGTTGAAAAACTTTTTGACATAATAAATCACCCATTCCTATTAAAAGCTCTGGAGAACATAGAGTTAAAAGAAGCTTTCCTTAAAATAATAAGCAGTATCTATCTAAAACCTATAACAGATCAGAGGTGAAACAAAGATGACCATTATCAACACTATTATTCAACATTGTAGTAGAAAGAATGATTTTAGCAATAAGAAAAGAAAAATAAATTAAAGGAATTGGAATAGTTAATGAGGAAATAGAACTACCATTCTTTACAGATGATAATGATGATATGCTTACAGAATCCTAAAAAATCATCCAAAACTCTACTGGAAAAGAAAAATTTGACAACTTTAGTAAAGTTAAAGGAAGTAAAAACAAAACAAAACAAAAAAACAGAAATAATCACTATTCCTATATACTGACAAAGTCCATCAGCATAAGATAGAAATAGAAATTCCATTTAAAAATTACTGTAAACAAAATAAAATACTTTGGGGACTTGTCAAGAGAAACCTAAGAACTATATGAATGGAATTACAGAATACTTCTCACACAAATAAAGCCATGCCTAAAGAATTGGAAAAATAGCAATTGTTCATGGCTAGACAAAGATAATATAATAAAAATGACTATTCTGCCTAAATTAATCTACTTGTTCAGTGCCATACCAATCAAATAGAACTAGAAAAAATAATAGCAAAATCCATCTGGAAGAACAAATAGTCAAAAATATCAAGGGAATCAATGAAAAAAAAAATGCAAATAATAGTAGCTTAGCAGTACCAAACCTAAAACTAGCAGCAGTGGATCAGTGGAATAAATTAGATACATAGGTAACAACAATCAAAACCTATAGTAATCTAGTATTTGATAAATCCCCAAACTCTAGCTTTTTGAATAAGAATTCACTAATTAACAAAAATTGCTGGGAAAACTGGAAAATAATGTGTCAGAAACTCAGAATAGACCTATATCTTATACCCCATATCAAAATAAGATCAAAATGGATTCAAGGTTCGAGCATAAAAGATAAAACAATAAACAAATTAGGAGAACAAAAAAAAAATTTACCTATTAGCTCTTTGGAGAAGGGAGGAATTTATGAGCAAAGAACTAGAGAAAATTATGAAAGGCAAAATGGACATCTTTGATTACATTAAATTAAAAAAAAAAATTTTGCACAAACAAAACAACAGAAAAAAAAAATTAAAAGGAAATTCTAAAGGAACAGGACATAAGGTAATTACTTTTCAAGTACCTGATAAGAAATTTTGAGATAAATGATGTTATTATAAATTCCTCGTAATCCAGATGCCCAAAGAGAGAAGGATATAGTGAGTTTCATCTAGAATGTAAAAAAAAGGATTGTTTATACTAGCCTTGTATTGCTCTTATCCAGAAAGTTAATGCTAAGGGTTAGAAAAACAT
Source organism: Sminthopsis crassicaudata (assembly GCF_048593235.1). Lineage (NCBI taxonomy): Eukaryota > Metazoa > Chordata > Mammalia > Dasyuromorphia > Dasyuridae > Sminthopsis > Sminthopsis crassicaudata. The sequence continues at coordinate 245,167,339 of NC_133619.1, forward strand.
AGAAAAAGTTGATATACAGATATGTTATGTACTAATATCTGGCACCTCGTTGGAATATGAAGCAAAAAAGTTTTAAGCAATAAACCCCAATTAAAAAAAAAAAAAAACTTATCAAAAAAGTGCTGTAATCCAATTTTTCATTTTTTTTTCCTTGCCTGCTTAACTATGACCAGAACTTAAGGTCTCTATATAAAAAGTAAATGAAATACAATGATTGCCATAGCTTAAATCATTGTTCAAGACATAGAGTCACAAGGGAGGCTTCATATGATAAAGTAAAAATGCTTTCTGGATTAGACTTTACACAATAATTAGTATCAAAATAATATATTCTAGAATACTTTATTTAAGAGTTGGTTTCAAACATTAATAAAGAAACACGGTGATTATGACTAAAAGTTTATCCAAAGCAGGTCATAACAGAATAATTTTGGACAAATGTACTAGAGTGGCAGGTCAGAGAAATATTGATCACATATTTGGATTTCCATAAAATCTAAAACAAAATCTATCATATACTTACTTGCTATGTAGGAAGATTTGGGATATATAATATTTCATTAAATGAATTCATAAGGCATTAAAATATAAAATCCAGAGGATGATGACTAATGTGTTGGTCTCAACCTAGAGGGTGGACTCTAATCAAGTACCCCAAGAGCTGTCCTTGGCTTGTTTAATGTAATTTTTTTTTTAATAAAAATTTCTAGAAGTGATAAATGGCATTAATCAACTGAAATGTTATGAAGATATTGTTAACATAGTCAATGAAGAATTAAGAGGCATCAAGTTGATGAGAGAGAGAGAGAGAGAAAGAGAGAGAGAGAGAGAGAGAGAGAGAGAGAGAGAGAGAGAGAGAGAGAGAGAGAGAGAGAGAGAGAGAGAGAGAGAGAGAGAGAGAGAAAGGAGGGAGGAAAGGAAGGAAGGCAGGAAGGCAGAAAGGAAGGAAGGAAGGAAGGAAGGAAGGAAGGAAGGAAGGAAGGAAGGAAGGAAGGAAGGAAGGAAGGAAGGAAGGAAGGAAGAATGGAAGGGAAAGAAGGAAAGGGGAAGGAGAAGGGAGGGAAAGGAGAGGGAAAGGGGAGAGAGGGAGGAGCTAAGTATGAATTTAATAGTTTGAAGAAAAATTGAAGGAAAGAATTTCAACTTCTTCATTATATATAAAAACTAATATTCATAGAGATTAAAAATCACAGAAGTACTGTGTCAGAGGCCTGAAGAGTAGTAAGTGGATCACTAATTCCTGAAAAATAGCAACTGGACAGTGAACTAGGTGGCTATGTCTATTTTCCAAAATGGACAAAGTCCTAGGATTTCTACAACATATTGCCCTATTACTATCAACTTATAAACTTTAAAAGATCCAGTTTGTCAGCATCTAATTTTTTCTTCTCAGCTTTACAGTACCAACTGAACAAATGTCACTAATATGAAGCAGCTAGTAACTTTAATAGACTATTGGGCTCTAATAAAAAAACCTAAAAATGGGTTCCATGATTCCTTAATAGATCTGAGTGTTGAAGAATTGAGCAATCAATATATGACTCTGTAATGGACTAATTAAAAGGATTCAATAGTCCTCAAGAAAATCCCATTGCATTTTCCTCTGAAGGTATGGTTTTAAATAACACAAGAAGAAGAAATAGGTTTTGTTCAGGCTGAAACAAATCAATCAGATCTTTGCCCATGTGAGCAGCCTTTTGTCAGGCAACTATTATCTGCAACAAATCCAATGTAAAGACACACTTGGAAGCTGCTGAGAAAAATCCTTCCAGATACTCTACTGATACTTTGCTTTAAATTTAGTGTTACAGGTTCTCTGAGGACTAACTTATCTCCTTTGAAAATTTTGTTGGTAAGAGGATATTAAGAAAGAAATAGTAAAGATAATATGTTAAGTGCTTTGCAAAGATCAAAGCACTATATAAATGTTAGATATTATGTACATTTTTATTATCTTTGGTTGACAAACTTAGAAAATCTTGGAGGTGAGAAAAGAATATCACATAACTACTTTTAACTTTCCAAGAAAATTGTATGACTTGGCAGCTACCATAACATGTTAAGCTTATATGGACTCTTGGTCGACATAATTTTCCATTTTTGGAATTCCCATTCTTATTTCTGGAATTCTTAGAAATTTCTATTCTCATTCCCGTTTTCTTTAAGGCACAATTGAGTTACCACCTGTTCCAAAAGACCTTCCTTTTCAGATCAACCAATCAATTAACCCATTGTGCTTCGAGTTCTTTAACATTATGGGTTTGTCTTTTTCTTTAATTTGTATTCCTGGAATTTAACACACAGTATCTGGAACACTGGGTTTTTTGAGTGATTACTAATTAACTTATTACTAAACAACGTTAAAATGCTTATTGCAATTCAGGCACTATATAAGAGGCAGGGAATACAAAAACAAATAACCTCTAATCCTTGAGGAGTTTCCATTCTATTGGAGAGAGACAACATATAAATAAATAGGTATTCATAAATAAAAATAAAATAACATTTTTGTGGGTAGAACACTGACAGTTGGAAATAGCCATCATGAAAAGCTTCATACATAAAATATTACTTAAACATACAAACATACATATATATATATGTATATATATATATATATATATATATATTTAAGAAAAGGGAGGCTTCTAAGATGTTGATATGTAGTAGGAATACATTGTGATCATTAAATCATTGGGATCAGCTAAAGTAATGACATAGAGGAGAAAAAAAAATGAGTTCTATGTAGAAAGATTAGAAAGGAAGATAGTTTGACTAAACTGCAGGATATAGGGAATAAATAATGCATGATAAAATTGGAAAGATAAATTGGGACCAAACATAATAGGGAACTATTGTAACTTATGAACTTTAGAAATGTTACATGATTTTTTGTATGAAAGATGAATAGGAAAAGAGGAAGATCAATAAGAAGAACATTGCAAGAGACCAAGCAAAAGTTAATCTAAGTCTAACTTAACCCATAAGACAGAAGGAAGAAATGTTATTGATATAAAATGACAAGATTTTACAAATCATTAGATATGAATGAGGGAAGAATGAATGAATGGATAAATGAATAGATGGATGATTAAGTATTTTATTAAACACTACTCTTGCTCTGGGTCAGGCACTATATTGAGCACTGGGAATAGAACTACAAAAGGCAAGACATTTCTTTCCTTCAAGAATCTCATATTTATTTAGAGGAAGACAACAAATACACTTTTCACTCAATATTTTGAAGTCATGTGTTGGTATAAGTAACGAGATGGAATTTTTGGAGAGTTTTACAGATGCTGCAGATGACACAAAAAGGCCAGCAAGTAAAAGAAAAATTTAGAAGCTAAAAATTGCATAAAATACATGTGTAGTATTATAGTATATCAAGTCAGATTTTACAAGGAGATACCATAAGCTACCCATAAAAGAAAAAAAAAAAAAAAAACTTCAGACTTCTTCTCTGGTATGAAAGAGGACCAAAAAATTTGATGTGGATTTTTTAGATTGTTTTGTGCTCCAACACCCATGATAGTGACATGGCTGATGAAGCAAATGATGTAGTTGTTGTAGAAACCAAATGATGATGTTATATCAGAGAGCACCAAATGTAGGGGTTCAGTTATATGAAAAATTTGCAATGGCCATTTTCTATGGTAAAATGTAGGTTTATTGAGGAGAAGAGGTTACAGATAAAATAAAGAGATATAATAGATACCAAAAATGGTAACATCCCATGAGATTGGGTCATGCACTTAGCTGACAGACTAAATCCTAAAAGGGATTTATCACCTTAAAAGAGTTAGCTATAAAAAGGAAAAAGACACCATAGGACATGGTGAAACATAAGAGGAGAGAATAATGGAGGTATGAGAAGAGAGACACCTCAGAGGAGGGGTGAAGGGAAAGATACCAGGAGAAAGAGGCCATGGTGGACTTACCCAAGGGATTCAAAAAAGATGGTATGGGACATAGACAAATCTTATGGGGGATATTTAACCTCAAGAACATGATTAGAATTTCTGATGAAACATAGCTGGGCTGTCTATAACCTCCACAAATGGTGAGTGTCAAAAGTGTGACATAACTTGGATTTCTTGGATAGACACAGCAAGGTAAGGCTATATTCCCATTAGGGTCCTTCTCTGTTTGCCTCAGGCAATATTTCAGGCTTTCCCTGCCAATTACAACCTGGATGGTTGTCCAGGACCACATCAATAGGAAAGGAACAACTGTGTAGGGGCTTGATATGGAATCAATGTCAAAATGGAAGAGTGAGGAGCCAAATGAAAAAAAAGGAGCCTATAAATCTGAATGACAAGAAGGATAATAGGATACAAAATCATAGAATCAAGCTTCCAAGAAAGCAAAAACAAAAACAAAAAAATAAAATCCCACCTTGGCAAAGATAAGGAAAACTTTAAATAGAGACTTGCTATACTCATGAAAAAAAAAAAAAAAACTTTTTATATTCTTCTGATTGTAGGTCATCCATAATCCTATCTTAATTTATGTTTTCTTTTACTTAGCACAACATCTGGGACATAAAATATACTTAATAAATGCTAATGGAAGGACTTTCCAAAGTTATCTTATATCACTTTCTTATATAAAACCTCAATTTCTGTCAGTTTGGTGAGCTCTGTCCTCCAAACAGGAATATTCTACTACTTTTTTGCCTTTGCTGCCAGTCATTCTTTTCATTTGGATAGACCTGTCCCTTTAGTCTATCTATCTTAATCCTATTCATTTTTCAAAGCTGAACTAAAATTCTCTCTTGAAAGAGTCCCTGATCAAGACCTTTTTTAAGTAAGCCCTTCTTCCTTGGAATTTTTACAAAGCCTATTTTCTATCTGGTCTTTCAACTTTTCTAAAGAACAAAAATGATTCTCTTTAAAGGGAACTATTTGGGTTTTACTTTCAATTAGTAGACAGTAATAATCAAGTTATGTTATCTACTTAATCTTGACAGTTATTTTAACTAAAGTTCACTGATGATAATACATCTGGCTGTTTAGTGTTTGGAAGCCAGCATAATGATTTAATTAGAAAAATCTCTAAAAGTTAATTTTATTGGAATCCAGTGTTATTTTTTTTAAGTCTAGAGAGCCTATATCAATACTTTTTTTCTTACTCAAAGCATTTGTTTGATTAAGAGAAAGAAATCATTTTTTACATTAATTAATTCTTATTGTCTTTCCATTAACAAATTCCTGAACTTTGGCAAGTGGCAATTATTGTATATTAACTGTAGCTAAATATTTATGCAACCTTATTTGCATTTGTTAATGGAAACAATACAGAATTAAACATTTCATGTAAGACAGATATTCAAGCTTCAGTCATTCATGAATTCAAACACATTTTCTTCAAATAATCATTAATTAAATAAATAATAAAAGTAATGATGATAAAGTAATAAAAGGGCATGATTTATTTCTTGTCATCTAATCATATTTACATGTGTTAGATTTATTTCACAAAATAGAATTCTTATAGTTCTGTATTGGAAACATGCTATACTGGCTGCATCCTACCTTCACAAAGCTGACTCATAGGTGATTGCTAATTGAGAAATATGTTTCAAATTCTGTCTTCAACAAGATATTTATCTACTTAACCTTGACTTAATCTAGTACTTTAACTAAAGACAACTTTTTTAAACTTTTTTTTATTAATTTTATAATTATAACATTTTTTACAACATTATCCCTTGTACTCTCTTCTGTTCCAAATTTTCCCCTACTTCCCTCCACCCCATCTCCTAGATGGCAGGCATTTAATATGTTATAGTATATCCTAGGTTCAATATATATGTGCAGAACCGGATTTTGTTGTTGTTGTTGTTGTTGCAAAGGAAGAATTGGATTTGGAAGGTAAAAATAACCTGGGGAGAAAAACAAAAAAATGCAAAGAGTTTACACTCATTTCCCAGTGTTCCTTTTCTGGATATAGCTGATTCTGTCCATCATTGATCAATTGGAATTGGATTAGCTCTTCTCTATGTTTTTTTTTTTTTTTGTTTGTTTGTTTGTTTTGTTTTGTTTTGTTTTGTTTTGTTTTTTCCTGAGGCTGGGGTTAAGTGACTTGTCCAGGGTCACACAGCTAGGAAGTGTTAAGTGTCTGAGACCAGATTTGAACTTGGGTCCTCCTGAATTCAAGGCTGATGCTCTATCCACTGCGACACCCAGCTGCCCCCTAAAAATAACTAATTATAAAAATACATTTGCTAGTATTGGTTGTATATAGTTATTATTGTATGATCCTATCCATTTCCTTACCTCTCTCTTCCTCTTATGAAGAGGATATCAATTTCATTGATTAAGGAAGTTTCAGATCAGAAGATCTATATATCAATAGAATCATAGGCTCAGTAAAATGAAGCAAAGCATACACCAAAAAACTCTTTAAGCTACTTAAGTTTATATCTAGTGAGTAGAATAATATGTCCAACATTTTAAAACTCATTAAACTTCAGGATAGTATGATTAAAATTCAAATAACATATAGTCTTTGCAAAACTTGTTTTCAATAATGAAGACTGATTTCTCAGTGTTCTGTGCCTGTATGAAGTTGGAGACAGTGTATAGATAGAGAAAGGGTGTGCAGAATTGTAGATGCTAGATGCTAGAGCTTGTATTATAGTTTCTAACTTCAAGGGAGATGAAAAGGTATAAAAGGTATAGCCAGGCTATGATGCAGACTTCCCAATATCTGAACATGGGAAGACAGGGCCTCTTTTGGCAAGGAATTTCCAGAGAAACTCATCAATGCTTTCAATGTGGTAAAGTAAGGCATCTGAAAGCTTAGTGTTGGCATAGAGACAGAATGAGAAAACAGGATGGAAGAACAAGACCCAAAACCCCATGTCCAAAATGCAACTGAGGTTTCCATTGGGCATCAGAGTATAGCTTGATTCAGGAAAATGGGATAAAGGGCCAAGCCCCAGGGCCCAAGGCAAAAAAAAAAAAAAAAAAAAAATACTTGGAGCATGTTAGCAGCCAATGTTATACCCAGAGAGCCTTTAGAAGTTCAATACCCAGACATGACCAATCAACCAGGAAGCAATCTGATGGGAGAAAGGGAGTACAATTGGGAATAATAGAGTTGTATGTAGCTGGAACTACTGAGATAACCCCTGGAGAGGTGAAATCTGTTCCTCTCCAGCCTATGGATACCTTGCCTCCAGGCACAGTAGGTTTGACCATTTCAACCTCCTGAAAGTACTTACAAAACTGTGTTCATCCATACATTGATGTGGAAACTGGGGAATGTTTAGATAATATCCCTGTCACTAATATAGGTAGACAATACATGACTTATCAATCAGGAGAAGTAGTAGCATCAGGTTTACTGATACAGGCTCCTAATAAGCAATCTGGTGATAGTTGCCCAGATTCTGACTCCAAGCAACAAAATCCAGGCATATTGTGGGCAGCAGCAGTTACAGATGACCATCCTATGCTCACTATCTATATAAATGGCATACCATTAAAAGGATTGGTTGACACAGGTGCAGATCATACAGTCATTAGAGGGGCCAACTGGTCCAGTCACTGGCCAAAGATTAAGACAGACATGCATATGTCTGGCAGAGGAGGATCAATAGCAGCTGAAGTTATTGCTACCCCTTTGAGGTGGACTTTTGAAGAAACAGGAATTTTTACTCCTTTTATAGTTGAAAAAAATCCCCATCAATCTGTGGGGAAGAGACATTTTACAACAATTAGGATTACAAATGACTAATATTTTTTAGTTTTTTTTTAGGCAAGGCTGCTGTTGAAGGCCTGCCAACACTTTCACCTGTTCTTATCCAATGGAGAACTGTGGATAGAACAGTGGCCCTTAGCTAGTGATAAAATTCAGGCCTTATTAGATATAGTACAGGAGCAACTTGACCAAGGACACTAAGAACTTTCTCTAAGTCCTTGGAATTCCCCAATATTTGTTGTAAGAAATAAATCTGGAAAATGAAGGATGTTGACTGATTTAAGAAAAGTAAATGAACAGATAGAAACTATGGGAACTCTTCAGCCTGGACTTTCATCTCCTACTCAGTTGCCTAGAGAATGTCCTCTTTGGGTTATTGACATTAAGGATTGTTTCTATTCTATCCCTCTAGATAAGGAGGATATGAAAAGTTTTGCTTTTTCAGTGCACAGAGTTAACTTAGCTAAGGCTTATAAAAGATATGAATGGACAGTTTTGCCACAGGGAATGAAAAACAGCCCTACTATGTGCCAAATGTATGTTGTTACTGCTCTTACTCCAGTAAGAAAAGCATTTCCAAAAGTATGTTATTATATTACATATATTGGGATGTGCACCTGAGGAACAAATGTTAGAAACATGTCTACAAAAGAACATAGAAACACTAAGGAACTACAAATTACACATAGCTCCAGAAAAATGCAAAGACATGCTCCTTTTCAATATTTAGGATATGAAGTATATCCTAAGGTGCTTACAGTACAAACTTACAGTACAAAAACTCTCCTTAAGAACAGAGAAGTTAAACATCTTAAATGACTTCCAGAAATATTGATAAGAGATATCCAATGGATGCATCCAGTGTTAGGCTTGACTACCTATCAATTATATGCCATTATATGGGAAATATTAAGGGGAGACAGTAGTTTAAACTCACCGTGCCAGCTCATGAAATAAGCTCAAGAGGCTTTGAGAGGAGTTGAACTGGCTTTATCTAATGTGATTGAAAGAGTCACTCAAAAACCCTTGGAAATATCTCTTTTTTTGCTACACAAGAGGCCCCCACAGCAGTCCTTCATCAAGGACACAATGTAATAGAGTGGGTGACCCTCCCAGCACAACCAGAACAAAGCCTTACTTCTAACCCAGTGCTTGTGGCTAGAATTTTATTAAAGGCCATTAAGTGAGTAGTACAACTATCTGGAATAAGACCTGACAAGATACATATCTTTTATACCAATGCACAAATTAATGTATGCTCTGAAACCATCCCAAAGTGGAAAATTTTATTGGCCACAGCTCCAAATCTTATACATGGTTCTCCATTAAAGATAACCAGACTATTACATAATTGGCCATGGATTCTTAAAGAAAAGGTTTCTAAAATTGCTCTTAAAGGACCAACTATCTTTACAGATGCATCCAAACATAATATTTGTGATATATATATATATACTCTCTTGACTTAACTATAAAAAGAGTAGGCAGAACTCCTTTTCAGTCTATTCAGCAGAATGAATTGTGTTATGGGCCAGAATTTGAAACAAGGTGCTAATGCTTATGTACTTAGTTCATACCTTTAAAGGAGTTCACACCTTAGTTCACATTAGTGTTCATACCTTTAGAGAGTATATATAAGCTAGGAGTCACAACTAGGATTGACTTTGAGAGACTCACAAGTCAGGAACCCAGAAGCCTACTCTTGGAAGTGGAGTCAAATTCATTCCAACTTCCACCTTTGGGCTGGCTGGGGACTTCAGGAGATTCAGAGGCAAGATTCAGTCGAGGAGATTCACAAGTCAGGCAGAAAGAAGGAAGGCAGAGAAGTGGTGGCAGGAGAACACTGAAACCAAGATCTAGAAGGCCTCCAGAAAACTAGCCAAGTACCAAGTGAAGGAGATAAGATTTGGAAAGAAACAGTAAAAGATTTGGGCTTTAACTCCTGGCTAAATTTGAGGTGGTTATTGAACTGAACTGAAACTAAGACTGCCTCCAGAAGCTCCCCAAGAAACCTGCTCTCAGAGAACTTTACATTTTAAAGAAGAGAATATTATAGAATTGTATGCAATCATTCTAGCTCTTACTTATTATCCAGGAGATAGAAATATAATATCTAATTCTGCCTCTTCAGTAGATGTGATACAAAGAATTGCCACAGCCAAAATAAAATTTGTAACCTCTAATATATATCAGCTCTTTAAGGAACTTCAAGAGCAAGTGAGAAAGCATCCAGGTAAGATTTATATCTTGCATGTCCACTCTCATAGTAGACTTCCAGGTCCCATTTTTGATGGTAATTCAAAGGCAGATAGCCTTCTAACCATGTAGGCCAATACTCCTTTATTTCAGGAAGCCCAAGAATCTCATTCCAAATATCATCAGGCTGCTCAAGCTTTATGTTTACAATGTAGGACTTGAAAACCTTCAGGAATCACTGGATTCTCTGAGAAATGATAAGACTGTAGTAGGACTTGAAAATCCTCAGGAATCATTGGATTTCCTGAGAAATAATAAGACTGTTTCAGGACTTCAAAAACTTCTGGGGATCACTGGATTCTCTGACACGTGAAGCAATGGACAATAGATTGGTTTTTGACTATCTCTTGGCTGTTGAAGGAGGCATATGTGTGATTGTCCTTTACATACCCTCCTTCTAGGACTTCTGGCAATCTTTTACAGCACCATGTTGATTTATATTGTTTGTTATATCACTATTTGCATGTACAATTCATGTTTGTTGCACCACATTGAGCCAACACTTGCCTCTCTGAAACTTTCTCTTTCTGCTCCCTCAAATCAAGAAGACCATCTTTTATAGGACAAACCTTCAAATACTTGATGGCATATAACTTAGCCCCCTCAATTCTTCTCTTCTATAATATAGACATCCCAAGTTCCTTCAATAATCCTTGTGGGACATACATATAAGTGAGAGAATACTGGAGTGTCATATGCTGTGAAGTTCAAGCTAGCTCTCTGGAAGTCTCAGAATCAGCCAATCAGGATAAGCAAAAGTCCTTGGTCTTTAGGGGAAGAAATGAAGGAGACAGACAAAACTACCAGGAGTTTTGCCAAGGATCCTTCCTTGATTCTAGAGTTCAGAATCTCCACGAATCCCCACACTTTTCTCCTCCTCCTCCTGAGGCCAAGTGAAGTTATCTTACCTCTCTCACTCTACCCTCTACAATTCTCTAACCCCAAACATTGAGCTAACATTAACTGTGAGAAGAGACATTCCATACATACTAATAGAGTTATTGTCCAATAGTAATTAGCCTTATGTGCTTGGTTGTCTGATTCCAGTGCACCTATTCAGAGTTTCAGCCCTTTACAATAAGCATTTCCAAGCTCTTTAGTCCTTTGAAAGGAAAGACTTTGGGAAGAAGCCAACATGTAGGATAGCTAGGAATGTCACTTATGTTCCTAATCCTAGAATATTTCATGAGAAAATTTCCCCTTGGTTGAAATCTCATATACTTTTTCTTTGCTGACCTGAATTTTTTTGTTCATAAGGATCAATGTATTTATCTTTATTCATTATTTAATATATATTCTTCTATGAATACCTTATATCATTTTTGTTTTCTGTTTTGATAAATGGGTTTATTTGTTATTTGCTATATGTGGTCATTGATGAACTGTCATCTAATTGGAAGGAGTCAAATATTGGATATATAGCTTGGTATCCTTCATCCTCATTAAGGATTAACAATAAAAAGCATAACTGAACCTAAAAAAAAGTCCCCTAGACCAACAATATTTACAAGAGTAGATAGAGAAAATCATAGTCTAGTACACACACTTAATACAAACTGTATAGAAAAAAATATTAGGAATATAAAGAAAAATCTTAGTGATTTTGAGATATGAGTTGTGACAAAATAATAAAAGAAAACTGAATTTATAGCCAACACAATTTATTTTCTTTAAATACCAGTAAATTTTGGTGTTGTGGTATTGGTGACTTTATGAGACAAAATAAGAATGATTTAATGAATTCAGTACTAGGAGTATTTTCTATCCCAAATATATGTTACAAAGATAATTTGTAACTATTTTTGAAAGAAGAAACAGAGATATCTCTAAAAAAGAGAAAAAATAAACTTAGTAATATTTTCCAATTAAAATGGTGCTAATTAGCAGTAAGACTCAAGAAGGTATAAACTTATATGCATTCTGTGTTCAGAAATCTTCCTTCAATTAGTTCATTTAAATGTCATATTGTTGGACAGTTCAATTTTCTTTTTATACTGCCCTGTTCCCAAAGTGGGAAATTATCATTTTATTTTTCTTTGCTTTCTCATTATTCCTATTTTAAAATATACTTTAGTGAAATATTCCCCTTCCAGTTCCAGCTGTAATACTTTGGTAAAATCTTGCTCAGTCAAATATCATGTCGGGCTTTTCACAGGCTCTTTCTCTACTGTTCTCTACTATTTTTTATGATTTTATTCAGGTGATACTTTTAATGATCTTTTATTATCTCCCTACTAATGTTTTACAATCTTAATCTAAAATGATATTAATTTTGGCTGTCATGACTCTCCACTGAGCAATGACATAAAAAGATTACTGACTGATATAAAAAGATTTATAGTCTGACTTGACCAATTGATACTGGTTAAATTTTGTTTAGACATGGTCAGAATGTATAAGAGAACTTGTTAACTTGATTTTGTCAATTCTATCAAGTAATTTGGAAGTTTTCTCTCTTTGCAATAGCTTTTAAGGTATAGAGTTCAATATTTTCACAGTGGTATTTTTACTTATGTTCATAATGAACACAGAATGTTTATGTAATCAAGCAAATTATGTTTGGGGGCTATTGTTGTAACCTTTGAACATATAATAAAATCAACTATGCCAAATGATTTCATCAAGGATAACCTGTGATCTGCCATTCCATTAAGTTCTAACTTCTTTGTCTTTTGATTTTATTTATTATATTGAGGTGGTTAAAATACTCCAGAAGCATATTATCTCAATTAAGGTTAAGGGTCTCATATTTAGAGTACCAACTATTAGATTAATTTTGAAAATGATTTAAAAAAAAAAAAAAAAAGAATCTTCTTGATTGTCCACCACTTATTCCCTTTGATTAAGTAAACAGGGGCTGCCATTTTGTATTTTACTTTGTTTCATGGATTCAGTTCAATCATTTTTCAGTTATATTTGACTGTGTTACCTCATTTCACATTTTTTGGCAAAGATACTGGAGTGGTTCTTGGCATTTCCTTCTCCATCTCATTTTACAAATTAAGAAACTGAGGAAAATAGAGTTATGTGATTTACCAGGTCACATAGCTAGTGTCTGAGGTCATATCTGAACCCATGAAAAAATACCTTCCTTATTCCAGGTCAAGCCCTTTATCTTCTATATCACCTAGCTGATCCTGTTTCATGGATAGTAATGGTTAAAAATTTCATCATTGAAAATACTAGTAATAAGTCTTCTGTATTTAGCTAAATTTATAGCTGGAACAGTAAGTTTAGTCTGTCAGAGCTTTCCTTATATTGGGACATTTTTTTGAGAATCAGATGTATATTTCAAATGATAATAAGGTACTTAACAAGTGGCTTTACCTGAAAAGAAACTTGTGATGTAACTGATACAATTTGGAGAAGCTTATACATCTCTCTTAAAGACATTTTACAAACATTCCAAAAGAAGGAAAAAGACCAGAAATGTCATTGCCTGAACCAAGGGTCAATGGAGGAATTATAGTTGGTGCCAGAAGGCTATAGTATATCTTAAAACAGCTTCATAGCACAGTGAAGGGAATGCTGCACCTGGAATCAGTAAGACCCAGGTTTAACTCTAGTCTTAGCCATTTATTAGCTTAGTAGTTTACTTAACCTTTTTCAGACTCAATTTCTCCAACTATAAAATGGAAAATTATATGTGTGTGTATGTTTATGTGTGTATGTGTATGTGTATAACAGGTCCTTGATGAATGTTTGGTCTCTTCCTTCTTCTCCCAATCCCCATGCAAAGTCTAAATCAAAGTCAGTCAATAAGATAATTTATGTTAAACACTGTGTTAAGTATTGGTAAAACAAAGAAAAACTTTTTTTAACCAAATATATACATATACATTAAAAAAACAAAACAAAACAAAACAAACAAACAAACAAAAAACAATGGCAATTCTTCCCCATGGACCTTACATTCTAAGTAAAAAGATAAAGTGAAAATATAGGATATATAACTGATAATAACCAAAAAACTCTATATAGTAGAAACAGGATTTTAACTGCAACTTAAAAAAATCCAGGTATCTAAAATCTAAGACAAGGACAAGGAGGGAGAACATTTCAGGCATGAAAGAGATCTAGCTAATACAAAAATTGGAAGTCATGTTACAGAATATCAAATGTGAAAGTCAGCAACTTGGTTAATGTAGCTTGATACCGGAGTGTGTGGAAGGGACATAAATTCAAGAAGACTCTGAAGGGTTCAAATTGGGAGTTTATTTGGGTTTGAAAAGGAGTTACAGTTGGGGAAAAAACCCCTGTGATTTTTTAATATTTGTTGTTGTTGAGCTGTTCAGTTGTTCAGTAATGTCTGACTCTTTATGACCTCATGGATTATACTGCATCAGTATTGTCCATGGAAATTTCTTGGCAGATAATGAAATGATTTACTACTTTTTTCTCCTGTAGATTTAGGCAAACACAGTTAAATGACTTGTCCAAAGTCACACAGCTATTACTCCACACCCATTGTTCTATTCACTAAGACACCTACCTGCCTTTATATAAATCTATACTTTGTAGTAATTACATTGCCTGAAAAATGTTCAGTTGAGGGATTTTTTAAAAATCAAATAAAACTAACTAGGTTGTTATTTTGTTGTCTCTCCATCATTTTAGTCATGTCCAGCTCTTTGTGAGCATGTCTAGGGTTTTCTTAGAAAAGATACTAGAGTGATTTGCCATCTATTTATCCTAGACAAATTTGAAATTAACTTGAATATATTAGTATTTGTTTCACATATTTCAGTAATGTTGACAGGAGGGATTATCCTTCAGATGGAATACCAAATTTCAAAATGTGTAGATATTAAATATGTGATTCTAGTGAAATGAGTTTCAAATTAAATTAAATGACAAATTAATCTGTCTTTGAAGCATTACGAGAGGAAACTCTCCAGTGGTTCAATTGAATGAGTTTCCTAAAGTTCAGAAGTATATCTGGCTTTTTCTTTCTAATATTAACTAAAAAAATTGAAGATTGGTTTCTGTAAGTTCAGGAACTTGTATAGTTAGTGAGCTGCCTTGTTTCACTGTCTCTCTAGAAATAGGATTTATATATTGTCATTCACAGCAAAATCAACTCTGTATATTGTTTTGGTAATACCTTTTCTTTTTTCTTTTTTTTTTCAGTTTGTCACTGCTTTTACTTATGCTGCACATGGAGTCCCCATAGGATATCCTTATAAAATATATTTTTTCCTAATAATGCATACTTCTTTGTTGTTTATATAGTGGATTTCCCTACAGGGCAAGTATTGATTATTAAGTTAATCTTTGAATTGTTACTACTTTCATTTTCATGTAATTACAATTCAGATTTGTATGATGCACAACAATCCCATGAGATTTGAGGAGCAAATGTTATTATTATTCTTATTTCCAAATGAGTAAATTCCATCCCTATGTGATTAAGAGACTTGCTTAAGATCCCACAGGAAAAAAAAAAAAAAAAAACATTGAATCTGAGATGCAAACTTCAATTCAGTTCCTATGTTATTTCTACAAAAGCATGCTGCATCTCTCTTTTCTATGCCTCTTTTTTTGGGTGTGTGTGATTACTGATAACATAGAAATAGATATTATCTTATTCTCACTAACCCTTTAACTTTGTCCCTTATGCCTTAGTTCACTTAATTTATATGTTATTATTCTACATCTGCAGAACTATTCATTATAATTAGTCATTATACCTTTCCCTCTCCAACTATTATATAAGTTGCTTTAAAAAGTAGTCATCTCTATTTATTTTTATAATGTGATAATTATTCAAGATGTAGACTTGGAAGAGATCTATAAATTATTAGTATTCAACCCTACATTTTTGCAAATGAGAAAATAAGAAATTAAGTGAATTGTACAAGTTTGTACAGAACCTATGACTCCAAAGTCAAGATCTTTATTTTCTTTTCTCCTTAGACTATTCTGCACATAGTAGTTACCTAACAAATTCTTATTAATTGACTTTCCTCTCTCAACCAAGATTAGAAATGTGTGGGTCACCTTATAGTTGGCATTTTCTAGATCTGGCTAAAAGGAGACAGTGTGTTAAGTAAAGTGCATATTGGCTCACAGATCAGAGAATTCTAGTTTAAAGCATTCTCATGGAACATTGAGCAAGGTAGATAACTTCTTTGGGACTCAGTTTCTTCACTAAACATTTGGAATTCAAAGGTCTTTTCCTGATTTATAAACTTGGACTGAAGTACTAAGAACTACCATATCCTTATTATAAAAGCACAGTACCTATATATCTAAGAAATCTAAGAATGTTATCTATGATTGTTGGAGGTGATGTAATAAAACAGACATTAATATATTGTTGGTGGAGTTGTGAACTGATTCAACCATTCTGGAGAGCAATTTAGAACTATTTCCACACAACTATCAAATTGTGCATACCCTTTCATCCAGCACTGTTTCTCCTCAGCTTGTATCCCAAGAAGATCATAAATGAGGAAAAGGGACCCTTATATGCGAAAATGTTTATGGCAGCCCTTTTTGTAGTGGCAAGAAACTGGAAACTGAGTATATGTCACCAGTTGGAGAATGGCTGAACAAGTTATGGTATATGAAAGTTTTGGAATATGATTATTCTATAAGAAATTATCAGCAGGATGATTTCAGAGAGGGCTGGAGAGATTTACATGAACTGACACTAAGTGAAATGAGCAGAACCAGGAGATCATTGTAAACAGTAACAGCAAGATTATAGAATGATCAATTCTAATGGACTTAACTCTTTTCAACAATGAGATAGATGGTACAGGCCAGTTTCATTGATCAAGAGAGTCATCTATACCCAGCAAGAGGACTGTGGGAACTGAGTGTGGATCACAACATAGTATTTTCACTCTTTTTGTCTTCTTGCATTTTGTCTTTTTTCCATTTTTTTTTCCTTTTTGATCTGATTTTTCTTATACATTATGATAATTATGGATATATGCATAGAAAAATTGCACATATTTAACATATATTGGACTATTTGACCTCTAAGGGAGGGGACAAGGGAAAGGCAGGGAAAAATTTGGAATGCAAAGTTTTGCAAGGGTAAATGTTGAAAATTATGCATACATATGTTTTGAAAATAAAAGACTCTGATTAAAAAAGTGAGAAAAAAATAAAATAAATTGCCCTCTACTTGCAAACAAATTAACAACAACAACAACAACAAACAACTAATAGATGGCACAGTATGTAAAGTGCTGGTTTTAGAGTCAGGAACATTCTTCTTTCTGAGTTCAAATCTAATATGACACACTTAAATAGCTTTGTGACCCTAGACAAGTTATTTTACCCTGTTTTTTTTTTTTTTTTCAGTGTCCTTATCTATAAAATGAGTTGAAAAAGGAAATGGTAAACCAGATAGGAACCCAAAGACATTAAGGGTAGCAAACTTTTCATTTTAAAAAAGTGAAACTGAAACTCAAAGAGATTAAAATTACATTTTCAAAGTCCAAAAGCTAGTAAGTTATAGAGAAAGAATTCATTCTCAGGTACTAAATCTCTTAAATTTACCACTATTAATTGAGGTACCATAGGGTAGAGCATTGAGAAAAACCTGCATTCAAGTCTTGCATCTGACAAATCCTAAATGTGTAATCCTGGGTAAATCATTTAACCTCTTAATGATATAAGTAAACTGTCTAAGATGCAAGTTTCAAAAGAAATACCCATGTGAATTTTCTTTTCCACTAGTACTTCCCTATACTAGAATTTAATCACATCAGAAAAAAATACATCCATAAATGGGCTCATGGTCTTCTTGTTTTATATCCTTACACATGTAGCCTTTGACAAAAAAAAATGTTAACAGAAAACTTCAAATTATATTTATGATTAAACCTTGCCTTTCAAATGGAGACATGAAGTAGACTGTCTATTTCAACATAACAACAACAAAAAAAAATAATTGGTGTGTGCTAGAAGGCAGACATGTACTTGAAACATATTTAAGGGAAACCATTAACAACAAAAGAAGTCCAAGAAAATTGGATTTCTAATCTGGTTTATCTAACCAAAGTAATTTGACTTTTTAAAAATTCCAGCCTATATTCTTTCCTTTCTAACTATAAACTTCTCATTTTCCATAATTTAAAAAAAAAGATGATTAAAATGCCTTGGTTGGCCAATCCACAAAGTATTAAACCTGACTGAACAATCTATGAAGGTACAGAAATTATTTTTTGACTCAGAAGCATAAGGGATCAGCAAATATACTGACACTCATGTAAAATTATGAAAAGAAAATGAATTGGTATTTGCACTGTGGTAGAAGCTAAATTGCTGTTGTAATATCCTGTAAAGAATAATTTTCTGACCTTTCTGATCTTGACTAAATAGGATAATTTTCAATTGATCCTAATTTATAATATCATGTCAGAGTGGGGGGAAGGTTCTAGGCTAGGATTCTTTATGAAGTAGACATTCTAATAACACATTGCTACATAAAAATAATTAAAAAGTTATTGGACCTTTCACCTTAGGGAAATAAAAGTGCTAAAAGGTGACATGTGAATAGATTAATTATCCTTCTGTTCCATTCACCTAGGAAAGATGATAACCTCATGGAAACATTTCTAGTTAGATTTTGCTAAGAGAAGAAATTGTGAGAGAAAGGAAAAAATGTAAAAAACGGCAAGTCAAATTCCCAAAGACTTCAGTTGAAAGGTAATTATCTTCAAATGACAGCAATGTAGAGGCTAAGGCTGAAGTCACTAAAGCCCTATCTTCTTCAATATGAAATAGTGGATTCAGCTCTTGACAGAAAAAAAAAAAAAAAAAAAAAAAAAACTTTATGACAATATTTCATGTAAAGCATCCACTATTTCAATTCCTTCACAGAAAATAACAGTGCAGATAAATATAACCTGGATTGCCATTAATCATTTGCCATTTTCTATAGTATTCCTGGAAATTGTGGCCAAGTGACTAGCACTGATAAATTAAAGTAACTAAGAGCCTGTGGAGAAATAAATGGTTTTCTGACCACCTGATGGGTTCTACAACAGTTTTCCTATACATACTCACTAGATCTGAATGAAGGATCTTAACATACATTGTATAAACTGGAGGCACAAATTAGGTGACCTAACACCTCAGGTAAAACTCTTTATGGTACAAAATCACTGAACCAGAAGGGGCTTTGGGACATTCCCTTCCCTTCAGGGAGTTCTACATTTCTTATTTTCAGGGATTCTGGAACAGCAGTTCTGATTATAGAACTGAGAGGCTATATCTGCATTTCCCCTATTCCAATGAAATAATATATAGCAAGTATGGCAACTGAGGAGCAGCAAGGAAGTGCCGTAGTGCATCTTCTTCCTGAGTTCAAATATGGCCTTAGACACTTACAAGTTGTGTGAAGTCACTTGGCAAGTAACTTCATGTATTTGTCTCAATTTCTTCAACTATAAAATAAGCTAGAGAAGGAAATGGCAAACCACTCCCATATCTTTGCCAAGAAAATTCCAAATGGTGCCACCAAGAGTTGGACATGATTGAAAAATAACTAAACAACAGTCAAACACCAACTACCTCCACAGAGTTTGCTGGTAATAATTTATGTACCAGAAAAAGTTAGGCTTCCTCAACATTCCAAGAATATTTTTTGTTCTTTCTTGCTGCTGTATTTTTTTTTGCTCACTTTCCCATATTTTTCAGATGTTCTTGTCTGTTAATATTTGAAATTAATTCTATCAATCATTAAGATCTAACTTAAATTCCACCTCTTCCATGGAGACTTCAGAATTCTCAAAGACAGAAACTGCTCCTTCCTCCTCAGAACTTCTATCTTACTGTATTGATATTTAAAAAAAAAAAAAAAAAAAAGTATGTGTGTGTGTGTGTGTGTGTGTGTGTGTGTGTGTGTGTAATAGAGTAGAAGAGACAGAAAGCTGACCAAGAAGCTAGCTTTAGAAACCCAGGAATATCAAGTGTTTAATCCTACTTCTCATATGTACTGGCTGTGTGGACAACTCCTTTAGCCTCTTAGTATTCCAAGCAATTCTAAGATTTTAAGTTCCAAGAAAGGTAACAATCTGTATAAATAAGAGCTATCTTATCTGGTAATTTAGAATACCAATGAAATTAGGAGTCCATACCTGAATCATTTGCATGAGAAAAAAATATAGTACAATGGATAGAAACTTTACCTTTAGCCTAGAAGATATGAATTCAAATTCTGGTTTTGACTTTTAACTGTGTGATACTGGCAAAGCACTTAAGCAGCTGGCAATAGGCAATACTTTAGAATTACAATTACAAAGCTACTGCCCATCTACATTGATCTTGAGAGTTCCTCAATAAGAGCTTTTTATATTAAACAAGTCATCTGTCTGGTCAAAAAAAAATCATCATTTTGTGTGGTGATTATTTCATGAAATCATAGATTTAGAGATGACAGTGGCCTTAGAAATAAAGTTCAGATCTTTCATTTTACTTGTGAGGAAAATCATCCTCTTTAATGTTAAATAACTTGTTAAGGGTTGTATAGATAGAAAATGAAGCAGGATTTGAACACTTTAGGTCTTCTTGCTTTGAAATCTAATGCTCCAATCTGGAATTATGCACAAAAAGTTATCAAACTGTGCATACCCTTTGACCCAGCAGCGCTACTACTGGGATTATATCCCAAAGAAATACTAAAGAGCGGAAAGAGACATATATGTGCCAAAATGTTTGTGGCAGCTCTTTTTGTTGTAGCTAGAAACTGGAAGATGAATGGATGTCCATCAGTTGGAGAATGGTTGGGTAAATTGTGGTATATGAAGGTTATGGAAGACCAGCAGGATGAATAATATTATAAAATATATATATATAATAAAAAATAAAAAAAAATAAAAGAAATCTAATGCTCCACTCATTACTTAAAAATGTTTATTGAACTACATTTTTATTAATTTGCTATTTCTCTAATAAATTGCCTCTTAAGAAAAGGAATTCAATTTTATTTATCTTTCCATTCATATTAGTACCTGAATGAATGCCTTCAATTACAGGATTTAAATAACTAGATTTGAATGAGAAATGTTAGATATTTCTTTTACATTTTAAGATTTTTAACATTTACCAAATACCACTGAATCATGATTTGGGTAAACAGAGAGAATAACAACATTGACAAAATCACTGATGGTTGAAGCATTGACAAATTTATGAAATGGTAAAGTGTAGAAGAATGGTTCATGGATATGATCCTGAAAAGTCACCCACTAAGTCTGGCAGGGAATTCAATCATTATCTGTTTGGTATTACATTCTATAATTCAAAAGTGAAATATGTAAATAGTAGACTATATACTTGAATGATTTCTTGTCCTCTCTGGAATGTAAATTAAGAAGAGTATAAGATGACTTTTGCTTCAACAAGACTCATAATAATTATTATAAAACTCTAGGCATTTTTCTCATTTTCTTATTCCAGCAAATGTATGACAGCTTACTTCCTTAATATTATGAATGTGTTGTTTCTTTAGTCAATGTATAATCATTTCATGAATTGTTTGCTTATTGCTTTTCTTACCTATAAAATGAGAGATCTGAAATAGTTCATTTCTAATACCCCTTCCAGGGCTGTAATTCTGCTACATACAATGGTAGGAATGGGCAGAAGTTAGGGGGCATACTCTCTTAAGTTAGAAATGGTTTGTATTCAGAAATCTTACACTCTAGGAAGGAAGATAACTGATAACTTGTATACTTATTCAGTTTAATGAAAGTTATAATGTGATAAATATTATAAGAGATGGATTGTCAGAACCAAAGATGGTTCTGTGAGAGAAAGGGGCCACATCACGGACATCTGGGATCTGAAACCAAAAAGACTTATTGTAGGAAAGAGTCAGCAAGAGGAAAAATAAGGTAGTTCAGACTGTCCAGTATTCAGTATCAAGGAAGTCTGATTTCAAATTTTAAAATTTCAGAAAAAAAATTTCTAAGGACAAGAAGGACAAGAGCAACAAGTAGGAGGAAATAAGATGATAGCTATCTTCAAATATTTGAAGAATTATCATATGGAAAAGGGATTAGATTTGTTCCATTTGTACCTGAATAATACAATCAGAAACGATAGGTTGAAGCTATAAGAAAGCAAATTTCACCCCAACACCAAAAACTTCCTAGTAATTATAGCTATCTATGAATGAGATAAGTGAGATAAGCTTATTTGAGTTCACTTTCATGAGAGGGTTTCTTACAGAAATTGGATAACCAGTTCTTCTGCCAAAGATATTACAGAAGTGATTTATGCTTCTCATCTGTGTTGGCTCAGATGATCTCTCTGCCCCTTTCCAATTCTTAGATTCTAGGATACTAAGAATGATATTGCAAGATCCTATCCACAGAAGAACTAAGGAAGTCAATCAATTGATCAATCAATAACCATTTAGTAAAGATTTTCCTTGTGACAGATGGTGAGGAAATAAATTGAAATAATTATAACAATTTCTAAATCCAAGAAGCTTACATTCAAAGAAAGACTTGAACTCAGGACAACAAATTGAGGATCCATTTATTAAAAATGTTATTTGAGGCAAAAGCTTGTCAACAAAGATGAAGAAGAAGAAGAATTTTGTAAGTCAGTAAAAGCAGAATCATTGGCCTAAAGATCAGCTGTTAGAACTATGGATCCACAGAACCTTATATTTCTCCTACTAAGGAGTTAACTTGGTCCCAGAATCCTAAAGACTTAATTTTTTAAGTGGATGTTAGGTCATGGAAATGAATAGATGAGAATTATTTAATATTGGGGAAGTAGGTCAGCCACTATAGATATGAAATTTGAGAATTAGGAAAAATCACTTCTACTTGGCAGGAGGAAGCATACTGTAAAAAAATAATTTTAAAAAATTTTAAGTATTAATGAACTTCACATTGTAATTTATGAGCCTATACTTTCAATATTATATATTTAAACATAATCAAAAATGAAAAAAATATTAAAATCTTAAAGGAGATTGTTTTAAGGTGTAAAAAAAAATCAACAACAACAACAACAACAACAACAACAAAACAAAAAACAAACAAACAAAAAAAAAAAAAAACTAGGGGCAGCTCGGTGGGGCAATGAACAGAGCATGAGTCCTAAAGTAAGGAGAACCTGAATTCTTATCTGGTCTTAGACATTTACCATTTCCTAGCTGTGTGACCCTGGGTAAGTCACTTAACCCCAATTGTCTTGGCAAAAAAAAAAAAAAAAAGATATTAAAAAACATCAAATGTAAAACTAGTGAATGTAATTAGATCTGAAATTTTAATATCTCAAAATGGAAACAAACCAGCTCTTCTGAATGTAAAGTAGGCATTGTACTGCCACACCTTAATGCAGTTAGTTTCCTATTAATAGAAAAATTAGGAGGAAGAATCCATTAAATTTTTTAACGTGAGAGAAGGGGAAAAAATGTTAGTTAAAAAAAACCCTCAGAACTTTTGACTTATAGAGATGCAAAACAACTGAAGTCAGATTTTTGTTGCACTTTTTTATTAAATTTCTAAGTAAATTATTTGTCATACTAGTGGGCTGCTCATAAAGCCTTTTGAAAGAATGGCCAAATGCCCTTTTAAGCATTTTGGAAATGTCCATGTAGAAATAGACAAGAAAAAAATATATTATCTTGATAACTTGTTTAATGAGGGGAGGAAAGGGATATCTCCCTTGTGGTATATACAAGTATTGTACAAGTATTCATTAATATTAAAATTTGACTTCTACATTAATAGGGAATGTTAAGTAGAATTTATGTGTATTAGTATTTGTTCTAAAGCATTTTTAAACACTGATGCATTTGTAAATAAAAATAAAATGGTACAAAAACAAATGAACAAAAGCATTCAGGCATGCTTTGAGGAAAAGAAAAGGAAAATGCACATACCCTAAATATAGTTTCCCTAAAAATCTATCAATATACATTTGATTCCCTTGAATTTGAGGTCTTTAAAGTCAGGCTGATCTTTGTGTGCTGGTTAACTATTGGAAGTCAAAGGGATGCCTCTCAATTAGGGAATAGCTAAGCAAGCTATGACATATGATTGTGATGGAATATTATTTTGCTATAAGAAATGACAAGTACTATTGCATTTCAAAAAAATACTGGAAACATTTACATGAATCGATGCAAAGTAAAGTGCACAGAGTCAGAAGAACATTTAATGCTTTAACAATAATATTATTTGATGAAAAATTATAAATGACAGCTATTCTCAACAATGATCGAAGACAACCCCAAAATATTTATGAAACACACTATGCCTCCAGAGAAAGAACTAATATTGTCTACATGTAAACTGAAGCATGCTATTTTTTGTAGAAGGCCACTGATAGTGGGGAACCCTGGGCAAAATGTAAGACCCTTTAGTCCAGTAAAAGCAACCCAGCTGACATGTTTGGTTTGGCTCCCCATCCCTTCAGGGGTGTCTTGATTTTTCCTGAGAAGCCAGAGGACATGACAATGTGTGTTATAATTAAAGCAGAGTTAACTAAAGTAGCAAGGAAAACATCTGGCACACAATAGCAAGTGGTGTATGTCATCCTGCATGCACAGTATTCTATAGTTACCACCTGTGCAGTGTGCTATAGTTATGTAGGTGTATTAGGGTATATAAAGCTGAGAAAATTTTGAATAAATGAACTCCTGTTTGACCATTTTCTGCTCCTTCACTCCTCATCCATGATCAGGATTCAGGCTGATAACTGAAATCCTCTAGTGTAATATCCAGTCTAGCTCTCTGGAGGGCCTCAGGATTAGTCAGAGTCAAAATCAGCCAAAGTCTTTGGTCTTTAGGAGCAGAAGTGAAGGAGTCAGGCAAGCTGCCACATAGCTTGCTAAAGATGAATCCTGGACTCTAGAATCCAGAACCTGAAGTCCTCTCTCTTTAGTATGCTATGTCAGAGAGGCTCTGACCTTCTCCCTTAGCTCTCCAATCCTTGCCTGTTATTACTTCATCACAACACATTCAGTAAGCACCAATTGTGAAGAGAGCCATCACATCACCATATATTTATAGAACCATTATCACACCTTGAGTAGGTAATTATCTTACTTTCTTAGATTCAAATACACCTTTTCAGAGTTCCAGCCCTGTAAGGGTTCTAGAAAGGTCAAGCAAGCACAATTGAGGTGTAAGTGGACCCATGGTCTTTAGGATGCCAGGATGTGCTTTAGAGTTGAGTACTTAAGGACTTCTTTCATGGGTGGGACCTCCACCCATGGCGGGAACCCAGATCTAGCTCTGAAGTCTCGGTCAAGTTCGGGATGTAACTTTCATCATTGCTTGGCTTGTGTATGTGACCTCATTGACCCTATTTAAGCTCTGGACAGGAAGAACTCTTCCATTTTCCCTTTTCTCTTCTCTCCCTTTTGCCACCTGGAGACTGGACTGGGAAGTCACTACCAAGGTAGGTGCAGGAGGTCACAGAGTAGATGGGATTTACTGGAATAAAGTTTAAGCTTGTTCATTTAAATTCTCAGTTGCTCTGTTGTGCTTAAAACTACTTCCATATGAGACAGTAGCCAGAGGATTCTGAGGACCTCAAAACAGAGGTAAGATTGATAGTATATTTACCAGATTTTCTCTCATAGTCCTAGGAATAAGGATAGATTGACATTAGTTAGGAGAGTATAAACTCTAACACAGCCCTGTACATCTCCCACTTTCTTTTGTTTTAGAACACAGGTAGTCACACCCTCCCTGACTTCACAGGGAGGTGAGAACCTCAGAAAGGAGGTGATCATGCCCTCCCTGACTTCTCAGGAAAGCAGATGAAAACACCAAAACTGAGGTGATCACACCCTTCCTGACTTCTCAGGAAGAGAGATGAAAACACGAAAGGGAAATGGAGAGTCAAATCAGATATTGTTAGTGGGTTTCTGGGCTGAAGAGTCTTACTTGAAACAGGTATGCACAAACCTCTCAGCATGGGAGGTATTACACAAACACAGCAATAAAGCACAGGCTAGTAGTGATTACTCTCCCCACAGCTGGTGCAGGCTCAATGTGCTGTAACAAACATGAATTTTACATGCAAGTAGTGAAATGCAATGTGAATCAACATAGTATTATAAAATATTTCCAGAAGACCTAGAAGGAGGGTATATAAATAACAATCACACATACACTTCCTTCAGCAGCTAAGAGATAATCCAAAGCCAATCTATTGTTCATTACTTCACATGTCAGGAAATCTGATTATTTCTGCAAGTTTTTGAAGTCCTGCAACAGTCTCATCACATGTCAGGGAATCCAATGATTCCTGCAGATTTTGAAGTCCTACAACAATCTAAACATGTCTTAGGGATTTAAATGATTCCTGAGGGTTTTGAAGTCCTGCATCAGTCTCATTAACAATTTTTAATGTTCATAAGTCAATTGCCATAACTGCCATGTTCTTTGAGTGGTGTACACAGTAAGCAATGGAACCACCCAATGTTTCTTGGGTCTTCTCCTTTGTTTCAAGGATCTTCTCCATCTCAATGGACAAGGAGACTACAAACCCTCTTCCCCAAGCAGTTAACCTAACTGGTCCCTTCCATTCACCACTTTCTGAATCTCTCCATATCACTTGGTGATTATCAAAAGATAGTAGAGCTACTCACACTGGACACTGCCCTTGTCTGCCAGAGCCAGTGCATCTTTGTCAAAAATCAAGAATTTAATTGTATAAAAAGCTAAATTTAGAAGTTCTCTAGAGTTACCTGTGGCTCCCCCTTTCTTTTGTTTTTGGAAGAGTGTCTTGATGTCTCTGTTTCTCTTCTCTACTATTGCCTGTCCTGGAGAATTAAAAAGTATGCCAGGAGTGTGTAAAATCTTATACTGTGCACAAAAGTGTGCAAAAAGCTTAGAAATATATGTAGGTCCATTATCTATTTGTATTGTTTGTGGCACACTCATATTGCAAATGCTTGTGTAAGGAATTCAGTGACCACTCAGGCTGACTCTTTGCTGCTGGTATTGCAAAAGTAAATGCCAAAAAGGTGTCTACTACAACATGGATAAAAGATACACGACCAAAAGATTTATAATGGGTCACATCCATTTGCCAAATTTCATTGGGTCTCAAACCATGAGGGTTTTTCACTGGAAAGAGTGTAGGATTGTGGAAAGGAAGGCAAGCTGTACAGGCTTTTACTATGCTCCTAGCTTCCTTTTTTGTTATCCTAAATTGAAGACATAAAGCTCAAGCAATCTGATGATATTTAGAAAGAGATTCTTGGGCTGTCTGAAATAAGAGTATTGGCCAACATGGTTAGAAGGCCATCTCTCTGCCTTTGAATTTCCATCAAAAATAGGAACTGGAAGTTCACTATAAGAGTGGGCATATAAGATATAAATCTTACCTGGATACTTTTTCACTTGCTCTTGAAGTTCCTTAAAGAGCTGATATATATTGGAAGCTATAAATTGTATTTGAGCCATGGCAACTCTTTGTACCATACCTACTGAATAGGCTAAATCAGATTTTATATTTACATCTCCTGGATAATAAGTAAGAGCTAGAATGATTACATACAATTCATTCTGCCGAGTAAAATAAAAAGGAGTTCTCACTACTCTCTTTATAATTAAGTCATGAGAGTATACAGCACAAATGTTATATTTGGATGCATCTGTAAAGATGATTTGTCCTTTAAGAAGAACGTTAGAAACCTTTTTCTTCAATCAACAATTATGTAAGTCTGGTTATCTTTAATAGAAATTTGTGTGTAAAATTTGGAGCTTTAGCCAATAAAATTTGCTACTCTGGGATAGTTTCGCAGTATACATTAATTTGTGCATTGGTATAAAAGGTGTATATCTTGTCAGGTCTTATCCCAGATAATTGCTACTCACTTAATGGCCTTTAATAAAATTCTAGCCACAAGCACTGGGTAAGAAGTAAGGCTTTGTTCTGGTTGTGCTGGAAGGGTCATCCATTCTATCACACTGTGTCCTTGATGAAGGACTGCTATGCCTCTATTGTAGCAAAAACTGATATTTCCAAGGGTTTTTGAGTGACTCTTTCAATCACATTGGATAAAGCCAGTTCAACTCCTCTCACAGCCTCTTAAGCTTATTTTGTGAGCTGGCAGGGTGAGTTTATAGTACTGTCTCCCCTTAATATGTCATATAATGGCATATAATCGATTGGTAGTTAAGCCTAACACTGGATACATCCATTGGATATCTCCCATCAATTTCTGAAAGTCATTTAAGGTATTTAGCTTCTCTGTTAAGGAAAGCTTTTGTATTGTAAGTGTCTTAGGATATACCTCATATCCTAAATATTGAAAAGGAGCATGTCTTTGAATTTTTTCTGGAGCTATATGCAATTTGTAGTTCCTTAGTGTTTCTATTGTCTTTTGTAGACATACTTCCAACATTTGCTCCTCAGGTGCATATCCCAAGATATCATCCATATAATATAGCAACATAACTTTTGGAAATGCTTTTCTTATTGGAGCAAGAGCAGCAGCTACATATATTTGACACATAATAGAGCTATTTTTCATTCCCTGTGGCAAAGCTGTCTATTCATATCCTTTATAAAGCTCAGCTAAATTAATGCTGGGTACTGAAATGGCAAATCTTTTCATATCCTCCTTATCTAGAGGGATAGAATAGAAACAATCCTTAATGTCAATAACCCATAGAGGCCATTCTCTAGGTAACTGAGTAGGAGATGGAAGTCTAGGCTGAAGAGTTCTGGTAGTTTTCATTTGTTCATTTACTTTTCTTAAATCAATCAGCACCCTCCATTTTCCATTTTTTTTTTTTTTTTTTTTACAACAAATACAGGAGAATTCCAAGGACTGAGAGAAGGTTGTAAATGTCAACTTGCTCCTGTACTACATCTAATAAGGCCTGAATTTTTTCACTTGTTAAGCACCACTGTTCTATCCACATCAGTATATCAGTTTTCTATTGAATGAGAACAGGTGACTACAGGCAGGCCTTCAACAACAGCCCTGCCTAAAAAGTTGCAGTACTCATTTGTAATCCTAACTGTTGTAAGATGTCTCTGCCCCATAGATTGATGAGGATTTTTTCAACTATAAAAGGGGTAAAAACTCCTGTTTTGCCTTTAAATGTCCATCTCAAAGGGATAGCACTAATTTCAGCTGCTATTGATCCTCCTATTTCAGACATGTGCATGCCTGTCTTAATCTTTGGCCAGTGACTGGGCCAGCTGGCATCTTTAATGACTGTATGATCTGCACTTGTGTCTACCACCCCTTCCAATGGTATGTCATTTATATAGATAGTGAGCACAGGATGGTCAGCTATAACTGCTGCAGTCTAGAATATTACTAGATTCTGTTGCTGGGAGTCAAAACCTGGGCAATTATCACCTATTAGGGATGTGTATCAGTAAACCAGGTACTACTACTTCTCCTGGCTGATAAGTCACACATTATCTACCTGTATTAGTAACTGGAATATTATCTACACATTCCTCAGTTTCCCACATTAGTGTATGGATGAACATTGGTTTTGTAAGTACTTTTAAGAGCTTACTGTGCCTGAGGCAAAGGATCCATAGGCTTGGGTGGAACAGATTTCACCTCTCCAGGGAGTATCTCAGTAGTCCCAGCTGCATACAACTCTATTTTCCCCAATTGTAATCACTTTCTCTCATTAGGTTGCTTCTTGGCTGATCAGTCATGTCGGAGTACTGAACTTCTAAAGGCTCTCTGGGTATAGCATTGGCTGCCATCATGCCTCAAGTATTTTTTGTTTTGGGCCCTGAAGCTGGGCCTCCCATCCCATTTCCCTGAATCAGTCTACATTCTGATACCCAATGGAAGCCTCTGTTGCATTTTGGACATGGGGTTCTGGGTCTTGTTCTCCCACCCTGTTTTCTCACTCTATCTTTATGCTAAAATTGAGTTTTCAAATTCACTACTTTAAAATACTGAAAGCATTGATGAGTCTCTCTGGGACCCTTGCCAAAAGGGACCCTGTCTTCCCATGTTCAGATTTTGGGAAGTCTGCATCATACCCTGACTATAAAGATATTTGTGCCCACTGTGACACACAGCATCTTATGATCTCATCTAAAGGAGCATCCTTGTGCCATCCTAGTATAATTCTTCTACAAACCTCATTAGCATTTTCTTTAGCAACTTGCCTTATAATTTCTGTTGCTGCATTTTCACTAATCATTTGTATGATAGATGTCTGCAGATGTCCCACAAAATCAGCAAAGGGTTCATTTGCATCTTGCTCTATTTTCATAAAGGCTTCCCCTCCATCTTGCCTTCCTGGGAGGGTGCCCCATGCTTTGATAGCAGCAGAAGCAATTTGCTCATATACTGTTATATGGTAATTAATCTGTGCTAAAGTGTCTGCATAAGGACCTACACCTGTTAGTTGGTCATAGGTGATTGGTATATTAACTCCAGTTTGTCTATTTTATTGGGCTTGAATCCTACAGATTTTGCTATACTCAGAAAGCCACAAGTTTTGTCCAGGTTCTAAACCTGGCCTTGCTATAGATTTCCAATCACTAGGGATTAAAACTTCAAAAGCCAAATTCTCTAATAACATCTTAACATAAAATGATGTAGATCCATAGAGTGCAAGCCTTTTTCAGATCTTTGATACTTTCTAGATTAAAAGGCGTGTATCTTCTTTTTTTATTGACCTGAAGAATTAAGCTCTTCAATCACAGGGTGCTTCTATTTTTAAATAGGATATATCCTGTCCTTCTTCTTGGGCTTTAAGTAGTGCCTTTTGTAATGAAGTCATGGGGGGGGTTCCTGGGGGGACAGTGCTGGTGATATCACTGCCCTTCCCACTCCTCCTCCTCCCTCCATCCAGGAAGGTGAAACTAATGGGGGAGGGGAAGAGCCTGCTCAGGTGTAGGTGGAGTTGAACCTGGGCTGTGAGAGTGAGAATCACCAGGACCTTTAAGTTCACTCAATTCCTCATGCCTTTCAGTGATTTTGTCATTAGCCTCCCCTTTCTCTTCCTCTTTCTCCTCATGCTTCCTTGTCTGGCTGTTCTTAAAACTTTTCTCTTTTTTAGAACTTGTGGGATTCTTTAAGGCCAATTGTATTATGTTGTATATATAGAATGTTTCCTTAGAAATTGAATCAAAACTATTATCCTTGTAATATTCAGTTAGTTATTCTCCT
Source organism: Sminthopsis crassicaudata (assembly GCF_048593235.1). Lineage (NCBI taxonomy): Eukaryota > Metazoa > Chordata > Mammalia > Dasyuromorphia > Dasyuridae > Sminthopsis > Sminthopsis crassicaudata. The sequence continues at coordinate 245,198,414 of NC_133619.1, forward strand.
ACTAGTTTCCAGTTATCTGCCTCTGTTTCTTCTTCCTTGGAGAGCCTAGGGGACATGCTTTCTAATGTTTCCAAGAGTCCACCAATCTGCTCCCAATTACAAGCAAACCTTGTCTCTTTAGCAGCCTAAATTTGTTTTCTATAGAGCTCCTGGGGGAGGGAGAGGGGATGAGGATGGGGATGGAGGAGACTCTTTTCCTAGTATCTGTCCAATTTCAGCTAGAAAACAAAAGTTACTAGTTTAGCTCTTAACAAAGATTCCTGTGTCTGTTTTAATATTCACCCTATTTCTAGATCACAGGAACTTCTTCACTGAAATTACAATCAAGCTGCATGCAGGTCATTAGTTTACATTGGTGCCAATATATAATGTTTGGGCTAGCTCTCTGGAGGGACTCAAGATCAGTCAGAATCAGGATCAGTCCAAGTCCTTGGTCATTAGAAGGAGAAATGAAGGAAGCAGGCAAGTTGCCACATGGCTCCTCAAAGATGGATCCTGGACTCTGGAGTCTAGAGCCTGAAATCCTCTCTCCTCAGCATTCAGTGTCAGAGAGGCTCTGACTCTTTACCTTTGCCCTCCAATCCTTGCCTCTGATTACCTCATCACAACACATTCAGTAAGCAATAATTGTGAGGAGAGTCATCACATCACCATATGTTTATAGAAGCATTTTCATACCTTGAGTAGGTAATTATCCTTGAGTGCTCTGCTGTCTTAGATTCAAATAAATCTCTTCAGAATTCCAGCCCCCTACACTCTACCAAGCAGGTTTGGACAATTTTTTCACTTTCTTTTTTTCATTCCTTTACTTTTATTAGAGTCTTCTTATACAAAATGCCTTATATGGAAATGTTTGACATGATTGCATATGTATAACCTATATAAAACTTATGGTTTGTTTTAACATGTAATTGGGAAAAAATAAAATATATTGGATGAGAAAAAAGAAGTCTCCTGAATAATCACTTGTTGGATCAGTAGCATATACCTGTCTTATATACATAGGGAACTGCACTCATTTCTGTAAATGATGCTTAGACTCTTTCTTATTCTTATTGTAATATGTTTATTATGATGAGTACTGCTATTAAATGATGCTGGTGGTGATGATGATAGTGATGGCTACACTTATTAAGTTGCACATAAATAGTATTCTAAGATTTCTAAAGAGCTTTACAAATATCTCAGCTGATGCTTAGAATGTGTCCCATTTTAAGATAAGGAAATTGAGTAGGCAGTGTTTGAGTGCCTTGCAAAGATACAACCGATTAGTGTCTGGGGCAAAAGTTGACTACAAGTCTTCCTGAATCTGGGCCACTGCTCTATCCATTGTAGCACTTAACCATCTCTAGGTAAAAAAGTTACTCATATGATCCCAGGAGTAATAATATACATACATAACCTAAATGGTTTCTCTTATTATTCTAGGAAAATAATTCCCATTTTTGTACTTTCTTTAGGAGGGCTACATTGGACTTCCCCACATCACTTCAGCTTTTGCAGTAGGGGAAAAAAAGTCAGCAGTCCAAAAGGAACAGATTAGGTTACCTTACTCTCTCTCACTTCTTTTCATTGGACAGAAATCAAATCATTCCAGATTTCAGTTGAAGATTAGAGGATTCTACATAAATCCCTTTAACATGCAGAGGGACAATACAGCCAGGTAAATCCTTTTTTTACCTCCACCTCTCCTCTACTGTTTAATCTCACCCACATGCCTCTTCAACTGCTCATAATATTTAGGCCAACCTTCCCTTTTGCCCCTCGACCACCACTTACCACTACTACCTCTTGCTCATCAATATATATGAAACTGGACAGGCAATTAGTAGTATATTGAATATATTAAAATATATTAAATTGGATATTGAATAGAGTGCTGGATTTAGTAGAATCAGTTCAAATAGCTATGTCACCCTGAGCAAACTTAATCTCTACTCTGCCTCAGTTTCTTCCACTCTTTAATTGTGCTTATAATTGCATCTACTCTCCCAATGTTGTTATAAATGAGTGTAAAATACCTTTTGAATGCTACCTGTTAATAGTGATCTACCATCTAAATCCTAGAAGAGCTGCAGAAGACAGAGAAAGCATATCTTAACTCCATATTCTTTCCCCAAAAAATTCAGTCTTCCTTTTCCCCTTTTTGTCAAGAAAATGAGGAAGATAAATTCTCTCAATAGTGATATTCTTTCTCTTCTTCATACAAGCCACTGAAAGATCCAGGTCTAGAAGATTCTATGGGTCAAGTTCAAGGCCATTGAATTTGAGGGGATCTGGGAAAGATTTCCCATCCAGAAGATAATGTTGGTTTATTGTTTAGTCTTTTCAGTAGCACTCATTTTATTACAAATGCTGCCTTTCCTTCTTCCCCTATTCTTTATTTCTCTCATAGGACTGGACAAATTTATACATGTCCATAAGTCCATTGTCTATTAGTTCATGTGCCAGAAATCCAATAATTCCTGTTAAGTTTTAAAGTTCTTTAACAGTCTTCTTATCAGCCATGCTCTTTCAATGTCAGATATTTCTTAGATTTTCTCCTTTGTTTTGAGGTCTTTCTCTTTTTTCTGTCTCTGTCTGATGGACAAGGTGAATACGACTCGTTGGCACCCATCTGATTCCTTCTCCATCTGAAGAAATACAAGCAAACCCTCTCTCCCAAGCAGTTAACCTATCTGGTCCCTTCCATTTACCACTTTCTGGATCTCTCCACATCACCTTGCGATTATCTAAAGATAGTGGAATTGCTCGTACTGGACAGTGACCTTCTGGTAGTTTATAAAACCTGTCTGCAGGAGCCAGTGCATCTTTGTCAAAAATTTAAAAATTAATGGTATAGAGAACTAAGTTTAAAAGTTCTCTAGGATTACCAGTGGCTCCCCCTTTCTTTTGTTTTTGGAGGAGTATCTTACTGTCTCTGTTTCTTCTCTCTACTATTGCCTGACCTTGAGGATTAAAAGGTATGCCAGTGGTGTGTAAAATCTTATACTGCTCACAAAAGTGTGCAAAATGTTTAGAACTATATGGAGGTCCATTAGCTGATTTTATTTCTTGTGGCACACCCCTAATTGCAAATGCTTGGATAAGGAATTCAGTGACCACTTGGGCTGTCTCTTTTGCTGCTGGCACTGCAAAAGTGAATCCTGAAAAGGTGTCTACTACCATGTGGATGAAAGACAGACGACCAAAAGATTTATACCGGGTCACATACATTTGCCAGGTTTCATTGGGTCTCAAACCATGAGGATTCTTCCCTGGAGGGAGTGTAGGAGCGTGGAAAGGAAGGCAAGCTATACAGCTTTTTACTATGCTCCTAGCTTCCTCTCTTGTTATTCCAAATTGTAAACATAAAGCTCGAGCAGCTTGATGATATTTAGAATGAGATTCTTGGGCTTCCTGAAATAAAGGAATACTGGCTAACATAATTAAAAGGCTATCTGCCTTTGAATTTCCATCAAAAATATGCATAAAACTCCTAACTAGCTAATATTTATTTCTAAAGGTAAATGAAACAACAGAGAAATCCTAATTTGAAACCCATAAAATCTTATTTTAAAGATATATATATATATATATATATATATATATATATATATATATACATTTCTTAAGAACCTAGTCCTAAATCATTAATATCTTATTACTTAGAAAGAAATCAAGTTTATACACACACACACACACACACACACACACACACACACACATATATATATATATATATATATATATGAATCACAAATGAGTCATCCCTTTCCATCCCAACCAATACTCCATCATTTTTGTTTACTATGAAGCCTGAAAGAGAACTCTATTTGTGGCCAGTAGAACTAATTGTAGCTCAATGTGATGTTAATCCTCACTCCTACCAAAAAGATAACAATTTCTTAACCTTTTGGGGGTTTGTTTGGAGATTGATGTGAAAAGAAAACTATACTTTTCCTAGGAATCATTCTATTTTTCCATTCACATGGATGCAGACACTGTATAAACTAAAAATATTCATTCTCTCCCTCTCTCTCTCTCTCTCTCTCTCTCTCTCTCTCTCTCTCTCTCTCTCTCTCTCTCTCTCTCTCTCTTTCTCTCTCTCTCTCTCTCTCTCTCCCTCCCTCCCTCTCTCTCTCTCTTTCTCTCTCTCTCTCTCCCTCTCTCTCTCTCTCTCTCTTTCTCTGTCATTTTCTCTCTCTATCATTCTCTCTCTATCATTCTCTCTCTTTTTCTCATCCTCTCTCTCTCTCTCTACTTCCTACTCAAGGAATTTAGGGACAAAAAAGCAAAGATCTTAGAAAATTAGTTAATTAGTGACCACATACTGAATACTTTGACAGCTTTTCTTTATACTAGTTTCTCTCTGCCCCCAATCTGAATTCTCATTTACTGACATCATTGCTATTAGAATTATTTTAGGGAATATACTTAAGTGTTCTAATTATGTTTTGTTTTTGTTTTTGGGTTTTTTTTTTGGGGGGGGAATAACTCTTAACGGAATAATTAACATCTGCATATAAAGACAAAGATTATTTTTAGCAAATTACATATTATGGGTACTTTTAAAATCTTTTTTTTTCTTATTTATTTATTTAAAAATCAATTGGAAACCCCTAGGATACACCTGTACCATAGCACCATACTAAGAAAAGTAAATAGTAATTGAATATAGTACATACTGAACACACAGGTTTCTTTCACCCACAAAGTCACCAGGGATAAGCACACTATGGAGAGAAATTAGGAATAATTTGCTACTCACTGTTTCCACAATTATATTCGCATTGAAATCATTAAAATAGACAATTTTCCCTTTGGGAATTTAAAACATATTTGATTTTTTAATAAAGGGACAAAAGGAGAAGACTGAAAAAAAAATCTTGATATTTATTTTGACCCATTTCAAGAGTTGCCTTGCTTAAACTTAGTAATTTTACCTCAAGGAAAAACTTCCATGTTTATTGAATCAATAAGAAACCTAATCTAGAAGGTTACACTGGGTCTGCACATGTATATATGCATATACATGTGTGTATATAAGTGTGCACAGCCATGCTCCTATAGTTGCTGTTGTTAGTCCTTGATGACATAATGAATAATAGGTTCAGAGAGCTGGCTACCATTCTACTATGAAATTCATAATTTTGTTGATAATTCTTGTTTCTTTATTCTATGGCAGGGGAGGAGAATGCCTGACTTTGGACCATATGAGACCTGCATAATCAACTACAGGTAATTGTAGGAATGAGTTAAGGGAATTTATCATGTTAGATTCTTATCAATCTTCTCCCTATATCAGATTCAAATCCCAGAGATTCACACCCAGGTCTTCTTATTCCTATTCTGCTAGTTATCTATTTCAGGTAATTAGAAAATATTTCACTTTATCTTGTGGAAAATATCTTTTGAGGATTACCATAGTTTCATTAAGTAGGCTTTAAAATTCCCTGTATCCATATAAATAATTGAGATGACCAGAAAGCTCAGATACCACAACAAAAGGAAAAACATCTATTCAAAATATATAGTATATATCCTTTAGATCTGCAGAGAATGAAGTGGCATTTTACAATAGCATAAACACAGATTTACATTAGGCTTCTTATGTAACTATGGCAATTGCCTGAAGTCTTTTCCTTACTTTGCTAATTCAGTAAAACAAATTTATAAGTAAAGGAAGCAATGGTCTGAACAAAAGTCTGACTTTTTTTTAAACCTAATCAAATGAGGACACACTAGAAATATTTACATATGCTAATCAGAAAGCCACAGGTGCAATAGCCTGATTTAAATATGCAAGTCCCAAGCTATAAGGGAACTTTACATTGGCAGATCCACTTACAGAGACAATAGAGAACTACTCAACCATTATACTAATGAGTTATCATTTCAATTTTAGCATTTTCCTGCTTAGAATTTAAAATAGACATACTAGAAGTTCCTAAGGACAACTAAGCATGCTATCTATGACTTTATCCAAACCATTACTTTTGGCTTTCTTGTCCATCAGCCCTAAGAACAGTGAAGCATTAACTCTTATGATATCTCTTAGCTTAGGAGACAATTTGCCACTGTTTCTATAACTAAATGAATGCTAATGGCCTGGTTATGCTGTATTCATATTGTACCCAGAAAGCATCACCAATTAGTTTTCTAGATCTCTTTCTCTACTATCAGCTCAGAAGTAATCCTTGATTGGTGTGTTGTCATGCTTTTTCCTTGAATCATCTCTTTTATGGAAATAACACTCACATGCACCATCAAGATGTAGAGAGAATATTGGTATCACAAGGTTATTATTAGGGAAATGTTAGTTTAACAGACACTCCAGGGAAAAATGACTTTTAAGAATGAACCCAATGTGTACCTGTCTTCTATTGGCTAGGGTGGCTCATGAATATATTGACTGAAAAGTGACATATCTTTAGACCATAATACTTAAAGCTTGTCTGGAGGGATCATTTACATTTCATGCTTGTGGAGGAAGTGTGCATATTTGTGAAATATAATTTGTGAAGTTTGTGATATCTTACATGCTAACTCCTCTGCTTTTTGAACTGGAAAATTTATAATGAACTATTTTTTCTAATCCTTTTTTTTGAAAATGTGTTTTTGGGGGGAATAAATTGGGGTTAAATGATTTACAAAGGTTCATGTACGTGATAAATGTCTGAGGCTACATTTGAAGTCAGGTCTTCCTGACCCCAGATCAGTGTGTTATCCATTGTACCACCTGTCTTCTGCAGTTCTACTTTTAGAGAAAAGGCAGTAGCAGGTATAGTAATAGCCTGTATGACAGTGTTGTCATCATAAAATTATATTTTAATTATTATACTATTAAATTAATATTAAGCCATTAATTATTAACTTCCTGTAGTGTTGTTTCATCTACTATTATAGTTTGTGATCAACCAAATGGTGTTACAGAGAAGTTTTGCATCTGTAATGTTGGCTAATATTATTACATAACACATAAACTATAGTATGTCCAAGAAGTCTTAGTATTCATTTTTGTGTTCATTTTTAATGTGCTCATTTTTAGTGTGTTCATTTTTAATTTAATTTAGTGCAATGTTCATTTTTAATATCTTAATGTTAATAATATTTAATGGCTTAATATTAATCAAAAGATGGAGGGTATCAAAATTAAGGTGGTGGGGGGGGGGTAAAGGGTCATTAAAGGCTTCCTCTGAAAGGTAGTATTTTAGTTGGAACTTAAAAGAAGCTTAATATTTTGAAGAACTACCTAGTAGAAACCAGTGGTTTCTAATCACCATCAGAATCAAATATAAAATTTTCTACTTGTCTTGGAAGTCCAGTATATTCCTTCTTTCCTTCCTTCTTTCTTATACCTTATACTTTTCCCCTGACCACATACCCTTTTATTTGGTAATGCTGGCCCTCCATATTATTCCTTTATTCCTTCAATAGTACATTCTATTTCTCAGCTCTATGCATTTTCACTGGCCTTGCCCATACTTGGAATTTTCTCCTTCCATAACTTTGCCCCTAATTTTGGCTTCCTTTAAGTTCCAATTAAAACAAATATTCTGTTGACTAATTCCAACTTATTCTGCATATATCTTATTTGTAAAAAGTGTTTCAATGCTATCTCCCCTCATTAGAGTGAATACTTTAAGAGTCAGAGATATCTTTTGTCTTTCTTTGAACCCAGTACATATTAAGTGATTAATAAATATTTAAAGACTAGGTGATTAGGTGATGATTTATAAGAAGCAAATGTATGAATTTTAATATTTCCAAAACTTACTTAGCCTCATTTTATTTGATTGCAAAATAAGAATATTTCTATTATATCATTTCTATTACCTACATAATACCTAAAAATGGAACATTTGTGAGTAATAAGAAGGATGAGGTATGCAATATGCTTTGGACTTGATAAAATGGTATTTGTTACATAATTAGAATATAAATCTAAACTGTATAAATATGTATACATATATTTGACTTAAAATATATTTTAACATATTTAACATGCGTTGGACTACCTGGCATCTAGGAAAGGGGTGGGGGAAGGAGGGAAAAATTTGGAGCAGAAAGTTTTGTAAGGGTCAATGTTAAAAAATTATCCATGCATATGTTTTATAAATAAAAAGCCTTAATTAATTAAAAAAAAAAAAAAAGAATATAGATCTGTAGTTAGGTGGGAAATAATAGATGATCTAATATATCCCACTCAGGTTACAGATGAAGAAACTGAGGATCAGGAAAGTTAACCTAATTCCAAACCACACAAGTAAAAACTGGTGAAGCAGATAATTTCCCAGATGTTCCAAGCTAAGTTTTATCAGGTTCAGTCACTATTTGTATTTATTTCATAGTTTTGTTCTTTAATGCTTTTAATCCTTTCATATGATATCCTTATTCTTAACATTACTATTCAAAGCACTTCCTACTTATGGTCATTGCTGAATTTAGTTAACACAATTTAACTCCCTTTCAGATAAGTAAGTCTCTCTATCTCTATCTCTATTTCTGCCTCTGTGTGTATGTATGTGTGTGTGTGTGTGTGTGTATGTATGTGTGTGAGTTGTGTGTAATGAATAAGATAAGTAATACATAGAGCAAAATGGTTATTACACATTTACACTAGTTAGATTTAAAAAAAAAAGTCTAAATGTCTAAATGTACAACAACATAGACTTTTAGAGGTGGATCCAAGATGGCAGAGTGAAGAAAGGAAGCTTTTAGCACTCTCAGTTTCCCTGGAAAACCATATGAAACCAAGCCTCTAAAGAGAATTTTTGGAATAAAGCCACTCTCTACTCAAAATGAATTGGAAAAATTTCAAGAAAGGTCAGTCTCACTGGGATGAAAATGGTGTTCAGCTCAATTCAGATGGAGTCTGGGAAAGCTGGTGAGAGGGTCTTAATAACAGCAAATCAGCAACTAAAACCCTTAGCCCTGGCTCAATAGAGAAGCTTACCAATGGAGCAGTTTCAGTCCCAGCTCAGAAGGCAAACTAGTAAAGCAGGCTGTTTCCTGAAAAGAGGAGGCAAAGCTACCATCTACAAACACAAGGGGATTCTGTACCCAAATCCAAGACTCACAGCTGCACAAGAAGCTTTAGAAGGCACCCTCTTATTCAATGCACAGAACTCAATCATAAAGTATTAAAAAAAAAAAAAAAAAAAAAAAAAAAAAAAAAAAAGAGGAAATGTTAAAAGAGAAGGCAAGAAAATGAACAAGAAATATAAAAGTACTATTACCATAGAAAGCTATGATGGTGACAGGAAAGACCAAAACACCAACTCAAATAAGGACAAAATGTACACAGAGGAAATCTCAGAGTGATGTGAACTGGTATTAAGCTCAAAGAATCCTTAAAAAAAAAAAAATACAATTGGTCAAATGCAAAAAAAAAAAAAAAAAAAAAGCCACTGAAAAAAACAACACCGAATTAACCAAATAGAAAAAAGATACAAAAGCTAAAAAAAAAAAAAAAAAAAAAAACATTAAAAATTAGAACAGATACGGAATATTATTGTTCTATAAGAAATGATCAGGAAGATTTTAGAGAGGCCTGGAGAGACTTACATTAACTAATGCTAAATGAGCAGAACCAGGAGATTATTGTACATGAAAACATGTGGATCATAACATAACATTCTCAACTCTTTTTGCTGTTGTTTGCTTGCATTTTGTTTTCTTATTCATTTACTTTCTTTTTTATCTGATTTTTTGTGTGCAGCAAGAGAATAGTATAAATATGTTTATACATATTGGATTTAACTTATATTTTAACATGTTTAACATATAGTGAATTGCTTGCCATCTGGGGGGGTGAGGGGAAGGAGGAGAAAATCTGAAACATGAGGATCAATGTTGTCAAATTATCCATGAATATGTTTTGAAAATAAAAATAAGAAGCTTTGTAGGAAAAGAAAAAAAACCTAGAACAGAGCAAATGGAAGCTAATGACTCTATAAAACTCCAAGAATCAGTCAAACAAATTAATGGGAATGAAAAAAATGAAAGAAAATGTGAAATACCTCATTGAAAAACCAGCTGACCCAGATGTAAAAGGGACAACTTAAAAATCATTGACCTACCTGAAGGCTATGACCAAAAAAATAAATAAATAAATAAAAAGTACCTGGATAGCATTCTTCAAGAGAGTTTAGGGGAAAACTGCCTCAATAATCTAGAAATAGAGGGGAAATACTGATTGAAAGAATCCAGCAGTCACCTTTTGAAGGAGAATCCAGAAGGAAAATCCCAAGGAACACTGTTGCAAAACTCCAGAATTACAATGTCAAAGAAAAAAAGAAAAAAAAAAAAATACTGCAAAGCTGTCAGACAAAAACGATTAAAATATCAAGGACGAATGGTCAGGATTACCCAGGATCTGATAGTATCTGCAATAAAGGTCTGAGAGTCTAGAATATCATATGTTGGAAGGCAAAGGACCTAAGGTTACAATCAAGAATTAAATAGTCAGTGAGACTCAGCATCATCTTTCAGGCAAGATGATGGATCTTCAATGAAGGAAAAGATTTCAATTATTTCTATTGAAAAAAGCAGAACTAAACAGAAAATTTAATTTAAATAGAAAATTAAATAGGGAAATATATAAATTATTTAAAGGTTAAACTGTTTACATTCCTACATGGAAAAATAATAGCTATAACTCTTGAGAACTGTATCTGTCACTGGGGCAGACAGAGAGTTTCATCACAAGGACTGTAGTGTTGTGAATGGACTCTGATATGATGATATCAAAGAAAATACATTAAGGAAGGGAAAAAAGTCTTCACAGAAGAAGAGGAAAGGGGAGGCATAAGGGGACAAATTAGATAATATGGAGACATACAAAAGACCTATTATAATTGAGGGAAAGAAAGGAAAGGGGATTATCCTTGTCTGAAGCTTGATCTCATCAGTTTGGGTTCTAAAAGGGAATAGCTTAATAATTCAGTTGGGTATAGAAATTTATCTAATACTATAAAGAAGTAGGAGGAGAAAGAGGAAATAAAAGGGAGGGGCAAGATAGAAAGGAGTGTGGAAACACCAGGCAAAAGGGTAAGAGAAGAGGAAAAGGAGTGATAGAAAATAAGGTAATGGGTGGAGTGGATTAAAAAAAAAAAAAAACACTTAAGAAAAGGTGGAAGGGTACTAGGAGAAAAGGTAGTGGGTTGGGTGGATTAAAAAAAAAAAACACTACTAACAACAGGGTGGAAAGAAAGAGAGAATACTGCATAGAAAATAGGAAAGAGGAAAATACAGAGCTGATAATAATTGTGAATGTGAATGGGATGAATTGTCCCTTAAAACAGAAGCAATTAAGAGAGTTGATTAAAATAACAGAATCCTACAACATGTTGTTTACAAGAAAAACATTGGACACAGAGAGACACTTCATAGAGAGCTGAAGTTAAAAAAAAAGGCAGGGGTAGCAAAAGTAAAAATAGATCTTATTAAAAGAGATAAGGAAGGAAAGTACATCTTGTTAAAGAATGTCTTAATAAAACAAGTAGTAAAGATACTAATTGTTTATGCACCAAGTAGTAGAGTAGGCAAATACCTAGAAAAGATTTTAATTCAGTTAAAGGAAGAAATAGAGAGAAAAGTATTGTAGTGGGGGGACCTCAACCTTCCCCTCTCAGAATCAGACAAATCTCACCACAAAATAAACAAGAAAGAAACTAGCTACGTTAATATATCCTAGAAAAACTAAATATAATAGAACTCTGGAGAAAATTGAATATAGAGAAAGGAACACAGCTTTTGCTCAGCAGTACATGGCACCTATCCAAAAAATGACCATGTATTAGGTCATAAAAACTTTACAGTCAAATGCAGAAAGGCAGAAATAATAAATGATTTGTTTTCAGACCACAATGCAATGTAAATGATATTCAATATAGGCCAGAGAAAAATAGACTAAATATCAATTGGAAGATGAATAATCTAATTCTAAACAGTGAGTACATCAAACAACAAATCACAGAAACAATCCATAATTTTACCCAAGAGAATGAAAATAATGAGATAACATATCAAAACCTATGCAATGCAGCCCAAAGCAGTAACTGAGGAAAATTTCATATCTCTAAATAGCTACATGAATAAAATAGAGAAAGAGAAGATCAATGAATTGGGCATGCAACTAAAAAAGCTAGAAAAGGAACAAATTAAAAATCCCCAATTAAATACCAACTTAGAAATTCTGAAACACAAAGAAGAGATTAATAAATTAAAACTAAGAAAGCTGTTGAGCTAATAAATAAATATGAGTTGATTTTATGAATAAACCAACCAAATCAATAAACTTTTGGATGTTGATTAGAAAAAGGAAAGAAAAAAAAAAAACAAAAACAAAAAAACAAATCACCAGCACCAAAAATAAAAAGGGTGAACTTGCCACCCATGAAAAAGAAATTAAAGCAATAATTAGATACTATTTCACACAACTGCGTGACAGCAAATCCAATAATCTAACCAAAATGGATGAATATTTACAAAAATATAAATTGCTTAGATTAACAGAACAGGAAATAAATTACTTAAATAGTTTTATTTTAGAAAAAGAAATTGAGGATGCCATTAATAAACTTCTTAATAAAAAATCTCATGGTCACATAGATTCACAAGTGAATGCTACCAAATATTTAAAGAACAATTAATTCCAAAGAAGTTACAGCAACTTATCAGCAACATAATACATTATGTCCAAGTGGGATTTTTAACCAGGAATGCAGTTCTGGTTCAGTATTAGGAAAACTATTACCAAAATTGACCATATCAATAACAAAACCAACAGAAACCATATGATAATCTCAATAAATACAGAAAAAGCTTTTGACAAAGTACAGCAACCATTCCCACTAAAAATGTTAGAGAGGATAGGGATAAAAGGAGCTTTCCTTAAAAGTGTCTAAAACCAACAGCAAGCATTATTTGTAATGGAGAGAAGCTGGATTCATTCACAATAAGATTAGGGGTGAAACAAAAATGCTCATTGTCACTTGTTCGGTCATTTACCAATTGATGTGCATCTACTCATTTTTCAGTTCTTTGTGATCGCAAAAAGAGCTGTCACAAACATTTTTGCATAGGTAAGTCTTTTTCCATCCTTTATGATTTCCTTGGAATACATAAAGGACGGAAAAAGTGAAAAATGAGTAGATGCACATCAATTGGTAAATGGCTGAACAAACTCTGGTACATTAAGGTAATGGTATGTTATTGTTCTATAAAAAATGATGAACAAGCTGATTTTAGAAAGGCCTGGAAAGGTGTACACAAACTGATGCTTAGAGAAACAAGCAGAACCAGGAATATATTGTACCAGCAAGAATGTGCCATGATCAACTATGAAAGATTTGGTTCTTTTCAATAATTTAGTGATCCTAAGCAATTACAATAGACTTTGGACAGAAAATACCATCTGCATTCAGAAAAAGAACTATGAAGATTGAGTGTAAATCAATACATGCTATGTTCACTTCTTTTTTCTGTTTTTTTTTTTAATCTCTTCTGTGTTTTTTCCCTTTTGCTCTGATTTTTCTCTCCCAATATGATTCATAAAGCAATGTATATGAAAAAGTAATATATTTTAAAAGTAAATAAATGTACACCAAAAATATTCATAATATCATCTCTTAATGTAGTAAAGAAAGGAAGAAAGTAAAATATATGTCCTTTTATTGTATTAGATGATATTGAATTTTTATAGATCAAATTAGTGGTAATATTGTATCAAAATTTTTTATCAGTACCATTTTTCTAAAAGTGTATCCTCATATAGTAGCTCCATGTCATATTTTTGTAATTCTCACATTTCAAAAATTTCATTATTATTTTATCTGTTATAGTCACCTGTACTTTTTGATATTATTATTGTAATTGGTGACATCATGAACCACATCTCTATAAGACTGCAAACTAAGTAAATGTATATGTTTTGACTGTCCTATTTACCAGATGTTTCCCCCATCTCTCTTTTTCTAATTTCTTTATGGTATCGTCTTGTAAAGATTGTAGGATCATTAACATATAACATTACTAAGTTTTCTAGTGAAAGCAAGAATCAATTAATGTAGCAAAATTCATGTTTGTTTTATTTTAAGAAATTGCCATAACCATCCCAGCCTTCACTAGACCCTCCACTAGCAAAAAGATTAAGACTTTCTAAAGGCTCAGGTGATGATTAGCCTTTTTTTTTCATTAATAAAGTATTTTGAAATTGAGATATGTACATTCTTTTTTTAGATATAACAGAGTATAGTATATTACAAACATAACTTTTATATGCACTAGGAAAGCAAATAAATTCATGTGACTTCCTTTTTTGTGATATTCAATTTATTGCAATGATATGAAACCACACCCACAATAACTCAAAGTAATGACTGTAGGTATTCATCATTTGATACATGTCTAAACAACTATAATGCTTGAATGGGATAGGATATTATTACTCTATAAGAGCAAAAAAGTACAGGAAGACTTGAAGTGATTAAAGTTAAATAGGCAGAATTACAAAACAATATGCACAACTACAACAGTATAAATAGAACAAATAATGATAAAAATAACAACTGAATGCTGGCTTATTAAAATTACCAAGACTGGCACTAGGAGGAGGTACCTTCTCTTTTTTGTCAGAAGATCATTATATTTAAGAATTGGTATGCTGGTTTCTGTTTTTTTTCTCTTTTTTTTCTTGTTCATTAGTTTCTTTCTCATTCCCTTCTTCTTTCCTTCTTTCTTTTTAAACATTTCTTTCTTTCTTTTTTTGTTATAAAGAAAACTATTGGGGAAATATAGATTAGGAAATGAAGATAATGAAAATATAATATATATTTTCAAAGTGTCCTTCTTTGAAAAACAAAATGAAACAAAATATCACTAACAAGCCCTTAAAATGTGCTCTAATTAATTCTATAAGATTTTTTTTTTCTTATAGAAAGGAACCAGGGAAAATGACTACTAACTTTATTGTCCCTTAATAATAGTCTATCTCAATTTTCTCAGCACTAAAACCTGCAGATTGTTTCACTCTAGTCAGATGTTTATGAAAAGATTTCTTTCAAATAACACAGTAACTTAACAGTAAATTGCAAATAGGAAGAAAATTAAGAGCTTAATTTTTACTATTTGCAATTGACACAAAGACAAAAAAGGCAGTTCCTGTCCTCAAGGTGCTTACAGTCTACTGAAGGGGAAAACATATTATCAAATTAAATACATTTTGGTGATTGATGGTAATTGATCTGAGCCTTGAAGGGAGTCAGAAGTTCCCAGAATTGGATGTAAAATAGGGATAACATTCCAACCAAAGATGACAGACAGTAAATGAAAATAAATTAGCTATCATTTGTGTACTAATGTAGTTGAGAACAATAAAATACATCTTAACAAAATTATTAATTACTCCCTGAGCACTTATAGATACCCAGACTGAGTGCAGTGGAGGTCACAGAACAAGCACATGATATGACACATATTCTCAATGAAAATTACAATCTTGGTAAGAAGTAGGTGCAATATGTATGCAGTATTTAGAGTAGAAGCCCAAGATAATTTTGTTGTTGTCTGTTTGTTTATTTTCTGGAGAGTTGTTTCTTTTCCTTTCTCCCATCTTAAGGTTATAATTTGTGAAAAGATTGTACTTATAAGAAAGTCTGCAAATAGGAGTAGGGACACATTGCTTGATGCTCAGTGCTGACTCTCCCTGCTAGGATTAAATCCTTGCAGATAACAAAGAAGGAATGTTAGTAAGAGAACTATGAGGAGGCAATAAGCATCTGAAATGGCTATTCAAAGTATCCAAGTTAATGATTTTAGATATCTAAATTACAGAATAACGCCAAAGAAAATAGAATTAAGGTTGTGACAGACCATAAGTAATCTAGGAATCTGCATTAAGGGAAGAAAGCTCTGTCTTCATGGAAAGAGTAGACTTTGAGATAATGGTATTTATGGCCAAGTTTATAAAGGAAAACCTTTTTTTAAAAGAAATGGCTATTTTCAAAAGATGGAAAGAAAGAAAGCATTTATCAAGCAATTATTCTATGCCAAGTATCATGATGAGACACTTTACAAATATTGTCATTTGATACTCAGAATAATTAAAGGAGTTAGGTGCTCTTATCATGCCCATTTCACAGTTGAATAAATTGAAGCAGACAGAGGTTAAGTGATTTGCCAAGAATCATACTTCAAGTAAATGTCTGAGGTCAAATCAATTCATCTCTTCCTGATGCCAGGCCCATCTCTTTATCTATTGTGCCATGAAGAATTTTCCATCTCACATTCTTTGGTTTTACATTCAATTCCCTCACTACTATGGAAAAGTATAAAAAGTTGTATGTCACTTTGGTCCTATTATGATGACATAAAATTAAGATGACCTCAAAGAGATTTTTATGTCATTATATGACATTCACCAACTAAAATATCAATACCATTATGTAAAATTGGTATTTGTTTTTAAAAAGTGTACTTCTTTTGTTTAACCATCATCTCCAAATATTTCAGTGACTCCAAGGCACTTAATACAATACTATTTTCATACAGACTTAAGTGTAGAGTCAAGAAGGTGGAAAGAAGTTAAAATATTGGCCAAGCTCTTCCCAGTTTCCCTTGGAAATGGTAAATCAATACTCTAAACAATATTCTGGAGCAACAGAACCTGTAAAAAGTTGGAGTGAAACAGCTTTCCAGTTTAAGATAACTTAGAAGTGATAGGATCTGGGAACAAATCCAGGAACTGATGTCCCAGGCAATTCTGCAAGACCAAGATAACCAGCTATCTTACAAGGGCAGAATGACCAGTTATTGTAATGCCAGGACATTCAGACAACTGCCCCAAAAGAGTGCTGATGAATGATAAACAGAACATAAGATATTAAATAGAATGACTTCAGCTTGAATCTCTGATTGAAGACTGAACAACACTTCCTCTGGAAACCCCTACTAGTTTTTCTCTATAAAAAATCCTGGTTGCTTTCTACTGAGCTGCTAGTTCTTCTAAGGAATTTAGCCTGATTTGTAATATCTGAATAATATTCTGTACTATGGCTTGGAAATGGTTTGAGTCTGCAAATGCTTTCAAGATGACTTTGAAAATTCACAACTTATAATTTACCAGAAGAACATCAGGAACTATCTGCCTCACTTGAGTAAAAGGAGAGCACAGACTAGTGAAGACTATGGGCAAACCATAGGGAAATACTTAATCCCACACATCACCAACCAAGATTCCTCAATCTTGACTCAATAAGCTAACAATACAGCAGTACAGGCCTATTCAAAAAGAAAATTACCAGACAACAAAGGGTGCATAGTGAGTAAAACACCAAACACCTGATGTCCCAGAATGAAAAATCAGTGACCAGACAGACATTGACACCCAGGACAAGAAGTTTGGGATGTTGCACTTTTTACCCCAGAAATCAAGCTCAACTTTAAAAGCCATGAACTATGAAAAAGAAAAAAAAAATGAGCAACTAATAACAAAGAAGTTTGATTATAGAATTATATGGACTATATAGATCTATAGATTTTATAAAATCTACTATGATGACAGGGAAAATCAAAATACCAACTCAAAAAAGGATTTTGAAAATCAAATGAGAAAAGTAGATGAAAACTGGAAAAGCAATTGAGAAGCTTGCAGGAGTCAACAGCTTGGAAAAAGAATAAAAATTAACTGAAGAAAATAATTTCTTAAAAAATGAACTTGGTCAAATAAAAAAAAAAACCTCCTTAAAAAGCAAAATTAACCAAATTAAAAGGAAGTACAAAAGATAACTGAAGAAAATAATTCCTTAAAAATTTTAAATGGGAGGGTAGAGCCAAGATGATGAAGAGTAGACTAATGGTTTAATCTTGGTATAACCAAGATGATGAAGAGTAGACCTGATCTCCTCTGAGTTTCCCTCAAATCAACAGCAGATTAACTCTCTGGAACTGGTTTTGGAATGACAGAACTCACAAATATTTGCAGTATAAAAAATTTCCAGAGGAAGATACTATGGAAGAGCTTCAGAAAATATCTGTTTCAATTGGGCAAGGGAAGAGGCTGCTGAGCTCAGATTATAGCACAAGGAGTCTGGAGCAAAGAGCTGTGGCAGGGAGCCAGGTCACTGAATCATCTTTGCACCAGGGGAATTTACTGTGAAGTTCTTACAAGCCTAGTTACAAGCCAGTGAATCAGAAGATTAGCTGTAAAACACCCAAAGCAAATACAAAGGACAAACTGAGTAGTGAACCTCAGAAGAACCTAAAAACTGGCCATATCTATCCAGTACTGGAAGTCATTCAGCAGCACAACCAGCAACAGGACAAACTAAAGTGGCTATTGTCCCTTTGCCTTAAAAGCAGACTTCAAACTTTAAGAAAAAATTAGCAAAAAAGCAAAAAGAAATCTGGCCATAGATAGCTTTTATTGAGAAGAAAAAATTTCACACCCTGAGGATCTTAAAGGCAAATCAGCTCTAGATGAAGTCTCAAAAGGTGAAATTAGCTGGTCCCCATTTCACAAGATTCTCTTGGAAAAATTCAAAAAGAATCTTAAAAGAGAGTTAGAAGAAAAATGGGAAAAGGAAATGAAATCTTTACGAGAGGATATGGAAAAGGAAGAACAGAAATTATCTTAAAAAAAACTTTCAAAATAGATTTGATGAAATGGAAAAAGCATATAACTCCTTATAAAATAGATATAAAAAAGAAATCAATTCATTGAAATACAGAATTTGTGAAATTGAAAAAAATGCAATGAAAAAAAAAAAAAAAAACACACCTCAATTGGCCAAATGCAAAAGGAGATAAAAAAAGCTAGCTGAAGAAAATAATTCATTAAAAATTAGAATTGAACAAATTGAAGTGAATGACTCAAAGAAACTTCAAGAATCACTCAAAAACTAAAAAAATAGAAGAAAATGTAAAATACTTCGCTAGTTAATAGCAAAGAAAATATTAGAACCCAACTCTTCCTGATTCTAAGGCTTGAACTTTCATCACTATACCTTGCTGCATATAATACATATAAGATATAATATATAAAGTTATATATATGATAGTTATAAAATAATATAATTATAATATATATGATATACAATATAGTTAACATATATATTTATATACACACATACATATATACATATATATAATATAAGGTTAGTGATGAGAGATGAAATAAAGAGTAATGACAGAAGGCAGCAAGTAATGACAGTGGATATACAGCAGGGCCTAGAGTCAGGAAGATTTATCTTCCTAAGTTCAAATCTGGTCTCCCTAAATTAAAATCTGGTCTGAAGCACTAACCAGCTATTTGTGCTATTCCTACTCTTTGACTTAAACTGTTTGCCTCAGTTTCCTCAACTGCAATATGGACTGGAGAAAGTAATGGCAAATCACTCCAGTATCTGGAATCAAATGAGGTTATGAAGAGGCTGAGATTACTAAAACGACTTAACAACAAATACAGACACCTGGGAAATGCATGGAATCATAATTTCTTCTCAGTTAATCAAGAATGTCTTCTTTAATTAGTGAGCCATTTAAAAAGCCACAAACTTCATTATACACAATAAGTTTTAATCACAGCAATGAAGCACTAGTAAGGTAAGATTCAGAATAGACATTGTATTTCAAAAGAGAGACTAAAAAGGTACATAAAGACATTTTTTATCTTTTATCATTCAAAAGTATCAATCATTGATTCTCTAAAATGACTGACTGATTTTTGCTTATTTTAGTTACACAAATCTCATCATTTCTCAAAATACTCCAGACTCACAATTACCTCTTATATACCATTTCAATTCTCAATCTTATACCTACAATTGAAACTCAAAAAAATATATATATTTCCAAATGTTGACCTTTATTTTTTTAAAAAGAGGGAGGAAGTGCAAAAGAGAAAAAATATCAGCTTTGAGGCATGATGGAAGATCTTGAGATATGGAAAAATAAGATTAACTGATTTTTCAGCTAATCTATTTTTTTTTCTGTAGGAAATTTTATCTCTCCAGAAGAAGAGAAATTGGGAATGACAAAAGGTACCAGTCAGTGCACTACTATTAGTAATGATATTTAAAAACTTCTCTTTGAAATACCATATGTTAATCTTAGCATGATACAACTTCAATAATTCCTACTTTTAAGCAAGCACAGTGAAAATCATACTAAATGTGGTCACATTGCAAAAATTGTTCATTTTGGAGGGGATGAGCCCAAATAGAAATGTCATAGGTAAAAAGTGGATGCAAGAGGGAAGAGGAAATGAGAATGGTTTTTCCCACAAAAAGTCTGCTTAGCTTTATGGGTTGAAAGTTGTCTTAAAGACACTAACACTCCTAAGTGTGACCTGCAGAGTATACTTTGCAAAGCACCTATTCTGAATACTCTTGATTTTGCCCTCCTTTCAACAGACATTGATCCTTTCTCTTCTGGCTGAAGAATTGACTTCCAGGAAATCACAACAATTTATCATCAGTTTTAATTCTAATTGTATTTCCTCACATAGCTAATTCTCAAGATTACATAAGCAAAATGTATGTACTCTCTTAGTCATTTCCTCACGTGCCACTTCATTTTCTACTTCTTATATTCTGGGAATCATTTTTATCATATATTTTGCTTTATAACATTTTCATTTTAAAATATATCCCTTTCCTCTTCCCTATCAAACAATTCATCCTTTACATCCTGTAACAGAGAAAGGGAGAGTTGGAGGCAGAAAAAAGGGATAGGGAAAAAGTATTCCAGCAAAATTCACCAAAATATTAAGATAGAGAATATTCTTTTACTTGGGTCATACTTCTGTTATACTGAGAACTACCAATGGTAGGTAAGGGATATTACTTTTAATTAAATCCAGTAAACATTTGTTTACTATCCAATATTGTAAATACTTACATTGATTTAGGTCAATACTTTTTAACTGTATTTACTTGTTTTGTTTGCTTGTTTTTTTCATGGATCTCCTTGGCAGTCTGGGTAAACCAATGGAGCTCTTCTCCAGTGTTTTTAAAGAGATAAATGAAATACATAGGATTATGAAATGAAACCAGTTATATTAATGTAGTAATCAAAATACTGGAAAAATACACAATTAATTGGATATGAGATAAAGGATTTCTTCACTGATTTAGAACTTTAAGATTTTCCATAAATTTTACATACATTTTCTTAGCTGAATTCCATAAAAATACTGTAAGATAAATAATGCAGATTTTAAAGAAGGAAAACCATGACTGAAATTGATGTTAATTATTACTATATGATGTCACCGGACTGAGGCAGTCATCCTAGGTTTTGTACATATTACTATCACTGAACTATGGTGTGGCTTGAAACAATTTCTTAAAGGTGACTTTTATATTTTTTTACCTTATAGTGTATTTAAAAGATTATAAACTTATTTTAAAATACTAGACAGACTTTTCAGAAATTACACCTAGTCTTTAATCCTATTAATCTGTTACACTTTATCTGGACTATTATGTTCACTTCCAGGAGCCACAATTAGAGCTGTTCAAAAGCAGAAAAAGTTACCTTAAGCACAGGTAATTTCACTTTCTTGAAGTCTTTAAGAAGAATGGAAAACCACTTGTTAGGTATGTTATAATGGCAACTCCTTTTGTATATTACTTGAACTCACTGCCTATGATGTCTTTCCCAACTCTCAAATTCATTGATGCTGTAATCATTTCTTTTGTATGAAAACAGTACCTATAACTACAAAAGTGAAAGATAATTCCATTTTTATCAAGATTCTGCTCAGTTTTGTTCCTAGATTATTTTTGTCTCATAATTTTGTTATGTTAGTCCATGTATGTAGGATACATAAAATATGAGGACATGGAGAAACTAGAGTATTAACATTTCTTTAGAATGTTTATTTGGCCAAAAGAAATTCTCTCAACATAACAAATAAAAAAAAAAAAGATTTACAAATATCACTTTTAAGGAAATTATTTTCATAATGGAACTGGTTACTGTTTCCAAAGATTTTAATATTCTATTGCATGAAAATAGTATTTGAGTTGGATTCCAGATGTAAAGACATTTTCTATTGCTATCTTTTGTATTTATGTATGTGTACGCAATGATTGTTTAAAAAAAACTGAGTGACTACACTATAGAATTTCTAGTAGAAACAATTATTTTCTAATTTATTGCACAGGTGTATAATTAACATTGCTATTCTTTAGGGTAATCAATAATTTATGTAAAATGTTCAACTTTCAGTCACAAGATTAATATTGCCATTTTAATTATGAAGTGGAAAGTTAAATATGTCATAAACAAGTGAAATAATTTATATTCTAGCAATAGACACAAACCACTCATTGTAACTAAGTGGAACTTTTGAACTTTTTCCATCAGAGATTATCATCAAAATTCATAAGCTCATAGAATTAAAGATGAAAGGAACCTCAGAGGACATAAAGTCCAAAGGTCTTATTTTACAGTTGTGAAAATCAACACCCAGTTAATTAATTGTCTAAAATCTTATCATTGGGCTTCAAAAGCAGAATTTGAATCTTGGCCCTTTTAAGGACAGAACCAGTACTCTTTCCCTTCAACTAAGTTTAATTCATTTTAATGCAATGCAATACAATGGAAATAAAAAAAAAAAATATTAATTATCTATTATATACAAGGCTCTGAACTAGACCTGAAAGAGGGTAATAAAAATGAAGACACTAAAAATGAAAGTATTGCAAGGAAATCTGAAAATCCCAAAACTTTCTGAATTATAGTAAAAATTATATTTTGGAAGACTTATTGAATTATAAAGATAAAAATGGTCTAGATATAATTTATTGTATTAATGTTATTATGTAATAATATTATGTCATTTATTGCATTAATGTTATGTAATAATATTACAATATTATTATCACATTTACATTGTTGTACAATTTTTATGCATTGTACCTTATGTCTATAGACTACAGAAAGGTGAAAAAGAAAAGTAAAATAGTATAATTGGGTAAGAGAAATCTCCATGACTCTGGAAAAACAGAGATATCATGCTAATTTTTAGACATTAGCCCAACTCCCCCACTTTGTGAATGATGAAATTTAAGATAAAATAGAGTAACTTGTCCAAAGTCACTAAGATAGCAAGTAGAGAGTTTATTACTATTTGTCCTTTTTTCTCAAAGATCACCATGACATCAGGAAGATGGTGCCATGATATACAAAGAAATTGGCTTTAATTGAGGAAGGGCTATGCAAGGGTAATGCCTCACTTACTCTTTCAGAGCCACCTAGGTCCAGTGGTCAGATATAGATCAGAATGACTGGAGATGGTACTGGGAGACCTTAAACTTTTTAAGCTAAGGTCTTAAACAGATCTCAGTTTAAGAGAGATAACTGTCCATTCAATGATTAAGAATGGGTAAGAAAGAAACAAGTCAATGAATGACCTTTTTAACATAATTAAATAAAGAATCAATCTGGAAATGGAAGATCCTCAGACTTTCTGGAAAGAAAAAAAAAAACAGAAATAATTCCTATTTACACAGAGTGAGATGAAATAGGATATTATTACTATCAAGAATGAAGCAATAAATAAATAAATAAACAAACAAACAAACAAATAAATAAATGAATAAATGAATGAATGAATGAAAAAATAAATAAATAAATGAATGAATTAATGAATAAGCAAATAAATAAATTAATTCATTAAATGATTTTTAAAATGAAGCAATACTGGGCAGTGATAAAAAAAAAAAAAAATCTCAGGAATTATAACACTGAAGATTTTCCACACTAATCCAAAACCACAAAACTGGGTGCTACTTTAATTGTTTCTCAACAAAAAAATTGCAAAGTGCAGAAGGAAAGAGACACTCCCTATCCCAGAAACCCCCACAGGAAATTGCAAATATGATTTTAGATTTGGCATATCAGATTAGAATTAAACAATCTTTGGGAACTTTTTTTTTTTTTTTCCCCAGCATATTGCATTCTACAATTCAAGGAAAACTTATATTGCTAAGATGTAAGACTTCTGTATATTGAGACATATCTCCTAGATATTTATGCTATAATTTGGTTAGGCAAGGCAGTTTTGTATTGTGGAAAGACCTAGGATTTGAATACAGAATTCTTGAGCCTCAAGATACTTCCAGTGCTTTTTAACCTCTTAAGTCTTCAATTTATCTGTCCATAAAGGGAAATATTATTACTTATACTATTAATGTTGTTATTATGAAGACTTTTACACACCAGAAATCCCCAAGTGAATGTGAATTGCTATTTTTCAGAGGTATAAATTATATATATATATATATATATATATATATATATATATATATATATATATATATATATATATATATATATATATACTGTTTTTCCTGGTTATACATGTATATTAACTTTTTAATACACATTTCTTTATGAACCATGTTGAGAGAAAAATAGAATAAGAGGGAAAAAAAACATAGGAGAGCAAAAAAAAAAAGACTACACAGAAAAAAGAAATGAACATAGCATGTGAGATTTACATTCAATCTCCATAGTTCTCTTTCCAAATGCAGATGGTTTTATACCCAAAAGTTATTGCTTGAATCCTCAATAATAATAATACTAATTCTACTAGCCTGTTCTTCTTTTCGGACATCCCCGAATCACAGGTACCCCTGATGATAGCTAGTAAAATATTCTAAATATCACCTCATGATCACCTTTTCTTTTTGATTATACATATAGTACTAGAAACCTTCATAAACTCCTGATTGCATTATTGTTTTTATTGTCATATTACTTGAAATTATTCTTGAATAATAACCTCCCTCCAGGTCTAGTATGTATCCATTATTTACACAATCATTTTCTTAAAGGGATCAGAATATTTTTTAAATTATTTTATTATCCAAGAGCAAAATTCCTATTTTATGTGATTATCAATAAAAAAAAAAAGATGATGACAAAATGAGACATCAGGTAACCATATAGAAATTTTAGAAATGATAAAATAAATTGGTTTGTAAATGTATAAAAGATTATTATTGATCTTTCTTAATGCAGGCTTTTCATTTTTATTGACCTGATGATCTTGTAGCTCAGAGACCATCAGGCCTTAATCCTCAACAAAAATCTAAAGCCTGATTTAAAAAAAAGTTTCTCAATGCCTTCAGATTATATAGACAATCCTCTGAATAACCACTGAGATCCAATATTTCATAACAAGGCATATTTTCTTAATTACCTTAATAATTATTATACCACACCAAACACTACTATAACATCAGACTAGATAATAATAGATCTAAATAATATTCTTTTTCCACTTGGGGATAACACAAAACACAAAATTTTCCTCTTCCCAAAGCAGATAAACATACAGAAAACAATGACAATGAAAGCAAAATCATGCCAACATGAAAAGGGTGTGCTTTCCATATTCCTGAAGTATATGAGTAGTAAAATCTGCACTAGATTAAGGAATGAAGAAGCCTGGATTCTGGTCCTCCTTTTGCTTTTGTAGGATCATAGATCTAGGATTGCATCAGAGATCTTACAGATCATCCGGGTCAAACATCTCTTTTTTATAGAAGGGCAAGTGGAGGATTAGAAAAGATAACAGTCTTACCTAAGGACATCAAATAAATGGCAGAAGCAAAGTCAAGCCCTTTTTTATTGGCTAACTGCAAGGTCTTGCTCACAGCCTTTATGACCCTCTTTATTTCCCTCATTGTGACATCTGTAGATACTTGTAGTTCATACACAAAAATCATATTTTCTTAGCTTCTTCGGGAGTTAATATGACTCCAAGAAGAAAATGCATTGGATCATCTTTCCACTGACCCATGCTGCCTTGCATAACTTCCTTTCTACTATGCTTCAGGGTTGCATTTTTCCCAGTTATAAAATGAGGGATTTAGATATGCTCTTCTCTAATGTTCATTTCTATTCTAAAATTCCATAATTCTATTTGTTTTCTTTCCTCATCAAAAATAATATATATTTAGTATTAGGTTTGGTAAATAAATAGATAAATAAATAAATAAATGGGAAAGAAAAGATTAAAGAAAAGTACAATATGAGACACCTTCACCCACTTTCTCCAGATATAAAAGCTAAATATTTACAATAACATGTACTTTAATTTGTACCTAATTTAATAATTCACATTAGATTATTATGATGTCTAAAAGATATATAGTTTTTTGTGCTTCCTTTTTCAAATTTCTGCCCTGATTTCAACATTCTTTACTGAATCATATAATAAAAAATGATGTAAGAACTAGGTCAAGACTCTGGAATCTGAGTAATGTTTTGCTTAGGTAGGACATTATTACAATCTATTCATTCTATCTTCTGTGTTGCTACCCTGATGACAAAACCAATGTTACCTAGTCACCTGCTTTTCAATAATATTGGCAAATTAATAGTTCTATTCTCAAATAATTTTCAATACAAGAGTAAATATCACTAAAGACCGCTTTTGAAAGAACTAGACATCTAATGTTGGGGTTAATAGCAATATATTTTGTAAGAGGGTAATGTGTAGAGAGAGAAGACAACACAATATGACAGAAGATTAGCACACAAAGCGTCTCAGTGGAAATTAAAAATAAACTAAGACTTTTGGGCTAACTGATAAGTTGATAAGCTGATAGACAAGTTAGGAGCATCAATAAATGGCTAGGGAGTTCAGAAAAAGTTGTTTACAGAAATAAAAAGGAAGCGGATTCCATACAAGAGGTAATGACTGTACAAAGGTACCAAGGTAATGGGTTAGATGATACTACCTTTAGAGAGCAGAGTGGTTTGGTAGGGTACAGATGAAGAAAGATATGATCTAAACCTCATTTTCTTCACCTAGAAAAAATAGAGATGACAATCTTTGCTCTCCCTACCTTACAGAATTGTTGTAAGAAACTGTTTTGTTAACAATTAAAACAAACATAGAAATGTGAGCTATCATATAATAATTCCTAATATCCCATGTGGAAGTTGGAGGTAGGGGAGAATAATTATGTTTCATTTCATGTGTAGATTTTGAGAAATTCCAAGAAAATTAGTGTCACTGAGCTTTGTTATAAATCCCTTAATCTGAAATTTATTCATTTATTCATGGATGAGAGTCAAATATCAAAAACTATTTTTGTTATCCATACTATGAAAGACATCAAATAATTTATTATGCATACAGAGTTAATAGTTGGGTAAAAATTATGTCTTATTCATTGGGCTTTAAATAGAACAACAGGTAAGCTGGATAATTTATACTTATCTAAAATGTAACTACATAAAGCTATAATTCTAACATTTAGCTATATCTTTTTGTAACATATAGAAATAGATAAACCTATAGATGGGTAGATAGATAGATTGATGGATAGATAAGTAGGTATGTAGATAAATTATCTATATGTAGCTACATATACATACATACACATATAGTTAGATTTATCTATAAAGACATACAGAATATACAGATATATCTTCATAAATCTCTACATATGTATGTACATATATTTTTGAGAAAGTGACCCAAGGAAAAAAATGTACTTTACATTACCAGTCTTCTTTTGTTAACATTTTGAAATGTATAATTAATTCAATATTTCTTTCATTATCATAATACCTAGAATTAATATTACTTGGGTGTTTTCTTTATAGTCAAATGTCTTTGAAATCATTAACCTCATGCTTTTTATTTTTTGGCTTTTAAAAAGGAAAGATAATGGAGAATTGTTGAAAAAAAGCAGTCTATGAATGAGTTATACTATGAATATACAGCAATAAATATAATAGCATTGGGAGATAATCTATTAAACAATTGATGATGGGAAAAAAAAAAAAAAAGCTATTTTAAGTACTTCCAGGCCTTTTAACACAGCTAACTACTTTAACATTATAATATATAGAATTTTCACTGGTAGTGACAGTTTACTTTTGGAATTAATTACAATGTAATCTCAGTTCTGGTCAAGAGACAAAAACAAAACAAAACAAAACAAAACAAAAAAAAATGAAATGCAATTAGAGGAATCTGACCATGATATTTGTGTGACATAGTAGTAAGAAGATTTTCCTTAGGGCTTCAGTTTTATCAAGACGCTATAACCTGTGTGAGAAAGTAATAGTCTTTCTTTATGTCTTTGGACTCCAAATTGAATGCAGAGTAGGGACAGTGAGTTCAGGGTGTGTTACAATGGAAATGATTGTAAATACAGTTTGAGAGTGGAGACAGTAATGAATAGATTCATTAATAGAAAAATGAAGATCATTAATGAAAATTTATTCTTAAAACTATGAGAAGAAAATTAACATCAAATCATTCAGAGCACCCTAGCTATAATATATTTTCCCCCAATACACCACAAAAAGTTTCTTTACCCCTTTCCCTATCATTACCAACCTTATCCTGTCATTATTGGAGCAAGGAGTGGGGCAACAAAAAACCAATTTAGAAAGAATAAACTGGATAAATATTTTAAAATATTCTCTTTTTATAAAATGGTGTGCTCTCCTAACTAGATGGTACTCCTAAGACCATCTAGTTCAATCTGTATGTGAAAAGCACTCTCCTTTACGATCTTTGTTAATGCAGAGGCCTATGTTGAAAAATTTAGGGAAAATTGTAGAATGATAGATTTATTAGCACATATTGTATACATTAGCACATTAGTAACATAATGGAATAAAAGAATAAGGGTCTAGAGAAGTAATTGACAGGCCTTGAAGACCTGTCTTTGAGAATTTATAGTTAAAAGAGTTAGTCCTAGAACTGATAGTTATAAAGGGGATGTTTCAATATTTATATGAAGTCTCAAGCCCAATCCTCTGTCTTAAATATCTCTGAGCATGCTATGAATCAACTAAAAGTATACAAAAGAGCCTCTGTTTTTAGTAATCCTGGAATTGACTCCTTGTAAGAATTACTGGTACTTCTCAAAGTAAAAAGTTTCAGTGGCTGGGATCCTTTTTTATGAATATAATCAGTAAACCTTAGGTCCTGGCATTGAAACCAAATCTATTGGTAGACATATGCTATAGAATATGTTAGGAAGTATTGGATTTGGATAACAAAAACCAGTGTTTAAAACCCTAGTTCTGTCATTTCTTATTTGTATGACTGAATACATCACTTACTTTCCTCATCTAATATAGAGAGGATTGGAAAAGAGGATCTCTTACATGTCTTCTATCCACAAATTATATATATATGCCAAAGATGGAACAAAAAAAAAGATGATGCTGGAGCTCCATTAAATGTCATGATCATAAGATATGTTATTCAATGAAAACATTAAATTAAACAAAATAAAGGAGGGCAAAAATATGAAAAGGGAAGCTGTAAATAATGTGCACATAGCTGGGATCCTTACAGTGAAAACAATTTACAGATTCACCAATCACAATTTGGAAAAAGTGTGTACAGATTTAAAGATTTAGAAACAGCAGGGGTAGGAGACCTGCTTAATGATTTTTTTTTTAAAGAAATTGATAAAAAGAATTCAGAAAAATATGGAAAGATGTATTTAAAGTAAAGATAACAACAACCACCAAAAATAAACAGAAAGAGGAAACAATAATATACAACTGCAATAAATTAGATGAAGGTACCACAAAAAGGCATCAGAATTCAGAGAAAATGAAATGACTAATGTTTATTCCATTTCAGTAACTATGGAACATGTTTTC
The DNA here is from genome assembly GCF_048593235.1 of Sminthopsis crassicaudata. Classification (NCBI taxonomy): domain Eukaryota; kingdom Metazoa; phylum Chordata; class Mammalia; order Dasyuromorphia; family Dasyuridae; genus Sminthopsis; species Sminthopsis crassicaudata. Next base: position 245,228,060 of record NC_133619.1, read on the forward strand.
TTCCTCTGTTAGAGGAGTTAGGTGGTAGATGACAGGCCCAGAATATTACATATTTTGCAGTCAAGACTGATTTTCTTAGATGATTTTGCATAACTTTTTTGTTTCTTAATGAAATTTAATGTTGTGATTATTGAAAAAAAGTTTTCATGTAAAAATTAAAGTTAATCAATAAAGATTTTTAATGAATATAAATAAATCCTTTTATGGCATTATAAATGTGAACATTTAATCTGTTAAGCTTTAATTATATCCACTTTACATTTTTCAAAAAGGAACATGGGTAAAACATATATGGCAAGGTAAACTAGGGCACTGAAAAAATAACTGACCCACTTACACTTCTTCCTTAAATGAGGACATTCTTTTTGAATAAGTTTGGTGAACCAGATTCAAATAAACAATAATAGAAGCTATTCAAGTAGTCATTTTAATACAATCCTTTTTAAAACATGTATTTATTGGTTAAATTTTTGTTTCCATGGAAATTTATACTTGTACTCCACTAATAATTATGTTTTCATATTCTTAATATTAATAGCTAATACTTTGGATATGAATTAAGATATTTTACATTTGAAAGACACAAAAATGCTTGACTTTGAATAGAATATTTCTTGTTTCCAGGCATAGAGAATATCTAAAAGATACTTAGACATATTTCTTTCAATTTTAAATTAATTTAGACTTAAGAGTCATGCTAACTGATGGATTTCATATATTTCAACCCAAATCAACATACTTTTTCTAAAGCATAATATGCAAGACATTGTTGTTGTTATACAAAGACAAAAGAAAAAAATAGTTCATTGCCTTCAATCAATTGATCAATAAGTTATGAGTATTTATTAAATACCTTAAGTTTGCAAAACATGTTGCTAGGTGTTGAGAACACAAATACAAAAATAAAATGGTCTTTTAAAGATGTATAATATTAGTGTATTTTAAACTGTTAAAGCTTAAAACTACACTAAGATTTTAGGTATCATTTTTTTTCTATTAGAGCAATTACACTTTGGCTGTGTGGGCCAGAGTGAAATAGATCATTTGGAAATTATTTTGTTGATGTTTGAAAAACACAGTCCTTCAAAGTAGATGAGCCATGCCTTATAGTTTTCATTTCTGTATTTCTAATAAATGATATTAAGTATATAATGTGTGTATATGCATATGCATGAATATGTGTTTTGGGGAAAAGATATTAATCAATTCTCAATTCCAGTAAAAATCCCCTATATGTCATACTTTCTTGTCTCCTTCCCTTAGCTTGTTTCTCAAGTCATGAATAACTCTTATTCTCCATTCATCTTTTCCTACAGAATTCCTAAATTTCCTTTAAAGCTCATTTCTAAGATCAACTCTTTCATGAAATCTTAACCCATATCTTTCTCCCATTTGGAAATTACCTTTCTCTTATAGACTCTCAAATAGAACTTTTTTGCATCTCATTATGCAATTCTCACGTATTGTTTTATATCAGGATAATTTGCTTTTTGTGTTGCATATTCTTAAAAGTAAGTTTCATGAGGACAAGAATTAAATCTCATCAAACCTCTCCTGCCAATCCCTAGAACGTGGATCCCATCTCGGTTCTGCATAGGATAGATACTTTATAAATATATTCTGCAATGTAATGAGAACTCCCCAAATCTCTTCAAATTTTTACCATTTCTTATTTTGTTTAATTTAATGTTTAGTCTTCTCCTATTAGAAGATAAGGATATTGAAAGTGAGAATTTTATTTTATTTTACTTGTATGTAAATGCCTCATTTATTAATGTTGTGGACCAGACACTGGGCTAACTACTGAGGTTACAAATACAAATTAAAAGAAAGATAGTCCTTGCCCTCAATGAACTTATATTCTTGGAGAAGGCATTTAAAAAAAAAAAAAAGGATCTGAAAAGGAGGTAGAGATGGGGAAATTGCTGGAGAGCAGATGGGTGGATGATATTTTTTAAAAAGTCAGAAAGGAAAGCAGAACTATAAAGATTACAGGATCTGATTGAAAGAAGTTATTTAAGGGGAAAGGACTCAGAGTGATGGAGGTATAATCCAAGGAGAGAAAGGCTGAATATGCTAATGTATGTTTTAATGTGAGATGACATCAGAAGCAAGGTGATGATGTTTAACGCAAAATGGATGGTTAATAAATGCTTTATCTACCTACTAAAAACATGTTCAGATATCTGTTGTTGTCCTTCATTTTAGAAGAGGACCAAAATGATATCACTAAGTTAGAATTGAGTTATAGTATGTCCAACTGTGGCCAATCAGACCAATATGAGCTCTGAATGCTAAGTTCTAGTCTCAGCCAGAACTACTAGTAATTAGTTATCATACTTTGGCCAAATTGTTTAACTAATCTGAGTTCAAGTTTCCTCATCTACAAAATAAAAGGTTCAGAATAAATTATCTTGAAGATCCCTTGACATAGCTCTAAAAATAGCCTATTTCAAGCTCAATATGAAGGGAGAAATTTGCCTTATTTTCTCCACAAACCACACAATTTGCCCAAGTGCCTCATCTCACAAAAAAAGCTATCTTTCAATCTTATCTGAAACTTTTTAATATTTTTAATCCTTGGGGCAGCTAGGTGGCACAGTGGATAGAGGACCAGCCTAGAATTCAGAAGACCCTGAGTTCAAATCTGATCTCAGACACTTATCACTTTCTAGCTGTGTGACCCTGGGCAACTCACTTAACCCCAGCCTCAGGGAAAACAAAAACAAAAACAAAAACAAAACAAAACAAAACAAAAAAAAAAAAAAAAAAAAAAAAAAAATATATATATATATATATATATATATATATATATATATATATATATATATATATATATATATTTAATCCTTGATGTCTCATTGATCTCTGGGTCATAATTCATTGTTTTATTTTGATCCAGTTTCCTTACCTTTCCAAACATAATTTTCCTCTCCAAAAAGTCCAACTTTATGGAATGTCCACATCTAAAACAGCCTACCACTTTCTGTCTATCTCTACTGTCAGTGAATTTCAGATGATAAGAAAATGTAAAACTGGCCATATAGAGAAGTAAAAAGCATGACATTTTTCATTTTGAAGGAAATACTTTGTTGGTTGAAAGCTACAGATTAGAAACTAGTAGAAACTCTCCCAGAAGCAATAAGTAAGCAGTAACCTTTTGACATGTAAACCAAATGCTGATACAATCAGAAGACTCTGAAGAGGGACTTTTGTACATCAGATACTGGACAAGTTAAGCTTGGAAGAAAATACAATCTGTTAGGTAAGATAGAAGATAACCTAAATGTTAAGGGGAAATCAGATCCATTTGGTAAATTTATCCCTAAAGTCTGAAAATAAAACTCTGAAGACTAATAGAATTTGGCATGAATATTAATTAAGCATAATAAACATATTTCTCAAATAGCTGTTAATTCTGTTATAGTGTTTCTTGAGATCACTCTCTTTACTACAAGGAGGGAATAAACAGAAAAATTCAATCCTTGTCCTCATAGTTTCCATTTTTCACAAAATTCACAACATTCAAAAAATCTTCCTACTCTATAAATTCATTTCCAAAAGACTGCAGGTGTGACCCCACCCAGAGCAACAATTCAGACTTCCCTATGAAAAACCAAATAAAAAGAAATCTTTAACTGTGGAAATACTGCTACCATTTTTTTAAAATGACACAAATGTATAAAAATAAATATTCTCCTTTCACAACTTTTGTGAGGTTCACTTCTTTTATGTAATTTATTAAGTTTATCTATTTCTTTAAGGTATTTTCTGTTATCATTTTCATACAGTAGGTATTGTGCATGCTTTGGTAGTTACCCTTTAGTATTTATATGATCTATAGTGATTGTGAAAGGAATTTCTCTCTTACAGGATTTGGTAGGCATTATAGAGAAATGATAATGATTTGTTTGGCTTTATTTTATAATCATACAACTTTTTCATATTAATTACATTTTAATTTAATTTTGGTTGATTCTTTAAGTTTTTCTAGATAGACTAACATATTTTGTTTTCAAAAAGTGACAGATTTGCTTTTTTTCATTTTCTGTATTTATTCCCCTGATTCCTTTTCTTTCTCATATTATCATAACTAGCATTTATGATACCATATTAAAAAGTACTGGTGATAATGAGCATGCTTACTTTGTTCTTGGTTTCATAGAGAATAATCACTATGGTAAGAACAATTTATCCTTATTTATTTATTTATTTTAGTTTTTAATAGCAATAGGTGCTTTGTTTTATCAAAAGCCTTTTCAGAATATATTGACATAAGTGTCTTATGTCAATATATTCTGAAAAGGCTTTTGATATTTCTTATTACTGGGTCTATTAAATTTATTAGAGAAATAGAGATAGGGATAGAGACAAATTTGAATCCTACCTGTTCATTTATGTATGTGTGTACATGAGAGAGAGAGCAAGATGGGGAGGGTAAGGGATGAAAAAAGGGAGGGGGGGAAGACAAGGAGAGGAAGGAGAGAAAAGGAGAGGGAGAAGGAGAAAGAAATAGAGGGAGAGAGAGAAAAAGTGAGGGAGAGAGAGGAAAAGACAGGGAGAGACGACTTGTTCTCTTAAAGAAACAGCAAGAAGTCCAGAGTTTCATAGAATATGTTGACCAGTGTAAAGTACTAGAAGACATAAGAAGACTGGAAATGAAGTAAGGGATCAGGTTGTGAAGGGTGTTAAAGGTTAAACAGAAAAAGTGTGTATATGTCCATACAAATAGGGAGCTAATATCCAGAAAAGGAGCATTGGGAAATGAGTGTAAACTGTTTGCATTTTTGTTTCTCTTCCCAGGTTATTTTTACCTTCTGAATCCAATTCTCCCTGTGCAACAAGAGAACTGTTTGGTTCTGCACACATATAAAGTATCTAGGATGTACGATAGCATAATTAACATGTATAAGACTGCTTGCCATCTAGGGGAGGGGATGGAGGGAAAGAAGGGAAAAGTCGGAACAGATTTGAGTACAAGGGATAATGTTGTAAAAAATTACCCAAACATATGTTCTGTCGATAAAAAATTATAAAAAAAGAAAGAAAGAAAGAAAGAAAGAAAGAAAGAAAGAAAGAAAGAAAGAAAGAGAGAGAGAGAGAGAGAGAGAGAGAGAGAGAGAGAGAGAGAAAGAAAGAAAGAAAGAAAGAAAGAAAGAAAGAAAGAAAGAAAGAAAGAAAGAAAGAAAGAAAGAAAGAAAGAAAGAAAGAAAGAAAGAAAGAAAGAAAGAAAGAAAGAAAGAAAGAAAGAAATAGGGAGCTACAGCCATTTATGGAGTAGGAGAGTAGCATGACTTTAGGAAAATCGTTTGAGAGGTAAGTGGAAGATTAGCTGGAGTAGAGAAGAAATATTTTTACATGAAATCCAATTAAAAGGCTGTTGCAATAGTCCAGGCACTGGATGATGTTGCCTGGAGCAAGAATAGTGTAGTGTTTGTATGAATAGAAAGAATGAGACATGCTAGAGATATATTGTGAAGGTAGAAACAATCAAGATTTGTAAAAAGATTTTATATATATATATATAAGACAGGGCCATTGAGGGCTTAAATATGCTATATAAAAAGGTCCTTTCTAATCATGATTCATGGGTCCAATAGGAAGATTTGTGTGAAATTCCAAACCTTGCCTTGGCTATTTTGCTTTATTATGTTTTTGTCATAGTTTTATCCAGTAAATGATTAGGCTTTTTTTCCCCCCTAAATTAGAATATGTTTAACTTTTGAAGTGTTTTCTTCTTGTTTCAAAGATTTTTTTTTTTTTTTGCCATAAACACCATCTTTATATAAATAATACTAAGAAATCACTTATAAAATTTATTACAGGTCAACTTAACGCACTTATAGCATTCATATGCTAATACATGACTTCTATTATTTTCAGATATGCCATAAATAACTGAGGCTTTTCAATCAGTTTTTTTATCCCTTTTATTTTTCAGGTCATTCAGTATAAAATAATGAAAAATAAATCTCCAAAAAATATCAATGTATCTCTCTCTTTCCCCTCCCCCAATCATGCAAATTGATATATTTTGGCTTCCCTGAAGCTCATAGTGAGATTGCCTTGGTAGCTCATTGTTAATGACACATTGCAACATTATGGTAAACCCAGGCCTATAATTTTGAAGTTTATTTTTAGGACTTCACAGCCTTTAAAAAAAAAAAATATATATATATATATATATATATATATATAGCTGGCTATAATATCTGACATATTGCCAGAATAGGGAATTTGTTTGGCTCAAAACAATAACATTCCCAGCCTTTGAAACTCAAGATCAGAGACTCTGCTTCTTGCATCTAAATAAAACAGAACGAACTTTTTTCCCTTTAAAAATAGTTTTATTGATGTCTTCCCTTTCTTACATCACCTGTCATACAGTTATTTTCTCCACTTATCTTATTATAGTTATTGTGTATATTGTTTTTTTGGCTCTACTAACTTTATTTTTCATCAATTCATCTAGATCTTTCATTTGACTCTGCATTCATCACATGCAGTATTTCTTACAGCATAGTAATATTTCATTATATTAATGTACTATTTGTTTAGCCATTCTTCAATCCATGGTCATCTATATTGTTTCTTGCTATTACAAGCCGATGGAAAGTAAGAAAAAAAAAAAAAAACCTGAAAATCACTTTCTAATCTTCTTGTAAGTCAACTACAACTAGAAATGCCTATTCATGTAGTTCACTCTTGCTTTAAGATCAATTTCCCATAATCATTTTTTTCTAGCATTCTCAGTATGGAAATGGAATATTAACAAGTTGATGGGAAATATATATATATATATATTCAAGACTTCTATTTCACATGAATTGATAATTTTCTAATTTATATCTACCTTACTATTGCTCAACCCAAGCTTCCATAAATAACCTTTAGTCACAACATATAAGACAGTAAATAATTTAAGACAGTCATAGATACACATCAAAATTATGAACTCATTTTTCTCCTCCTGCTTTCTTTTCTTTCCTTTTATTTTTGTGTAAATTTGTTATTATATATGCTTAGAGAACCCCCAAGGAAGATATCTTCTCTATCCATACAGATAAGCAACTGCTCTTTCATTTTCATTTTAAAGAGTTAATTGCCAGTAGGTTCTGACATGTCTGAGATAGGCTTTGAGCTCATATTCCCAACTCCAAGGCAGTATCTCTACCAACTAAGTTGTATTGCCTCTCGATATGATATTTCATTTGTTGATTAAAATCAAGTTGATTTCACAAGCAACATTCAAAATAAAAGTTAAAATTAAAGTAGGGTTATAAGACCTTTTTTGCATGTAATTCTGTATGCAAGAATAAGAGTATTTTTCATTTTCTTAAATAGGATTTCATCACGATTACCCTCCCCTGATTGATGAGACATCAAAATGAGAACACTATGACATAAAATGAATGCTACATCTTTAAATAAATTATTCAAAGGCCTGGTTTTTATGCTTTTAATAAGGATGAATCATGAATTCTGATACTCAGAATCTTCCCTCAAATCAAAGTACATAAAAATCAACAAAAGTAGCTAAGCAAATGAAGGAAAATGAGAAAGTCTCTCAGGAGTGAGAGAAGCTTCTTCTGAATTCCATTATGTGTCAATTATGCATTGGTTTCCATGTGCTATTATAATTCTGAAGTAGGATTATACCTGCATTAGTGTAATTCAGTGCTCAACAATCAATGAGGCTGTGAGATTAGACAGCCAAACTGGCTCACCAATGCTAGGGTTCTGGAATAAAGCCAGGTTCATAGCATTTAGGCAATTGTAACAATTATAACAGAGTTCTGCTGGTCTCCCATGTGCAGCATAATAGACTTTTGGAACTGGATAAGTCAACTAGTTTAATTTCACATCAATTTTGGAAAGTTTCTACCCCATCCCTGGTAAGGGAGCTAATTTCTATCTGAAAAATTCTGGTGATGAGGAACTCAATGTTTCAAAGAGAACCATTGGCATCAAGTAGTTTTAATCATTAAATAGCTTTCTCTCATGCTGCACTATTTATATACAATCATGTCAGTTCCCTATTAAATAAATTAAAGTGGTTTCCTATTATTTTTATAATTTAAAATAAACTCATTTGACATTTCAAAATGTTCACAACCTGTCCTCTTCCAACTTTCCCAGACTCCTCTCCATCCTTGTTTCAGCCAAACTTGTCTATTTGCCGAGCTTTACACATTTCATCTCTCATCTTTATGTTTTTAAACTGACTAAAATTCATTCTTTTAATAGCTGCCCCTCTTTAAATCCCTGATTTTCTTTGTTTTTAAATAGCTTTTATTTTTCCAAATATATACAAAGACAGTTTTCAGGGTTCACCTTCTCAAAATCTTGTGTTCAAAATTTTTCTTACTCCTTCCTGCTTTGCCCCTCTTCTAGATGGCAAACAATAGGATCCAAGTACAATTTTTTAAACATATTTCCATATTTGTAATGCTGCACAAGAAAAATCAGATCAAAATGGGAAAAAAAAAACAAAAACATGAGAAAAGAAAAAAAAAACAAAACAACAGGAGCAAAATAAAAAATGGTGAAAATACTATTCTTTGATTCACATGCAGTCTCCATTGTTCTCCCCCTGGATGCAATTGGCATTTTCCATCCCAAGTCTATTGGAATTGCCTTGAATCACCTTATTGTTGAAAGGAGTCAAGTCCATCATAGTTGATCATCACATAATCTTGTTGCTGTGTACAATTTTCTATTGGTTCTGTTTCACTTAGCAACAATTTATGTAAATCTTTCCAGGCTTTCTGAATTCAGTCTGCTCATCATTTCTTATTGTAATGTCTGAGCTAGCTTTCTGGAGGTCCTTCAGAAGGGCTTTGGACTCAGCAAGACAGTCACCAAGAGGATGTCCAAAGTCTTTATTGTCTCCTTCATAGTCTGTGTCTGTCATAGTCTGACCCAGTCTCAGTCTGACCCAGTCTCCTCCAGCAGTCTGACTCTGTCATAGTCTGACTCAGTGTGCCTCTGTTCTCTTAGCCCTTAAATACCCTATTACAATTACTCAATTGTAGAACCATTACATCACCATGCTAAGTACTAAATATACATAAACTAGAGAACCATCATCTCATCAGTTCCACTGAGTTAACATCTTGTTATAAGTATTCTTGTTTCAAGTATACTTCTCCAGAGTTCCCATCCTTTACAACAATAATATTCCATTAAATTCATATACCATAGCTTACTCAGCCCAACTGATGGGCATCCATTCAATTTCCAGTTCCTTGACACTACAAAAAAGGGCTGCTACAAACATTTTTGCACATTTGGATCCTTTTCTGTTTCTTTATGATATCTTTGGAATAAAGACCCAGTAGATTCACTAGGGGCTCAAAGAGTATGCACAATTTCATAGCCCTTTGGGCATAGTTCCAATTTGCTCTCCAGAAAGATTGAATTTCTTCACAATTTCAATAAAAATGTATTAGTTTCCAGTTTTCCCACAACCTCCAACATTTATCATTTGCCTGTCACCTTAAGTAATCTGAGAGATGTGGAGTGGTACCTCAGAGTTTCCTTAATTTGCATTTCTCTAATCAGTGCTGTACAACCAGTTTTTCTTAAAAATCAACTCAGATGCCCTCTTCTTCAGGAGTTCTTATTTGCAACCATAAATTTTAGCCACACTTCTAAAGTGATTTTCTATCTGCCTTATTAATAAATACATTTTCTCCCATGTTATAACGTAAGCTTCTTGAAAGTGAGCATTATTTTGCTTTCATCCTGTTATATCGACTATTTAGCATAGTCCATGCCATATATATAGTAAGAGTTGAAGGTAGGGACTAGACCTTTTGATTTTACTGGTACCATAAGTGACTCTCAGAGGAGAGACTCACTGTACCAAATGATAACAGTTGATACTTTCTTTGCAGTTTCATGTCTTAAGTATTGATCTAGATCCCTGAGAAATTAATGATTAGTGCAGGATTTCACAGCCAGCATATATTTCAACTAGAAGTTGAACTCAATTCTACCTATCCTAGGGGCAGCTCTCTATTATGGCATATTGCATATCACAGCACAAATGCCTGCATGGAACATGGAAAGTGATAAATATATGATAAAAATCTCAATGGATTAAAATCTGTTTCACTGTATCTTAACCTAAACTCAAACCTACAATCAAGAAATACTTATCTTTGGTAACATTGGAATCTGCACTTTTAGTTACTAATATTTGAACTTTTATTTAAATGAGAATATCTCCATATCTAATTCTTTTTCATTAAAAAGAGAAATAAGTGAATTATTTATTTATCTTAAAGTCAGTTATCATTGCTTTATTTTTCTATTCCTACTGTGTATTAATTCCCAAAGTGTAATAATGGAACATTGAAACATCTTTGGCATTGGGTCCATACTGATATTCTTCCTTTTACAGTACTTTTCTAAGCCATATTAATGAGGAGTACCTAAATTCTATGAATATTTCCTATTTACTAACAGCAAATTTAATTCCCATGTACATAATATTATTTCCACTTAACTAAGGAGATTCTATTAAACTGATTCTATTAAAATTATGTATATTAGTTTCAAGAGGAGAAAACAAATCACCAATTATTAATGCAATTTCTTTGGCAATCAAAATAAAAGCTAGTTTCAGTCTTAAGCCTAATGAGTAGAAATCATTCTACCCAATGCCTCAGACATTGCTCTACTGAAGAAAAAAAAAAAAAAAAAAAACCCTCCACAAAATAAAATCTAAAACAACCATAATAATCATTATTAGTTATAATTTATCATTTGGAAAAGTATAGTCTCCTGGGGAAAGAAAAATGTTTAATGTGATGATCCTGGTTATTGTGTATTTGGGAAATAATGGGGAAAGAAAGCTTTAGGAAGGAAATGTTTCATCATCTAGACAAGACAAGAAAAATGCTAAGGAAAAATATTTGAACTTTAAGGATCAGCAAATCGTTTGGGACTGGGAGGAAAGGAGAAAGACTTTATTGCTTTCACAAGGCAAGAATTTATAGGTATTCAAAAAACGGAAAATATGCTATTGGGAGTATAAATTGGTTTGACTGTGGTCATTTGCCCAGATATTGTGAGGGCTTTATTTGTAATAAAGGAATATCCTACCCTTCACCACATGAAAGGTAGAGGCCTTGTATGTCTAATAATAGGAACCAGGTAAAGTTTTACTAAGTATTTGGTAGATGATAAACTTTTTGAATCTTGCGGTTATGTATACTGTTTCTACAATTTCATAACCTGCATTGGCAACTAAATTAAGTCACTTAAAGATAATCCTTACATAATTTCTGGTTGGTCATACTTGATCCTCAAATGAACTTATTTCCATTAGCAAAATATTTCAATATTAGCAACACATTTCAATAATTTATTTGGAGCTGCATTGTCAACAAATTATTGGCAAAATGCATATAAATGTTGATATTTTGATTTCACTTTTGGATCTAAACTGTCCAGAGATAAACTTTCAGTTACATTCAAGAAACCCAATATTTTATACTTATTATCAATCTTTAATATTGGTTATTGAAGTACTTGTTCAAAAATGTTTCTTTTTCACATAATTTCTTTTAATCTTCAAAATAACTTCATGAAATAGGTATTAATAAATTCATTTTATACATAAAGGTTGAATGAGATTAAATGACTTACCCAGAATCACACAACTGGAAATTATCTGAAGCAAGATTTGAATCTTTAGATCTTTAGTGTACCAAATTTTTAACTAGTCCTGTACTATGAAAATATAAACCAGTCCTCTTTTTTCTTTTTAGTGAGTATATATAAATCCATCTTCAATTGCTTTTAAAACTACAGACCCTATTTTTTTATTATAATACTTCCCAAATATGTTATAATCCATTATACAATTGAAAAAAATTTCAGTAACAAGTGAGTGGAATATGTATTATTTGTTCTTATCATATTCTTCCAATTGAGCTTTGATTTCACGATGCCAGCAAATTCCTTAAAATATTTGGCTATAATTTTTTTACTTTCTAAATTTATACTAACTTTGTCTTGCCTGGAGGATAACAAGATATTTGTAAGTATTGCCTTTATTCTTTCATTCAGTCTGACATCTGGATTCAAGCTTGAAAATTTCATTCCCTATCTTCCCATAACACATGCAAGGAATTATATTGCTTATCATGGTCAAATAGTGACATATAGCAACTGTGAAATATATATTTTGATAAAATTGTGTAGCTTGATGTCATCCAAGTTTTGATAATGATTCTTTGCTTCAAGTCCTTTAATTTAGAAGTGAAACTTGGTTCTATTAGGAAAAGTTGATCATGGCTATAAGACTAGCAGAACCATAATAGATTTAAATTATTTTTTGTGAAAAAAAAAATGTTCATCATTATTCCTGAAATTATTTTAGCAATCTCTTTCAAATATAGAACAATATTTTATGTGGATTTCAAATGCCCAATTATGCTACTTTTTCTTATTATTAAACTTATATTAAATAGTTCCAACACATTAAAAATCCACTAAAATCATCATCCCTGGCAAGAAATATTTATCGAGTAATTACTAGAAGGAAAACACTACTAGGAATCTAGCATACCAAAAGATAAACACAAAAAGACAGTGGATTTATCTCAAGAGGATTTCAATAGAGTTGGAGAAAAATTGTCACAAATCTATAGACAATTGATTCCACTGACCATAAATATTTCTATATTTCAATCAGCCTAAAGAACTATGCTTAAACTGATGAAGGCAGAAACCAAATGAAAAGAAATTAAAAACCATTTATGTGGTAAGGAAATTGCATAATTAAGAGAAGGCTAATCTTTCAGGAAGCTTACCAAGGTAAGAAAATAAACGAAAGTAGATGGTTGTCAAGAGGGTAGCAGGATAGAGGTAAGATTATAATTTCTTAAGGTAGTGGAGATTAATCACTAACAATGAAATTATAAAGCCATTTTTGCTTTCAATATTATCTTATTCAAACTATTTTTTCTTTCAAGAATATCTTTGGAAATATTTTTTGCTCTTCCTATGATTATAAGTGTTCACATAATGACATATTTTATTCTCATAATACTGAAAGATTGGTAGTTCATATTACAAAAATATATCTCTATATATAACAAATAAAAACATTCAATTGAATTTTCAGAACATTTGTCAATATCTAATTAAATCAATATCTAAAACTCTCATGTAAAATTACAAGCTAACAAGGAATAGTTTGATCTGGGTAGAACTGGCAAATGACTATATAAAAGGCATTAAAGACATTTTAAAAGACTTTTAAGTATTTATGTATATATACACATATATAATATGTATGTGTATATAAATGTATATACACGTACATATTCATATATGTTTATATGAAGAGAAAGAGAGAAAGAGAGAAAGAAAGGAGACAGCAAAAAATAGAAACAGAGAGAGATAGTGATTGATAAACTGGACCTGTTATATATCACTGGTATAGGAATGTCCCAGGAAAGCTATTATCTCTAGTATCTTCTCCACAACTTATCTATAGTAAAGTAAGATTTCTGAATATACTTTGTATCCCTTTTAGCAATCTGATGAAATCTATGAGTCAACATAAAAATCTTTATGTTTATGAAGGAAATGAATTATTCTGAAATAAATTTGTGAATTTTTACCCCATTCAAGTTCTCAAATCCCCTGAAATCTTTGGTATTTCTAAGTGGCTTAGAACAGAAGTGTCAAACTCTGCTAGACCAACATTCTCAAACCAGATTAAAATATAATTGGAAGGGAAGAAGAGCTAAGAGGACAGAGTACAGATCATGACACAGCTGATCTCTCCTAAGGATTCCCCTCCAAACAACTTCAAAGAGAGGCATCAAAACGAATTTTGGAGTAGCAGAGACAACAAAAGGCCAGTGGGAGACATTTTCTAGTCTAGACAATTTAGTAGGACAAAAAAGAGGTCTGTAACATTGGGAACAGTGTAGCAGGAGCACCAATGGTAGACCTTGGAGGCCACTGGAACAGAGCAGGAGCAGAAGCAGCAGCTTTGGGAGTTCTCAGCCAAAAGACAAAATTGGTCAGAAATTAGAGAACATTTTAGTTGGCACAAGATATACATGGTGCTGATTGCCAACATAATTACCCATAAATAGTTATGCATCACATTTCCAGGAAGAGAGGAACACTTGTGATTCATAACAAGATAGCCAGATTCCTGTTCACAATTGCAGGTGGAAAAGGAACACTAGCATTTTTAATGGCAGGGGAATGGAGGGTTTTCTTGAGTAAAAACTGTAGCCCAGACCAGGAAAGGAATGACTACCTTCATTCCAGGATCAAATTATCTTGCAAAAATTGAAAACTTGTAGACTTGTAAGAACTATCTCTGAAAACAGCAGCATGAAAAGTTTAAAATTTGGCACAGTGCCTCCCCAACACCAGGTGAGCAGAGTTTACCTCTGACAATATGTTCAAAATAAATTATCTAAAGAAAATGAGTAAAACACATACACACACACACACACACACAGAGAGAGAGAAAAAAAAAAAGCTACTATGGTGACAAAGAATGCCAACACATTAACTCAGAAGATAACAAAAATGTAAAGAGAACTACCAACCCCCCCTCCAAAAAAAAAAAAAACTCCAAAAAACAAACAAACAAACAAATCATTTGGAACCCAAGATGAGCAAGAATTACTGGAAGAATTAAAGAAAAAGAAATAGGAGAGGAAAAATGGGGGTTGAGAGGATAATGATATAAGAAAATTTTGAAAAAATGATTTAAACATCTTGGTAAATGAGACACAAAAATACAGAAGAAAATAATACCTTTTATGAATGTTATGGAATGTTATTGTTTTATAAGGAATGATCAGCAGGATGTTTTCAAAGAGGCTTGGAGAGATTTACATGAACTGATGCTAAGTGAAGTAAGTAGAATCAAGCAAATATTGTACACAGTAACAAGATTATGTGATGATCAATTCTGATGGACATAGCTCTTTTCAACAGTGAAGTGATTCAGGCAAATTCCATTAGACTTGGGATGGAGAAAGATATCTGCATTCAAAAAGAGGGCTATGGGGACTGAATATGGATCATAACCTAGTATTTTCACCTTTTTTTGTTGTTGTTTGCTTGCTTTTTATTTTCTTTCTGATTTTATTTTTCTTTTTCATCTGATTTTTCTTGTGCAGCCTGATAAATGTTGAGAGATTCATATAGAAGAATTGTACACATTTAATATGCATGGGATTACTTGCTGTCCAGGGGAGGAGGTTAGGGGAAAGGAGGGAGAAAATTTTGGAACATAAGATTTTGCAAGGATGAATGTTGAAAACTATCTTTTCATGTATTTTGAGGACAAAAGGCCATTATTAAAAGAAAGAAAGAAAGAAAGAAAGAAAGAAAGAAAGAAAGAAAGAAAGAAAGAAAGAAAGAAAGAAAGAAAGAAAGAAAGAAAGAAAGAAAGAAAGAAAGAAAGAAAGAAAGAAAAGAATAACCTAATAAAACAAAATAGGCCAAACAGTAAAAGAGGCACAAATATTCACTGAAAAAGTCAGTTCTTTAAATGCAAGATTGGGTAAATGGAAAAGGAGATATAAAACTTCACTGAAGAAAATAATTCCTTAAAATTAGATTTGCACAGGTAAAAGCTAAAAACTCCATGAAATATCAACAATAAAACAAAGTCAAAGGAATGGAAAAATAGAAGAAAATGTGAAGTATTTCATTGGCAAAAACCGCTGATCAGAACAATAATTAAAATAAGAGGCTTTTTTTTTTAAAGAATTGATGGATTACCTGAAAGTCATGATAAAAAAAAGAACCTAGACTTGATATTTTGAAAAATTATAAAAACTGCTCTAATATCCTAGAAGCAGAGGGTAAATAGAAATTGAAAGAATATATCAATCATTTGCTGACAGTACAAAATGAAAACTTTCAAGAATATTATATTCAAATTTGAGAACTCCCTAGGTAGGGGGAAAATATTGCAAACAGCCAAAAAGAAACCATGAAATATCATGGAGGCATCATCGAGATCACACAAAATTTAATAGCCATCTCATTAAAATAAGGGATGATTTGGAATATAACATTCTACAATGCAAGGGAGCTAGAATTACAACCAGGAATAGCTTACCCAGAAAAAGCACATATAATTCAGGGGGAAATTGGATATTTAATAAAATATAGAACTTCCAAGCTTCCTGGAAGACCAGAGCTAAATTAAAAAAAAAAAAAAATACATTTAGACAAAAGACTCAAGAGAAACATACATAAATAGTAAACATGAAAAAATAATCATAATCGACTTAATAGAGTAAAAGTCCTCATATTACTATATGGGAGGATGATAGTGTAATGCCTAAGAAGTTTATGATTATTGGGGCAAGAAGAAGACTGCATCAGCAGATGGCCTTAGTGAAAGTTGATTATGATGAGATGATCTCCAAAAACCGAATATCAGGGTAAGAAAAGGTGATGTACTGGGAGAAGGAAAAAAGAGAAGTAGAGTGAGAAAATTTTTCTCATATGGTACTATAGGAAATGATAAAGGGGATGATATCAGAAAAACAAAAAAAGTAAAAACATGTCAAGATACAAATGAATTTATTCAAAGGGAAAAAAGAATAACTAGTTTATCAGAATAACATAAAAATAGTAACAGTATTGTAACAGGAATGTTGTCATAATAAAAAAACAGGAAAATGAGTGAAATTCACTGTCATCATAGCATATCATAATGCGAACAGGATGACTTAATCAACAGAAAAGAAGAGAGCATCAGAATTGGAAACCTAAATGCAAAATTTGTTGTATAAAAGAAACATGCTTGGGGTAGAAAGACATATACACAGACTGGAAATGAAGTGCTTGAGGAAGCAGAGTTCATTATACTTTAGTTAGCTGATTCGAAGAGATTAGGGATGGGAATCAAGATCTTGTACAAAGCAAAAACAAAAATTATTGAAATTCTTTAATTGAAGGAGATAATCAGGAAAATACATTTTGCTAAAAGGCACCATAGACAATGAAATAATGTCAAAGAGTTTTATAGAAAGTTTCTCTGATAAAACCTTAATTTTTCAAATATATAGGGAACTAAGTCAAATTTTTAAAAATAAAAGCCATTCCCAAATTAATAAATAGTCAAAGTATGTAAAGAAATACTTTTCAGAAGATAACAAAACTATAGACATGAAAAATGTCCTAAATCACTACTGAGAAGAGAAAAGGAAATTTTTAAAAATACAGAATACCACCTCACACCAATTAGAAATGACAAATGCTGGAAGAGATGAGAGAAAAATAGATATATTAATAAATATTTGATGTGGTAGTGAATGGTCAAAACATTCTGGATAATACTCTAGAACTATATCCAAGTGCTATACAACTATACATACCTTTTGATGTAGAAATACTACTAGTTGACCTGTGTTCCAAAGAGATTTTCAAGGATCAATATGTACAAAATTATTTATAGTAGTTCTTATTGTAATAACAAAGAACTGGAAGCTGAGGGAATGTCTATTAATCGACAAATAGCTGAACAAGTAGTGGCATATGATTGTGATTGAATACTCTAGTACTCTGTAGGAAATGATGAAGGGGGTGATTAAGAAAAAAGAAAAAAGAAAAAAAAAAAAAAAAAAAACATGGCAAGATCTATATGAACTTGTCCAAAAGAAAATAAGGATATCAAGGATATCAGAATAACACAGTAACAGTATCAGCAATATTGTCATAATTATCAGCTGTGAAAGACTTGGCCATTCTGATCAATACAGTGATTCATACCAATTCATAAAGACTCATGAAAAAAAGATAGAGAAAACTGATGAAATCTTAGTCCAAATTGAAGTAATATTTTTCTTTTTTTTTTCTTTTTTTTTTTTTTTTTGGCGACATGACTAATATGAAAATAAGCTTTGAATTATTTCATGTGTATAATTGATAAATTTTTTACCTTCTTAGTAGGTTAAAGAAGGGTGGAAAGGAGAGCATCTGGAACTCAGAATTTAAAAAGGAAACAATGTTAAAATAAATATTTTAAAATGTGATTGAGAAATGCTTAGCAAAAAATAAATAAATAATTAACAAAGCATAGACAATGTTAATTTGAAGTCTTCTAAGTCAATGAGGAACTCACAAGAATTAAGATTTAGTGCCTACTTTTCCTATTTCAGTTTGACAGCATTGACCTGGAGCACTGAAATCGTAAATGATTTTCCTTTCTCAAATCCAAAAGGTCAGTTATCAGGCTTGACCAGAGGCATGACTCTGGTTGGCTATAACATCAAGGAATAGTGGACATAGAAATTGATGCAGAGCCACAAAGAACTTATTTTTGTTCAAGTACAGCTTGAGAGAGTTATTACTCTGTAATAATAGGCGTTATTTAATTTTTCAGCACTCTAAGTGATTGCCTAATACTAAAACATGCAAAGAAATCTTTGACCTATATTATTAGTATAATTTCTTAAGCTGAGTGTTCATAAATATCAGAGAAATCATAGTTCTATCACTGTCTACTTAAGAAGGAAAAGTGAATGTGTCAGTGATCCTAGAGAATAATTTGTTTTTAGCTTTGTTATTGTGCACAGTTGTTATGAGGTTTTAATTCTGATAATTTAGTTATTTATTCATTCTGTCTGTTACTCCTTGATATTTAAATTGTTTTTGTTTGTCAGCATGCAGTGTTTTTACCTTGAGATTGTAGTTCTAGAGTTTTGCATCAATGCTCCTTTGAGTTTTCCTTGCAGGATCTCTTTCCAAAGGAGATAGGTGGATTCTTTCAATGAGTATTTCCCCTCTGTTTCTAGAATATCAGGGCAGTTTTCCTTGATGATCTCTTTAAGAATGCTATCCAGGCTCTTTTATGATCATGGCTTGCAGATAGGCCAATAATTTTAAAATTGTCTTTTCTGGATCTATTTTCCAGGCTGGCTGTTTTTCCAACTAGGTTTTTTATATTTTCTTCCATTTTTTAAAATTCTTTTTAGTTTATTTGACTGATTCTTGATCTCTCATAGAGTCATTAGCTCCCATTTGCCCCATTCTAGTTTTGAATGTGTGATTTCTTCAGTTATCCTTTATATCTCTTTTTCCATTTGGTTAATTCTACTTTTGAAGATGTTGTGTTCTTCAGTGGATTTTTTTTTTTTTTTTTTTTTTTTGCATTTGGCCAGTTGTATTTTTTAAAGAATTGCCTTCCTTTTTCAAGCTGTTGACTCTGTCTTGCATACTTCTCATTTCTTTTCTAATTTTTAATTCTACCTTGCCTATTTGTCTTTTAAAGTCTTTTATGAGCACTTCCAAGAAGCCTCTTTGGGCTTGAACTCAAATCATATCCCAATTTTATATCATTTTACTCTATGGATATTTTGTCCTCATGTGAGTTGTTTTTAAAGTCTTCTCTGTCACCATAGTAGCTTTCTATGGTCAAGGTTCCTTTCTGTTTCTTATTCATTTTCTTTCCTTTTCTTTTGATATTTCCTTTTTTTTCTTCCTTTTTTTTTTTTTTTTTTTTTTTTTTTTTTTTTTTTGAACTCTGCTATTGGAATAAAGGGGAAGCTGTCCTAAGCTTCCTGTGCAGCTCTGAGCTTTGGTTTTGAGCACAGGGGCCCCTTCAGTTTGCAGGGAATAGTTTTATCTGATCTTTCTAGAAAACAACTTGGTTTCTCAGCATTTTCTGTCTGAGCTGGGACCAGAGACTGCCCAATGGTCTGCACCCCTCTACAAATTAGCTTAATTATTACAGAATAATGTAACATTTAGTTGGAAATTTGAAGGTTGAAAAAAATTAATAACAAGTAGATGATAATATGGCAGCTTTTGCTGCTCAAGGATTTAATGCCACTATAGACCAAAATATCAATCTGTCATTATAGAATAAAGAGAAAGAAGTACAAAAACAAATATTAAAAATGAATGAATAAATAATAGAGCCATGATAACTTGCAATGCCGGAGAAACTAAGCAAGACAGAGATTAGAGAGTATTCAATACAGAATTTATTAAATGGAGAGATTTACTAGGACCATTGGATCCATGGTTGGTCCCAGGGCTGAACAAGACTATGGTCTCAAAGAATCCAGCCCTGGATATCGGATACAGCATTCTTTTATGGGGTAACAAAGACATAATGGGGAAGGTACCTGGATGAGACTGACCTAATGGGGTGGAGGCACCTAGGATGACATAATGGAAGAAGGTACTGGAGAGGCTCCTGATATTCTAATGATGTCTAAAAATGGATAAAGACCTTTATCCCATTAAACATTAGGAGGAAATAAGTATAGCCTAAAGTCTAAGATATAATACCTTTATCCTAACATTAAAAGGGAATAGTTATAACCTGAGGCAGAGTAACTGAATAGGACAATTAGGGAAACTGGGTCAGGACATTAAAAGAGAACTGTGGCACAACAGACTGAGAAAAGACAGGAAGCAGCTTGAACTCTCCCAGTTTCTCTTGAACTATTTGCCATTTCCATCTCCACTCATTGTCTATGGATTATACTTGATTATTTACTAAGAAAAGTATGGTCTTTGCTGAGGGCAACCTTTTTCACTTTATTGTCACTCTCAATGTTTCTCTAGTTTATGATGAAGATGGGGCTCTTCTCATTTAGGCCAACCTTTATAAATATATTCCTAATTCAGCTCCTCTCATTTTCTGTAACATATTGACTACACAGTCTAAAAACTTATTCTGTCACTTTCTTCTTCTCCTTATCCCTCTCCCTCTCCATATACTTATCCCTTTCCTTATTCCTCTATTTCTCTCTTTGTCATCCTAAATTATTGACTACTCTATAATGACTTCTTCCCTATTGTTTGTAAATTGCTAAGGTCCACCTGATCTTTAAAAATCCTTTTCTTGACCCTACCAATTCCCTATCTCCCTACCCTCTTTGTCTCAGTCTTGCTCAGTCTCGGATGGAGGTAAATAAAACCCCATTAAAAGACCAGGTCTTTTGTGATAATCAGGTTTCTAGGTGAGCTGTAGGAAGGAGCACTGAGGGATAGGGCCTTTGTTGAATTTAAGTGAGTCTTTGTTGCCTGAGGAAAGTAGGGAGGAGCATTGACAGAATTATCTTAATCTTAAAGTGGGTCTTTTGTTGCAGTAGGCCTAGGTTGAATTCCTTGCATTAACAGGATTGTCTAGATCTCTTAGTTACTGTATATAATCAGGAGGTCAAGCTATAGTTGTCAGCCCTACAGATTATTTTGGATAATTTTCCGAGGCTAAAATCTAGCATATTTAGTATACCTTACTTTGAGTCCTTTCTTGTAATGGCTACCTTGTTTTTCCTCATTAATTATGAGGTATGTAGGAATTGTTCCCACTTATTAAGCATCACACTAAGTTCATTAGGTATATATAATAAAATGTTTTGTTCCTTGACTGAAAGATGACTTGTACTGGTTAATTCTTTACAAAGGACATTTGCATTCTTGATTTCTTGGACCTCAACATCCCCTTCCATTGACAAAATACTAGGTGAAAAATAATTCTTATAGACTCAAATTTTTTTCTTCTTACTTCCTAACTCTTTTCAGTCTGACTTTTGACTTTATTGTTTAACTAAAATTGATCTCACCAAAGTCATCAAAAATACTTTATTTGTTAGATCTCATGACCTTTAATCAATTCTCATCCTCCTACATTTCTCTGTATATTTTCTCTTCTCTGGTTTCCTGACATTATTGAAATATGTGAAAGTCATGATTCATAGTTTGAAAGAATTCAAAGAGATTCACTTAAAATCACAAAAGAATTTATTTACACCATAGTTGATGGGCTAGTCTCTAAAGGAAGTATAGCAATTTAAAATAGTTTGGGGAAATCCTATAAAGATTTAGCTTATCTAGCAGGGTTAACAATCCACAAGGTTGTAAATTATAAAAGAGAGATACAGAAACAAGGATGTCTTTTCATCCAGTTAAGGAATGAGTATGTCTTTGAGCAAGGTATTCTCAATTAGACAGGTTTTGTGTGTGTGTGTGTGTGTGTGTGTGTGTGTGTGTGTGTATTTTGGTTGTTGTTTGCAGAAAACAAATAGGAGCAAAAAATAAAGAGGTTTTATTGCTCAATATTCCTTAGCTAAGTAGGAAGACTTGAGTAGTCTCTTGGCTCTGACTCATCATGTGATCCCTTTATGAGTCAAAACAAACAAACAAAAAAACCTGAAATTAAGTTCTACTCTGGGCATATCATATAATTGTTTTGTGCCCTAAACTATTTATTAAATTTCTGAGACATTTAAATCTGTATTTATAGAAGCATTTACTTATACTTATTAAATTATAAGTTTATACTAAAAAAGAATGAAGTCTGTTACATGAACTATTATGTGTAGTGGACCTTTAGATAGGATAGTTAGGTGGCCCAGGGAACAGAGCATTGAGCCTGGAGTCAAGCAATCTTATGTTCAATTTCAGTGTCATACATTTATTAAATGTTTGACCCTGGGTAACTCACTAATCCTGTTTGTCACAATTTGTCATCTAAAAGTGAGCTGGAGAAGGAAATGGTAAACCACTCCAATATCTTTGCCAAAAAAATCCCAAACCCCAATTCTCAAAAAGTTGTACATGACAGAAACAATTGAACAACATCTATGTATAGGTAATGTAAAGCCAAGCTTATATATAAACTTTTATTTATGTCACAGCATTAAGGGCCTTTTTGTTATGGGCCAGAACTCTGAAACAAGGATTCTTACAAGGTGCTAATTTGGTGGAATTGATAGAGACAATGGTTATCTAGTTTAGCATGGTGATTAATAGTTTTCTAGGTCAGTACCTGTATTTTGTACTTAATATAGTTCTACAAGATTCACACCTATGATGTAATTATAATAGAGTATATAATAGCCAGCAAGGACCCAGAAACACATTCATTCCATTGTCCATCTTTGTGGTGGCTGGAGGCTGAAGCACAAGCCCTCAGACTCAGAAAGATTCCTTCACTCCATATCACACCACCATAGTGGCAGGGCTCTCCTCCTTAGCTTCTCCACTGAAACCAAAATTCTGAAATGCCTCTAAGAAAGCTAGCCCAGGCCCCAGGCAAGGAAACTAGATTGTGAAGGAGATAATAAAGGATTTGGACTTGAACACCTGGCTTTTAACCACCAATCTTGTGGTGATTATTCTACTGAAACTAAAGTGCTCCCAAGACCTCAAGAAAACCAACCAGAATATTACACCTTTTGATTCTATAACCATACATAAATAGTATGGCAATAATCCTTGAGAGCTATGGAAATATGGCTAATGTAAAAATATGTTTTTCATGATTATATTTGTAATGGATGTGATTTTTCTTGTCTTTTCAATGACTGAGAGAGAAGGGAAAAAGTGAAAAAACATTTAGAACTGAAAAAAAATAAAATGATTAGTGCAATGATTTTTTTTTTTTATGTTTGCTATTTTTTCACAAAATCACTTTCCAGAAGATACAAATTATTTTTTTCACTCTAGGAACCTCCCTAACCCATTTTCTTTATGATTTTCAAAATAGAAATTAATAACACAAAGGTGATGGTTTGGGCCAACATAGCTAAATTTTATTAAAGATTTGGGAGATGGACTATATTTTGTGAGAAATAACAAGGAGGCACTGGATCATAAAGTTTGTAGGGAAAAGAAATGTCTAAGATTTGAAAAATAAGAAGAGCTTAGGCTATGAGGAGCCTTACAAACTTTGACAGACTTCTCTCTGTCTGAACGTCCCATCAACATCACAAAATAAACTTGTACAAAGTGGAAGCCATCATTTTTTCAGTACAAAACTTTCCCTCTTTCCAACTTCCTTATTTCTTTTTAAAATTCAGTTTCAAGACTTCTGTCATCTTTCATTTTTGCTTATTTCTGTCCCTATTTTTTTTTTTGTTTGTTTTTAGCTTCCATAGCATCCAAATTGTGTTTCTCATTCTCCTTGTTTGCACAGCTACCATTATATTTCAATATCTGTTACTTCTTCCCTGGACTACTGTAATAATCTCCAATTCTTTTTCATCCATTTACCTTCTCACAATTTAGCCTTCAAAAAGATTCTAAAATATGTACTTGATACATAGATTTAGCTGTGAAAGTTTCCTGCCCAAAGATCTATTAGTTCCCCAATGTCTAAAGCACATGAAATATACATTCCTTAATCTGTTACTTAAGGCCTCTCACAATCTAATTTTGCCTAGATTTATTTCCCTCTATTTCTCCTCAAACAAGTTACATTTCAGATAAACAGGACTACTAAATATTTCATGATCTTGTCTTATCTACAGTCCCATTATACATTTATTAAAGTTCCTCCCCCTTTCTTGTATACTTTTTCCATGTCTTCAGCTACTGAAATATCTTCTTTTTGATGCTTTAATTAAATGTTCTCTAAGATCTCTTTCAACTTTATACCTATAAGGAAAGCAGTGTAGCATAATAGAACAAATACCAACTTCTTGAATTCCAGAGCCTGAGTTAAAATCTCCTTCTACTAAATGCATGAGCTTGAAAAAAGTCCTTAATCTTCCTGAGACTCAGTTTCTTCATCTATAAAATATAGGAGTTATAATAGATGGAGTTTAAAATTCCTTCTAGCTCAAAA
The DNA here is from genome assembly GCF_048593235.1 of Sminthopsis crassicaudata. Taxonomy (NCBI): domain Eukaryota; kingdom Metazoa; phylum Chordata; class Mammalia; order Dasyuromorphia; family Dasyuridae; genus Sminthopsis; species Sminthopsis crassicaudata. The sequence goes on from NC_133619.1 coordinate 245,252,658, forward strand.
CCTTTGATCCTAAGATTCATTTTATAAATGAAGAAACAGGTCTAGAGATAATTATCTCCCTTCATATTACAAAGCCAATATGTTGGAGAAATCATAGTTAAAACCACATTGAGTCCTATGTTTTTTCCCACTCCTTCTATCAAATATATATTATCTGTGAATTTCTGTGAATTCCATGAATTCAGTGGAAAATGTTAAATAAGTAAGCCAGATTCATGGAGATTACAAATTTGACGAGTAGTTCATTCTTCTCCTTTAACAGTTTTTCCAGGTGTTTTTTTTTTTTTTTCTTCCTTAAAGATTCCCATCTTATTTTATAGATATAGGCAGTTACGACTATGTTCTAATCTAAATCAGGTAAGCAGCCACTTCAGGTATAACAATGTAGATGAGGCACACAAATGGGGCCACTTTGAATAAAACATTGTATGGTTGCAAATACAGTTAATGATTAAAAATTTCCATTTCTGGAAAGTATTTCTAGTCATATGAAAATATGCTCTAAATCATTATTGATCAGAGAAATGCAAATTAAGATAACTCTGAGATACATTCTCAGATTGGCCAGGATGACAAGAAAAGATAATGATGAATTTTGGAAGGGATGTGGGAAAACTGGGACACTGATACATTGTTGATGGAACTGTGAACAGATCCAGCCATTCTGGAGAACACTTTGAAGATATGCTCAAAAAGTTATCAAACTATGCATACTCTTTGATCCAGCAGTGTTTCTATTGGGATTATATCCCAAAGAGATATTAAAAGAGGGAAAGGGACTCACCCGTGCAAAAATGTTTGTGGCAACCCTTTTTTGTAGTGTCTAGAAACTGGAAATTGAATGGATGCCCATAAATTGGAGAATGGCTGAATAAATTGTGGTATATGAATGTTATGGAATATTATTGTTCTATAAGAAATGACCAGCAAGATGATTTCAGAAAAGTCTAGAAAGATTTACATGAAATGATACTAAGTGAAATGAGCAGAACCAGAAGATCATTATATACTTCAACAATACGATGTGATGATCAATTCTGATGAATGTGGCCCTCTTCAACAATGAGATGAACCAAATCAGTTCAAATTGTTCAATAAGGAAGAAAACCAGCCACACCCAGTGAAAGAACTATAGAAAATTAATGTGGGCCACAGTATAGCATTTCCACTCCTTCTGTTGTGGTTTGATTGCATTTTTTGTTTTCCTTCTCAGTTATTTTTACCTTATTTCTAATTCTGATTTTTATTGTGCAGCAAGATAACTGTATAAATATATATATATGTACATATATATACACACACACATACATGTACATATATATGTACATATATATACACACACATACATGTACATATATATGTATATATATATATATATATATATACACACACACACATACATGTACATATATATATATATATATATATATATATATATATATATACCTGCCATCTAGAGGAGGGGGTGAGGGAAAGGAGGGGGAAAGTTGAAACAGGTTTTGCAAAGGTCAATGCTGAAAAAATTATTCATGCTTATGTCTTGTAAATAAAAAGATATAATAAAATTTAAAAATATATAAGGTACAGACAAAAAAAAATTCCTTTTCTATTGTTAGCTATTCATCTAGTGATACATTAGCTTGAAGGCCTTACAATGAATACTAAAAGTTTCTTGGTTACAGCATACAATTTCAAAACGTTTTGAGTGTGGGTAGGAATTTCAATATTTTTAATCTTTCCCTTGGGCACACAAATACATTGTCCTAGTTCTGCTTATGAATACCAGAAAGTATTTAAGGTGTTTTCTGCCATATTAAATTAGGCCATAGTAGAAGAATATTTAACAAAAAAAAAAAAAAAAAATAGCATAGAGAAGTAACAAAAGTATGAATAGAATGCCAAGAAGCCAAGGATAGAAATCATGGACCCAAGACCTGGTGGACTAACCATTGACTATCCAAACATATGCAATATAATGAACATTCAAATATGCTTACATATACATAAATATACTTTTCAGATATGGTTTTATTTTAAATGGCATCATAGGCAGAGAAAAAAAATATTTTCTTACTTATGATACACTAATCCAGATTCTTCATCCAAGTTGCATGATTTTTTAAAAAAATTGCTAACTGTATTACAACATAATTCATTCCCTTTATAGTACTTTATATTTTGTTTTATGAATTAATAATATTATTTTGAAAGAGTACACATAGATTTCAGATTGCCAAAGGGTCAATGGTACATACACATAAAGTGTAAGAAATATTGACCTAGATGTTTCAGGATTGTCTCTGACACTGGAAAGATCACCAGAGAGAATTTATTTCCATATGTGGTAATTCACTTTCAAGTTCATAATAATGTTTTTTGGCCTAATTGGAAAAGAAAGCTCCTAGCTGTCTTGAACTCAACAAGACAGTATTACCACAAATTTTCAATTACTAAATAAAGGTTCAAAATTGGGAATTGATAAGCAACCCTGTCTCAGTAATTTCTTTTTTTATATTTTGCAGTGCCTTTCAATTTGGGCAATGCATAATATAAGTTCAGTGATATGGACCCACATTTAACACCACATACTAAGATAAGATCAAAATGGGTCCAAGATTTAGGCACAAAGAATGAAATCATAAATAAATTGGAGGAACATGGGATGGTTTACCTCTCAGACTTGTGGAGGAGGAAGGAGTTTGTATCCAAGGGAGAACTAGAGACCATTATTGATCACAAAATAGAAAATTTTGATTACACCAAATTAAAAAAATTCTGCACAAACAAAACTAATCCAAACAAGATTAGAAGGGAAGAAACAAATTGGGAAAACATTTTTGCAGTTAAAGGTTCTGATAAAGGCCTCATCTCCAAAATATACAGAGAATTGACTTTAATTTATAAGAAATCAAGCCATTCTCCAATTGAGAAATGGTCAAAGGATATGAACAGAAAATTTTCAGATGATGAAATTAAAACTATTTCCACTCATATGAAAGAGTGTTCCAAATCACTATTGATCAGAGAAATGCAAATTAAGACAACTCTGAGATATCATTACACACTTGTCAGATTGGCTAAGATGACAGGAAAAAATAACGATGAATGTTGGAGGGGCTGTGGGAAAACTGGGACACTGATGCATTGTTGGTGGAGTTGTGAAAGAATCCAACTTTTCTGGAGAGCATTCTGGAATTATGCCCAAAAAGTTATCAAAATGTGCATACCCTTTGACCCAGCAGTGCTACTACTGGGCTTATACCCCAAGGAAATACTAAAGAAGGGAAAGGGACCTGTATGTGCCAAAATGTTTGTGGCAGCTCTTTTTGTAGTGGTTAGAACCTGGAAAATTAATGGATGCCCATCAATTGGAGAATGGTTGGGTAAATTATGGTATATGAATATTATGGAATATTATTGTTCAGTAAGAAATGACCAACTGGAGGAATACAGAGAGGCTTGGAGAGACTTATATCAACTGATGCTAAGTGAAACGAGTAGAACTAGGGGATCATTATACACTTCAACAATGATACTGTATGAGGATGTATTCTGATGGAAGTGGATATCTTCAACATAAAGAAGAGCTAATCCAATTCCAATTGACCAATGATGAACAGAATCAGCTACACCCAGAAAAGGGACGCTGGGAAATGAGTGTAAACTGTGAGCATTGTTTTTTTTTTTTGTTTGTTTGTTTTTGTTTTGTTTTGTTTTGTTTCTCTTCCCAGATTACTTTTACCTTGCGAATACAATCCTTCCTTTGCAACAACAACAACAAAATTCGGTTCTGCACATATATATTGTACCTAAGATATACTATAAGATATTTAATACGTATGGGAATGCCTGCCATCCAGGGGAGGGGGTGGAGGGAAGGAGGGGAAAAACTCAGAACAGAAGGGAGTACAAGGGATAATGTTGTAAAAAAACAAAAAAAAAAAAAAACCTACCTATACATATGTACTGTCAAAGAAAATGTTATAATTATAAAAATTAATAAAAATAATAATAAAGTCAAAAATATATATATATATATAAGTTCAGTGATTGAGTGATGATGGACTATGAATGAATACACAGGAATGACTCATGAGACAACCATTTGTTTTACACTCAGGCCAAGGGCCTTAAATTTTCTATTTAATGTTGGAACTGGACACAAAGCAAGCATATATATACATGTGTATGTATGTATGTATACATGTGCATATATGCATATGTATAGCATTTGTCAGAAACTAAAGTGAATTTAAAACAAGGTGTTCACATACCCAAATATACTCACAGCATCCATATTTTAATAAATATCCATTCTTCTCAACAAGAGCTAGACATAGGCAAGAATAAACCTACAGATGTTGTCCAGGTAGGAAATTTTTGTTGTATTTTTCTATATCTTTGTATTTCTAAGAATTTCTCTCTGTACATATAACTCTTCAAGTGTGCTTTTCTTATCTAATCAAAGCCAATTATTAAAATATATTTCCAAGTTTCATATGTCACTTCTGAAAAAGTAGGTTAATGAGCTGTATTTCTTATATGCAACCATGCATTAAGTGCTTGGCAAATAAATGAATAAAAATAAAGTGCATTTGGATTACCCTTTAAATTTTTATTTTATTATTAATTATTGGCTTGAGAAAACCTTTAATCCAAAATTCAGATGCCTAGTATATAGAATTTTTACTTGAACCAAATTTGCAAACATTTTATTTTTCTTATTAAAATTTAGATTCTTCAACATATGATTAAAGAATCATAGGATTAGATTGTAAAATATATTACAAGTCAGCCAGCCAATCCTTTTATTTTATAGAATAAGATTCTAGACCTAGAGATGTGAACTGAATCATTCAGGGCCACATACAGATGTAGAATGCAGCATTCAGCTCAGATCTACTGAAATTTATTTATTCCTTTTAATTAGATCTTTGCTTTTACTTGATCTGATATCAGGATTGCTATCTCTGTTTTTTTTCTTTTTCTTTTTCTTTTTTTTTTTTTTTTTTTAAACTTCATCTGAAGCATAATAGATTCTGTTCCAGCCCTTTACCTTCACTCTGTATGTATCACTGTGCTTTAAATGTGTTTCTTGTAAACAATGTATTGTAGGATTCTGGCTTTTAAGTGCTATCTACTTCCATTTTATAGGAGAGTTCATTCCATTCACATTCCCAGTTAAAATAACTAATTCTGTATTTCCTGCATATTAGTTACTCTGTTATGCTTTTCTCTTTTCTTTCCTCCTTCCCTCCTAACCAGTATTTTGCTTTTGATGACCACCTTCCTCAAATACCCCTCCTCCTTTAGAGTCCCTCCCCGTTTTTTATACTTTTCCCCTAATGCTTCTGTTTTCCCTTCTATTAGTCTTTCCCTTTCTTTCCCCCTTTTCCCTCTCACTTCCCTATAAGGTGAGACAAGTTTCTCTGTGAAACCAAATACGTCTGATATTCTTTCTTTGAGCCAAATCTGATGAGAGTAAGATTTACACAATGCTCATCCCCCCTCTCTTCTTTCCCTCAATTATAATGTGTCTTCTTTTGTTAGAGTTCTTATAAGGTGCTAAGTTGGTTGTCTAATTTAGCATGGTACTTAGCAGTTCTCTAGTTCAGAGTTCACATCTTTCACACCTTTAAAGAGCATATAAAAGGACAAGATCACTGGAAGCTTGAAGAGATTCAGAGTCAAGATTCAATTCCAACTTCCACCTTTGCACTGGATGGAGACATTTGGACAAGAGCTCTTGGGAACCAAGGAGAAAGATAGGCCTCTAAGAAAGCTAACTGGGCCCAGGAAAAGATAGGATTTTGAAGGAAACAATAAAGAATCTGGACTTTAACTCTTGGCTGCAATTGGGGTTACTACCTCCAGAAGCTCCCCAAGAAAACTGCTCCAAGCAAATGATTATAATTTAAAGAAGAGAACATTATATTCTTTGCCTCTTTGTGAGATGTAATTTCCCTTATTTTACCTCCCTTTCCATCTTTTTTCCAACATGATCCCCTTTCCACTTCATTTATTTTTTATATTATCATAATAAAATCAAATTATACTCACACTCTCTAAGTATACCTATTACAGAAATATAGTTTTCAAGATTGCTTTCCTTTTTACCTTATTTATTTATTTATTTTGAGTTCTGTGTTTGGAAATCAAATTTTTTGTTCAGTTCTGGTCTTTTCATTAGAAATAGGTGAAATTCACCTATATCATTGAATGTCCATATTTTTCCCTGAAAGAAAATACTCATTTTATCTAGATAGTTTATTATTAGTTGTCATCTAAGTTCCTTTGCATTTCAGAATATCAAATTCCAGGCCCTTTGATCCTTTAAGGTAGAAGTTGCTAGGTCCTGACTAATCCTAATCCTGACTAATCTGGCTCCTCAGTATTTAATATTTTTGTTTTGTTTTATTTTATTTTTGTTTTTGTTTTTCTAGATACTTGCAATATCTTTTCCTTGGTGCAAGAGTTCTGAAATTTAGCTATGATATTACTTGGGGATTTAAATTTGGGGTGTCTTTCAGAAGGTGATCAATTAATTTTTTCAATTGCTATTTTACCTTCTGATTCTAAGATATCAGGGCAGTTTTCTTTTATGATTTCCTGTGAAATAATGTCTAGGATTTTTTTTTTTTTCATCATGGCTTTCAGGAAGTCCAATAATCTGTACATTGTCTCTCCTATTTTCCAAGTCACTCATTTTTCCTAGGAGGTATTTCATATTTTCTTCTTCTTCTTTTTTTTTTTTTTTTTATTTTTTGTTTTTTGTTTTTGTTTAATTGATTTTTGAAGTCATTCTTATTGAGTCATTCACTTCCATTTGTTCAATTCTAATTTTTAGTGTATTAATTTCTTCAGTTACCTTTTTTAGATCTTTTTTGTATTTGGTCAATTGAATTGTTTTGTTCTTTGCATTTTTTTCCTGTTTCACAAATTTTGTTTTTCAATGAATTGGTATCTTTTTCATATCTATTTTGTGGAGCATTATATACTTTTCCCATTTCTTCTTGCAATGATCTCATTTCCTTTCCCTATTTTTCTTCTAACTCTTTTAAGATCCTCTATGCAATCTTCCAAGAAAGCTTTGTGAAATGGGGAGCAGTTCACATATCTCTTTGGGCTTGATCTGGAGTTGATTTATCTTTAGGAACATCAGGAGTTGAGGTCTGTTCTCTCTCTCCATGAAAGCTGTCTATGGTGAGAGTTCTTTTTATTTTTGGTTCATTTTTTTAAGAGGTGAGATCTGTTTTTAATGGAAAGGAGAAACAGCTGCTTTAGTTTTCTCTGGGGAAGTTCTGCTAATTGACTTCTGGTGCTGGGTAATCACAGCTAAGTCTCACATTCTTCTGGGGCTCAGTGGTTTACAAATTGCTTTTTGTAGCAAATCTGCCAAACCACCTGCTTGCAACCAGGACAGAGTAGTGTAAGAGGCTCACAGAAAATTCCCAGGTGCATGGAAGCTGCAACACTCTGACTCTTCACCCTAGCTCCTTTTTCAAGTTATCCATACTAAGGTCTGGGCTAGGTAGACTACCCCCCCACCCCCACCCCCCCGCCTGTTTGAAACAGACTTATTCTGAAATTCTTCCAAGGTATCTTCTTCTGGGAATGTGTTATACTCCAAATATTTGTGGGTTCTTTATTTCCAAAACCAGTTTAGAGGCTTAATCTGCTAATCATTTAAGAGAAGGTCAGAGGAGGTCACAGAAAGTTGTGTCTGCTCTCTGCCACCTTGGCTCTGCCCCTCGTTAGGCCTTTTCCAGAAAACTCTGATTATTAATTTCAAGTGAGGCAAAAAAACAAATAAACAAGTTCACCAAAAGTGTTTTTATTATAGTCAAGGAGTATATCCAATATAAGGACTAAGTAGAAAATAGATAACATATAGACTCTGATGGTCTCCATAATTACTTTATTTCTTAAGGAAATTATATCAATTCTAAAAATTAGATAGTCTTCCCAATTGGATCCATAATTACTCAAGAGCATTTGCCCTAATAATAACACTAAGAAAAAATAGATGAAAATATCCTATTGTTAAAAATATGCTTTCCATGGGAAAGTCCAATGATTTAGTATATCACAGTACACATGATCAGCACAATCATTACAAAAAAATCATCAATTGGACTCAGAATTAAATAGGATGTAGATATCAGACTAGATTACACTTTAGAAATATCAAAAGACCTTAAATGATGCAAAACAGTTCTTTCATTTAAAAAAAAAATGGATATTTTCCTTGTGATACTGTATGGTTTCAATTTTGTAATTCAGAATCTATGATAAACCAAAACTAGGGCAAGCCTTAGGAACAATTGAGATATTCCTGGTGAATAGAAGGAGTTATTTTTTATCCCCATAAATAAGAAAACTGGGTCAGTAAGAGAGTTAGTGACTTGCTCAGGATTAGAAAGTTAATCTGTGGCAGAATTTGAATCCAATTCCTTCTTACTCCAAATCCTATATTCGCTCCTTTGTACTCCCCAGTTGTTTCTAAAAATAAGCGAAGAGACTACAGGAAAAAAAAAAAATATATATATATATATAAACAGCTCAAATGTTGATCTCATACTCACAAAAAAGACTTCAAGGCCTTTTTGGAGAATATTATTGAAGGGTTCTTGATCAAAAGACAAAAAAAAAATCATAAAAACAATATGAAGACATAGATGAACTATCATTTGCACCAATAAAGAAAATATCTACAATAAAAATAATGCTATTATATATAATTATATTATATACATATATATATGTAATATAATTATATAATATTATATATTTAGTATATTATTGAATATTTCTTCTAGAATTTAACATTTAACATAACATATTGATGGGATTGTATTGAATTACTGGGAGAGCAAGCAACATCTTTTGACATGATTTTATTTTGAGAAAGCAACCATCATAACTATGTGCTTCTTTCTACTCATACTAGACTCATTAAGAACATCTGGTATATGTATATATGAATTTACATTTATATATGTATGTTTTATATATATATATATATATAGAGAGAGAGAGAGAGAGATGGATAGATAGATAAAGAAAGAAATATATAGATATTGTCTCTCTGTGTGTATATTTACAAAGAAATCTGCAAAAGTTGTATTCCTTAAAAACCATACTTCAAAAACTGTTAAAAAAAAATTGCAGTTACTATCAGTGTGAGGGAGTAAAAATATGAAGAATCATTTAAAAAAACAATGAAACAAAATCAGTTGCACTTAAGCATAAGTACACCTTAGACTTTTTAAAGATGGAATAACAGTGAGAAGTTGAAGAAGCAGAAGCAGTACTAGAAGCTACAGCAGAAGAAAAGGAAGAAAGAGGAGTAAAGGGGAGTTTAGAAAGGGGAGGAGAAGGAAGAGAATGAGGTGAGCAGGTGGAGGAGGAGGTAGAGGAAAATAGGATATCACAAAGAGTGGAGTACTAATTAATGGACAATTTTCATTAATGAAAATCACTTTTTCTTTCATGACTAAGCTAAAATTGTTAATAGTACAGATGAACCTGAAAAATCTGGGAATGTACCACAGCTTGTTTAAAATATATACTCCAAAATATTTTCTTATTTTATAAACATATGTATAAATATTTTTTTCAATTTAGCAATATATTAATCATAATTTATCATTTCTTCAATGAAGACCAAAATTGTGGACTGACTAACTTCATACATTTATGTGTATATTTATAGCATTATATATATATACATATATACATATACACAATTATATTATGTCATAAAACATTTTATATAAAATATATTATATATTTATGATATAGCATATAATATATATTCTTTACTCACAAAATACTCATCTAAGTATTTCATATCCAAAAATCTATATTACATATGCATATATATATGTGTGTGTGTATATATATATATATGTATGTATGCATGTATGTATATCTATGTTTCTGGTTATACAGTGGACTTAGAAGGCTTGTCTCCATTTGTGAAATGATGTGATCAATCTAATGAAGACTGATTACCAAAGCATGGGAGTATCTAGATGGCTCAAAAGATACAGTGCTAGATCTAGAGTCAGCAAAACCTGAGTTCAAATTTAGTCTGAGACACTTATAAGCCATATCACCCTGGACAAGTCACTTAACTTGTTTGCTTTAATCTGCTGAGGAAGGAAATTGCAAATCACTCCAGTATCTCTAAAAAGAAAACTCCAAGAATAGTACAGTCCATGAGATCATAAAGAGTCGGACACAACTAAATGACTGGACAAAAGTGAAGCATGCCTTTATAACATTTCTCATTTCATTAAAAGTTAAAATTTATCTAGGAGATAGAGATAAGTATGGTTCAGTGCCCTAGATATTCAACTGATAAACCGTAGTAGAAATGGATGAGCTATAATCAAAACTAGAGTTGAAAAAATGGACTGTTCATTGTTATCCAATCTGATATGTGATTTCTTGATGAAAATTTAAAGAGTATTATTAACATCTTGACAACTCAATGCTAAATCATATAACAAAGCAATTTCAGCAAAATAAGAACCTGTTTCATAAGAAAAATGTTTTTTTTGTTTTGTTTTGTTTTGTTTTTAAAGAACTAAGAAAGTTGATTTACAGGATAATTCAATAATTTTATAATTTTATCCTAATTCATTTGATCATCTCTATACATCCTTCCTACATCCTTATTCAATACCTTCCTCCTATGTCTTTTTGTCCACAGGTCAAAATTAATAAAAGACCATATTTATATAATGTTTTTCAGTTTGCTAATCACCTTATTCACAACAACTCTTTGATATAAACTATGGAAACATGAAAGTCCTCAGTTCAAAGATGAGAAAGATGAGACACAAACAAATAATGACTGGCTAAAGATGAATAAATACAGCTCTTGACTTACGGTCTCATGCATACAATTTCAGTATTCTTTCCATTATACCCTTGGATCTTTCCATAAAATACAACTGGAAAGTAATGATTTTTGTGATATTTCATCTCTTTTTCATTTCCCTGATCCACTTCTAGCACCAATGTCATAAAATTAAGGAATTAAAATGTATACAACATAAAAACAGCATAAAGGACTCATTCTAATGGTAAGGATGTTGGAGAGGCATTGATTAGGCAGCCAACTAGATTAGACATTTCATGGCAAATAGGACTTCCAGACAATATTCCAAAAGTATCTATTTTGCATAGTTCTTTTTTAACTCTTTCTTTACTGTGTACTGGCTAAACAGAGTGTTCTCTCCTAGCTACAAGAACATTACTTCTCTTGCCTTATATGAGACTTAATTTCTCATGTGTTGGGTCTTTTAAAGTACAACCTGAATCTTGCTAGTTCAAAATGATATCCATGAGTCTAGTGTTATATTGCCATCATCTATTCTCCTAGAACAAGAAGGAAAGTGAGATAATTTTCTCTTTTTATTACAATTCTATCTTATCCAGCAAAATGTAAAAGTGGCATCAATCATACTAGACAAGTTATATCCTCTATTACAGATAAAATGTTGTGCCTCATAGGCTAGTGGTGTTCTTTTATCATATCTCTTTTTTTGGTGGGGGTATGATGAATGATATAAATATAATACCCTAATCCCATAAAGTTGGGAAGTCAAATACATGAGGGAAGGGAGAGTTCAAAGCTGGGCATCTTAGAAATTAGTATGTCTTCAACCTTGGGAGATATGATAGGGTGTTTTTTTGTTTGTTTGTTTGTTTGTTTTTCTGTTTTCCTTGCCCAAATTCTCTCTCTTCTGTCTCTAAGTCAACCCCTCCCTAGATCTCTGCTGTCTTTCCTTCTCCCCTTCCCTTCCTCCCTCCCTCCCTATTTCTCTCTCTCTCTCTCTCTCTCTCTCTCTCTCTCTCTCTCTCTCTCTCTCTCTCTCTCTCTCTCTCTCTCTCTCTCTCCTCCCCCTAGGTTTCATAAGAAAGATAATATTAATACTATTTGTACATAAAAAGAAGTTTTTTGGATAAAGTCATATAATCTTAGAAACAAAAAGACAGGCAAATAAGCAGTATTTGGAGAGCCAGTACTGAAATATCCATCTTGCTTAGACCTAGAAATATAAGACCTTATATACATCATGTATATCACTGCCAACTATAAAAACAAACAACATTCTTAGACATTTAGAAATCCTACAGCAATTTCCTCTAGGTCAGTTTTTTAAATACATCCAGGGTACGTTTTAAGGTTCTGGAGGTCTCAGCGATGTGGCTAGGATTTGGTGCTTTCACCCTCACGGCCTGGGTTCAATTCCCGGTCAGGAAACTAAATGATAAGATCTAGAATTGGGGTACCTAAATGAAATTAGAGTTTAATTGAGGCCTAGTGGCAGGTTCAGGGCACAGGGAATCAAATAGAGCTCCCCTGCAACCCCTTTGGATTAGACACAAAAATACAGAGTTAAATGAGGTCTAGTGGCAATCCAAGAGTCCCCTGTATAGGAATTTACAGACCGGAAAACCTAGATTGATAAAAGAGGTTTATTATGGGTTTGGAAATAAGGTTAAAGTGTAATTAATAAAAGGTGAAGGTAGAGATAAGAGAAGGCAGAGATCCTTGGCATGCCAGGCATAAGGCTGCCATGTTTGGGTCCTCTGCAAAGAGAGAACTCCAGCTTGGCTCTTTTATAATGAGAGATTTAGCTAAAGGGACCTGTGGTGGAATCACAAGTTGGCTCAGATGCCATGGAGGCTGGGAGAGCCCGGCTCTTCTAAGGTAATTCAAAGGGATGCTTCTGACCAGGATTTGTGAATCAAAGGTCCTAGCTTCATGAATTGTTAATGTATCAGCTAGGAGGGGTTAGGAATAAATCCATCTGAAAGGATTAGTTTCTTAAAGGGATCACAACCCACATCATCTGGACCAGCCTTGGTTTTATCAGAGTAATCACTAAGAGAATAGTCAGGAATAAAGTCCAAAGTCTTTATTATCCCTTCACAATCTGTTGTTATTTCCTTCATAGTCTGTCTCCTTTGCCTGAGGCCTGGGGCTAGCTTTCTGGAGGTCCTTTCAGAATGGGTTTTTGTTTCAGTGGAGGAACGCAGGAGTGCAGAAGACAGGAGAGACATCAGGACAGTCTCTATCTTGAAGTCTCTCTCTGGCTAAGTTTGTCCCCAGTTTATATACTCCATTAGAAATTACATCATCACAGTATACTGAGTATAAACCAATCATTATATCACTAGGGAACCATTATTTGTTGTAAGATTAAACAATCTGAATAATACTGAAACTATACTGAACTAGTGAACTCACATGATAAACTAGATAACCAGTCTTATCAATTCCATTGAGTTAACACCTTGTTGTAGGATTAAATCAATCAGACTGAGTTCCTGCCCTTTACAATACATAATCTTTTTTTGCCCAGTAAAATTTCCTTCTTCAAATGAAAATAGTTACCATTATGGCTGTTTTCAATGTCATTGAAAGAGGCAGAGGTGGCCTAATGTCTAGAGAATCAGTCTTGAAGTCAAGAAGAATTGGATTTAAGTATTAATATATTTTGGTGATACTGCCCAGGATATTGTAGAGTAAGATCTGAGTGCATAGAAAGCAGCACTGTTTGATGGTAAATTAGATAGATACCTGAAACTAGAATCAAGAAGACCTGAGTTCAAAGCCAGTCAGACACTTACTGGCTAGTTGACTCTGAGCAAGTCATATAAACTGTTTTCCTCAACTGTAAAATAACAATTAATGACAACACCTACATCACTGGGCTGTTGTGATGATCCAATGTGATAACATGTAAACTGCTTAGCCCAGTGCCTAGCACACATTAGGTACTATATAGATGTTTTTTCTTTGTTCCACAATGTTTCTTGAAATAGTTCCCTATAGGAATGAAATCACAGATCTGGATGAAAAATGAAATAAATACTTTTGGCAACCACTGGGCAACAGCATAGATGGTGAAGTGCTACTGGTCAGTTCTATGTAAGGACCATTTTAAAAACCTAGTTTTTGGGTGAAAAGAAACAAGCTATCAAAATAAATCCCTAGAAATATATTTCCCAGTACTGAGTAAACATATTAGTAACAACTATCTTCTCAACTTGTCAGAGATATGACTGATACAACTTCCATCACATGGCTGGGGTTGGGGAAGGAAGAAGATCCCTTTGGATTTTACTAAGGAAATAAAACTCACTTGTAACAAAAAAAAAAAAAAAAAAAAAAAAAAAACTTTATAGATCTCATACATCATCCACTGCTGCAAACATAACAATAAGCAATTTAATATATTATATTTCCCCCACAGGCACAATTAGACTGTCTATTAAATTAATCCTTGCCTTAAGATTGGCTTTAGAAAATCCTGTTTTCTTGAATTAGGGAGCCGATTCTGTTTAACATTAAAATAGTGCATAATCTCAACAATCAAACTCATTTAATGTCTGTCATTTTAAACCTAGAATGCAAAGCTGAAATCCAGTTGATCATATTATTTTTTCCATGCTAAAATTTTTGGAATGAAGGGAAATGGCATGCACTTTCTTTTAAAGAGGCCTTTGTGAAAATGCTGTTCACTTTTAAGTGCTCCATTTCCTCCCTCCTGCCTGTATATAAATTTTGTAGCCCTGGCTGGCTGACAGCTGTCATTTGGGAACTGTCTTTTTCCCCAAACAGAACAAAGAATTCCTAATCTGCTTTTATTTCTTAGAATTTAAACTAAACTTCTTAAAAATAAGAACTATAAGAAATGAAATAGCTTGTGCTTTTACTAAGTGCTATTTGTTATCTTTTTGAAAATTTGCTTACAAATGAACTCCAACTTTTCATTTGCACAACTTGACAAAGAGAAAAGGTTCCTTAAGGGGAAAAAAGCAATTTAGGCAAAATAGGGCAGTAACATTCATGCACACACACCCTTCTTAAAATTGTTTGAATGATACTTTCCATTCTAATTGCCAACCATTGAATTTTTTCCCTCCATGTCTCTATCTCTTGGATTTTTTGGCTTCCTTTAGATTTCTACTAACTTCCCCCTTCCATAAGAAGCTTCTATAGCCTAGTGCCTTCCATCTAAGATTATCTGCAAATTTAAACTATTTCTTCCTTGAGTATATATCATTTACCTACTGTCTCCCTCATGAGACTGTAAGCTCTTGGTAGCATTATCATTCTTTTTCATTCTTTTTCTTCACAAAGGTTAGAATAGTGCCTGTCACATAGTAGGAATTTAATAAATGCTTGGCAATTTCTCTACAGCATTCCTTCAGTCATAGGATTGAAAGCATCACCAATATGCAAGTTAGCACCAATTGAACAAATTAGAAACATTTGTGTGCATTTTCATAAATCAAGGGGCTAGATTTTCTCCAAGCATTTATAATTAAAAAGACTAGAGAAGGACAAATTTGTCAATTATACTTTTTTCCCCATATAAAATGGTATATTTATTTACATAGCATAAAATTTTAACTAACTTTTAGTTGTCATTGTATACAATTCTCAAATAACACAATACAAAATTTAAAATAAGCCAAAAACCAACTGAATGAGTATAGTCTAATGAAAACAGTGTTTGGGTGGGAGTAGGAAGAAATAGATTCTAGTCTAGGTTATTTTTTTCAAATTACTATGTGTCCTCAGGCTGCCCATCATGTGCTCTGGGTTTGAAGTTCTCATAGGGTTCAGGGGAATGGATTATGATCTCTAATATTCTTTCCAAGTCTAAAAACTCTATAATTCTTATGACTGTCTAAAAGAATTCTTGAAGGATTAACACCAAAAGAGATTTAAGTCCTGACTCTCCTACTTGATATCTGTGTTATCTTCAGCATGTTCTTGGGATCTTCAGTTTTCTAACTAGTAAAAATAACCTGATTTTTACTCAAATTCCTTTTAGCCCTATATCCAGCAAAGCAATGCTTTCTCTATCATCTTAAACTTTTCACTATTCATTGCCATAACATTCCTATTTTATTTGGTTCAACACTCATCTTCCTACTCTCCAAATTCAAGCCTCATGACTGATAGTTATTATATGACACGTGGATAGAAATTATGATCTATAAATATCTCAGTTTTAAAACCATAGGGTCAAAAATCTAGAATTGAAAGGGACTACAAATAAACCAATCTCCTCTCCCATTTTATAGACAAGAAAAGTAAGGTGAGGGAGATTACTAAGCAGTATATTTCTCACAACTGAAATTTTAAAGAGGTTTATTGACTTGAGATAATATATTAATAGATGACTTTGGAGGTCATATTGTTTAACACTCTCATTGTATACATGAGAAAACTGAGATCTCTAAAGGTTCTATAACAATTTGTCCACTTGTCTATTATCACACAGCCTGGCAGAGTTGTGACTCAAATTAAGACCTTTCCACTCTATGTACAGGATTTTCTTTAGACTGTACCACAAAGGTCATGCTAACACTAATTGACGTAGAGAAGAAGGAACACTTTTAGATAGGCTATCATATGTCTGTATATTTTTCTGAAATATTTAAATATGTGTATGATGTTGCCCACAAAATAAGCTACATGAAAGCAAAGATAGTTTCATTTGTTGATTTTGTTTGTATTGCCATAACCTAACATAGTTCCTTGAACATTGCAGTTTAATAAGTAACTTCTTTGTAAATAAATTGATGAGTAGGGTGGTAATAGACTTGAAGGTTTTATAGTTTTGATTTTTTTTCAAGTATGCATTTCTTCTCTTCCTCCTATCTGCTCCACCCTCTTTTAACTTTAAAAAGAAATATTAAGGCATGTAACAAATGTATATAGAGAACCAAAAAAAATTCTTATGTTGGCCAAAATGTTATATCAAATTTCTCATATTAAGTCCTTCAGAGGATTTCACAGCCAATTTAGGATATACAGTGGCCTGATGAAACAAGTGGAGAGACATCCTGAGATAGTGTAGAAAAAATAAGTTTTTGAATCAGGGAAACCTGGGTTCAAGGCTTGTCTGTCTTTGTGATTCTGGGGAAATCAATAAAGCTTTCAGTGTCCTAGACAACTTTCTAGGACTATAAACTTCACAAAAATTATAATTCTTTATTGATTGTTTCCTTTAGCAATTAAAACAAAATAAGATACAAATAATTTACAAGTAACATCAGCTCTAAGTAACGGCATACTTCCTTTATGTTGCAGGACTACAGCGTGAAGGAGCAAAGAATGTATATTTGGTCTAATTCTCTAATTTTGTTAATGATGTACTTTCACAATGATGCACCATACAACTTTGGGGAAGTTAAAATATTGCCTCTGTTTTTGAATTCTTCCTCCATAAAAACCACTA
This sequence comes from Sminthopsis crassicaudata, assembly GCF_048593235.1. Classification (NCBI taxonomy): domain Eukaryota; kingdom Metazoa; phylum Chordata; class Mammalia; order Dasyuromorphia; family Dasyuridae; genus Sminthopsis; species Sminthopsis crassicaudata. The sequence continues at coordinate 245,269,940 of NC_133619.1, forward strand.
TGAACCTCCCAAAACAATAACTGTAAGTTTGTTTCACCTCATCTGAACTGGCCCAAATGAAGACAATTTGAACTGTGCTCCAAAGAATACTGTTTCTCTCAGAGATAGCATCAAAAGGCTTATACTCACACACTATAATAGAACAAAGAAAGAGGGCAAAGACACATGTTCAAAATTGTAGGAGATCTTTTTAGAAGGGTCAAGGAAATTAAACTAAGGAGAGCATCAATCAATTTAAAAAAGAATGACTCTATAAATAGAATAGAGCGTTTCAGAGTGAACTGGCAAGAATGGCATTAATTTGATGCAGAATGAAACAGAGACAGAAGAATTTATTCTAAAAACAAAAAAACCTGAAGAATTCTGATCAATGCAAATCCCAATCTCTATCTCAGTGGATTTATGATGAAGATATAAAACCTATCTCTTGGCAATGTGGTTATGAACTCAAGATATAAAATGAGATATGTTTAAAAAATAGTCTATGAGGAATTTGTTTTGTTTAATGATGTATATTTGTTACCAGGTTTTTCTCATTCATTTTACTTATTTGATGAAAGGAAAGAAGGAAAAAAAAATAAAACAAACGTTTGTTAAGTGAAAAAATTAGAAACATATTTTTTTTAAAAAGTGAGCTATAATATCCTCTGCTGAAATATTCAAAGAAAATATAATTTCCTGTAATGGTAGGTTTTAATCTCTCAAAGGAAAAGTGAAATATGGAGGTGTCAGTTTCTACAGATTGTACTAAAAATGTTTAATATTCTTTTTTCCCCTCCAGTTTTCTTGTCCAAAGCACAGTAAAATAAGTTTTATAACCCCTCAGTTTAGACAAATAGGAACATGACCAAGTCAAAATCAGAAATGGAATTGCAAACATTTGGGATCCATTCAAAATTCAGACTGAAAACTTCATGTTTTTCAATAATAATGAAATGTGTCAAGGTCCAAGCTAGCTCACTCTGAAGGGCTCAGAATCAGCCAGAGTCAGGATAAGCAAAAGTCCTTGCCCCACATTGTGGGCGCCAAATTGTAAAGTTCTGTCGTCTCTAAGTTATAATCCTTCTCTGGGAGGAGGTTTCTTTTCTGTATAATCTTTTCCTCTGTGAGCAGATTTCTTGGGAGGCTTCTGGAGCCTTCCCCTCCAAAAGTGTGGGATTGCTGGATTTGCTAATCCATCAGATGTCTTCTCTTTGACTCAATCCAGACTGCCCAATATAGAATCGATGTCCCAGTCTAGAATGTTCTTCAGACTCAATGTTGCTTTATCCTCCCAGAGAATGGGCTTGTGGAAACTCCTTCAACCAATGAACTTGCTTCTTTAAAGTATTCCTTCAAGGTGAAAACTCCCTTAAAGATTTGAACTAAAGATGTGAATTCTGAGCTAGAGAATTGTTAAGTATCAGGGAAAAAAAAATCTTCTTTTAAAATAGATATTATAAGTAGTAAAGCAGGAGTATTTTAAAAGCAATATAAGTAATCTTTAAAACATTTTCCTAAGTGAATTAATCATCCTTCATAAATAAAGGCAGAACATTTTCTTCTTTTTTTTTTCTATTGGTTTTTCTCTCTTGTTAAAATTCTCACATTAAACTAGTTCCTAAGAAGGATCAAAAGATGGCCTCATATATTTTCTTAGAGCTAGTGCCTAGACCAAGTATTATTTTATTTGAGTTTTGTAGTTTTGAAGGTTAACATAGTAATCTTAGTCTAACCATCTAGCTTTAATCTATCCCTGACTTTGGGCTATATATACACTACTAATCATCACTCTCTTTTCCTCTCCTTCCGCTTTCCTTCCCCCTCTCCCTCTGTTTCCCCCTTTTCTCTCTCTTCTCCCTCCCCTTCCTTCTTTTCTCTCCCTTCCCTTTTCCTCACTATTTCTCTTTCTTCCTCTCCCTCTCTCTCTCCCTTTCTTTCTCTTTCTCCCTCTCCCTTTCTCTCCATCTCTGTCTCAAGAAATCACATGTTTGGTAAACTATCATTTTTAGTATTTTAAAGATCATACAACTGATGGAGAGAAAGCAAGAGACTTCTTGCTCAAGATTAGATAATATATAATTTAAGAGGCAACAAGAATATTTGAACCTTGGCTACTAAAATGCTCTGTGTAGTTTATGAATCTAATAATTATAGAAAGTATGGGACTGAATCATGGAAATCAATTTATACAAGAATATTGTCCCCATATTTTTTTTTCACATTTTTTTTCTGGTTATACATGAATGTTAACTTTTATGATACACATGTCTTTAAGAATCATGTTTAGAGAGAAAAATCAGAACAAAAGGGGAAAAAACCATAGGAGAGAAAAAATAGAAAAAAAAAAAAGAACATAGAATGTAGGGATTTATATATTCAATCTCCATAGTTCTCTTTCTGGATGCAGTTCGTTTTTTCTATCCAGTGTTTATTGGGATTTGCCTTGGAATCCCTATTCTTTATGGTATAGAATATTTGTCTTCCAATGTTAAAAACATCAGAGCTGGAAGAATCACATTCTGAAATACATTATTTAATGTACATACTTTAATATTGGATGTTCTAACTAAACAACTCCCATTAGCATATCTACATGAATCAATACTGTGCAATGAAAAACAAAACAAATCATGTTTAATGACTAATAGGGACTATAGAAGGAGGCAACATGGCCTTGCCAAATTATAAGTAGTAAGTGGTTTCAGCCATGATTTGACTAGGTGAGTGAATAGAGAATAAAGGTTGCACTAATGACAGCTTATGGATGTTATGTTCTCGTTGATAGGCTTATTGGAGGTTTACTAAATGCTGAGGTCAATATTGATATAAGCTATAGTTTAAAAGAATGATTCAAGTAGAGTTGAAATTAATACAGCAGGACTCTTAGAAGATGTGAATTTATTCTTAAAGGATAGAATATAGGTCATCCTAGAGAAAAAGGGGGTATTGACAGGAGGGAGAATGAGATATGCATTAAATATAATTCAAGTCAAGTAATATGTGGATAAAGGATGTCAAATAACAATAAAGTCATAATTAGATGATTTTAGTGGAGGGAAATATGTAAAACTTCATGGAGGAAATGATATGACTTTTGAAGCAAGATAAGGAACTATAGAAACTTTATCTAGACATAGATGAAAAAGGAATAAAATGGGAAGAATAAGATCTAGATTGTGATGAATAATTCTGTTTGACTAAAAAATAGAAAATAATTAAAGAAGAACAATATGAAATAAAACTGGGAAGGTAGTTTGGAATCCAATTGTAGAAGACCTAGAAGACTGAAGTAAGTTGGTTAGTGGAAAATCTTAGAATTCAATTCACTATTTTTTGACTCAGTGCAATGCTTTTCCATTTAACTATAAAAGAAATGAGAAAGAGGAAGAGACAGTTATACACACACATAGAGACAGAGATAGAAAGAGACAGAGAGACAGAGAGATATTGATTGATTGACAGAAACAGTTTAATGAAAGAGGAAGCTGAATACACAGTATAAAGTTTGCCACTTCCAGAGTGACTATCTCAGTGGTCAATGCTGGAGTATCCATATCTTAAGTAGGTCAAGTTTTCTGTCCTGGACTATCATTTGCTCCAGAATCTAAAGTGATGGCAATTTGGAAATAAAGAAAAGACAGTAGAACTATTGTAGTTATAGCTATATTTGTTTTACCCTATTATATTTCCTCTTGGGAATATAATCTCTTCTCCTCCTTCTCCCCAAAATTGAAGAGTATACATTATCTGGTGCAAGACAATTGAGAAGCATTACTTTAAGTACTGACACTTAAACCAGGCAATCTCTGAACAATCTCTCTCTCTCTCTCTCTCTCTCTCTCTCTCACACACACACACACACACACACACACACACACACACACGTTAAAGCTTCTTCTCTAGTTTGTTCTTGAAATGCAGATGTGACTTCCTTGTTAGTAATGGATGGAAAGTGTATAGACACAATTAGTTGATGACTGTGAATTGTCCTGCATAATTTAAAAAACTCTACCTCTGATTACCACAGAAAGACTCCTCATATCCAAAAGTACAATCTAGTGCTGAGGGGGATGACTGATGTCTATTGAAAGATTCAGGTACTGAGATGAGAAATGTTAAAACCATCAAAAGAAATTATCCTATAAAGTGTTGTTAAAAAAAAAAAAAAAAAAAAAAAAAAAAAAAGAGCATCAGACTGTAGGGTTACCATAACTCAATCAGATATTGGGAATAGAAAATTGACTAGAAGATGCAAGACATGGAAAAATCAATGAGCTTTGAGCAAACTTTTTTATGAAAATGTAGTATGATGGAAGGCTTCATTGTCTAGAGTTAAATTTTGATCCATAAAATAGTTCACATAGGCAGACACTGTGAAGTAATCTTCTATAATAGGACCAATGAAAGGAAAATGACAACTCTGCCTGTTAGAAGTTGCAGAGATTCAGATAAGACTAGTAAATAGCAATGCACAGACAGCCAAAGGAGTCAAAGGATGAAATTCTGAGAAAAACTCTCATGAGATCCTCAGTGGGAGAGACATACAAAGGAAATTCACTTAGAAGAAGCACTAATGGAAGTTCATGTAAGATATAACTCTAGGTGAATGAGGCTAAAAATGTGTAGGAGAAAAGTTTATGGGATGATATTGTTACTTTCCATGATTTCTATTTTCCTTTGAACTTTAAATAAACTCATTTGAATCTTTGTGAATCATATACTTGCAAGAGCAATATATGTTACCATTTATGGTGTCAGATAGTGAAATTCCCAAAATCATCTGGGTGGGGTAAATATTGCAGAAAAGGAAGAAATTACCTTGAGCACCCCAAAAATCTTGAATCATGTTAATTTGTGGGTTCATTTAATAGGAGTCAATATTTCATTCTAGTCTTTTCATTTCCAATGCTAACTTGTACCTGACACAGAGAATATGTTTAACAAATGTGTGTATTGGGTTGAACCAATGTGAAAGCCCCAGGAACAGTGGTTACATTATTATATTATTATCATTAGTGAGTTCCTGATGGGACCTGACCCAATTAGCAGCTTTCTAAGACTGAGTGACTAAAGTATTAAAGAAGTTATGGTCAAATTCTGAAAATGCATTTTATTCACACTGCTATCTTATAATCCAGTGGTTTGCAAAGGTTGGAAAAAAAAAAAATTTGGGTCACATCACCACAAGAAATCATGAAGATGTAGAAATTTTTAAAACCAGCAAATTATTATTATATCAAATTATTATGAATATTCAAAGTCATTTCTTTTGAGATGGTCTGGATAAAACATAAAATTTTATGTCTTCCCTTTCAAAAGAGGGCATGGAATTTCACACTTGTATCTAGGAAATCATTTTATTTATTATTCATTACTAATGGAGTGTGTCCATATTGAATTGAATTGAATCCTTTTTACAGTAGATATATCTACAGAGTCCAAGTCAGAGGTTGTGGTCAATGAAGCCATGTTTAATCTGTGTCTGGTTTATTTCCTACATGTTCTGGCCTAATTATTTTATAAGTTGCAAAACATTCAAAAATTTCAATTATCTCAAATTTTTGGAAAGAATAAATAAAATTGTGACAATAGGCATCCATTAATAATTTGTATTCAGCCCACAGACACAGAATTCTTTATTCCAAAAATAATCTAGAGAATTTTGTTTTAGAGACATGAAATGAGCAGTCTTATTCTTAAACAAGACAATGAAAAACACCTTTATTGTAATTTGCAGGTCTTAGTAAGAATATGTAATATTCAATAATTAGGAAGAAGGATATAGCTGTTGGAATTCTGTATGGTGCCATGTAAGCAGGTCAAGGAGCTATACATGATAAACTTATCTTTAACTGAAAGAATATATAGGAGGCAAATAAGGCCAGTTTGATATATTTTAGTTAGACAACAAAATTAAGAAATGAAATTTGTTTATTTCATTTGCTGATGGGGGTGAGCATTGAATTGTTCACTTTGCAAAAGCCTTGTGTTCCCTCTAGCCTCTGTCTTTATTGTAGTCTCTGAAATACTCACCATGAAAAATGAAGAACACAAAGTCACAAATTTGAAATCACAGTAAACCCTGAAAAATGCAAGATAAATAGGCCTCCAGTGGTGCAAAGGAACCATGGAGTGTTGTATTTTTCTGCATTCTGGAATTGGTTCAATTCAGAGCTTTCTTAAATGCAAAAATTGCCCACTTGGGTATTTCTTACTTAAGGTTTTCATATGATCTCAGTTTTAAAAAATGAAAGAAAAAAAATACCTGCCAGCCAGAACTATCAAGGCTATGTGGATTTCCACACAAAACTCTTTTATACTGAGAAGAAAGAATATGAATCTGGCACAGATAAAGATAGATAATTCTGTATCCGAGGGATAACAATAGATGTAAGAAAATGCAATGTGCCTTTCATAGAATCATGGAATTTTAGAGTTGGAAAGAACTTCAGTGATAAGCAAATACAATATATACTTGAAAAAGTATCCATCTCCGTCATTACATACCTTATCAATGAAAACTATCAGTGAGAAGCTTTATGAAGCAGGCTATTTCATTTTTAGATAAGTTACATTTTAGTTAGACTTGTTTGTTTCTTTAGTATTGTGTGTGACCGTATGTGTTTGTGTGTGTGTATGTATGTGTGTTTTCATTTTGGATATACTTTTTGTAAATACAAGAGAATAATTTTTGTAAAAGTAGATTGGCCAATTCCCACCAATTCAAACACCAATTGTGTCCAGGTACGATTTGCAAGGCCAAAACTCAGCTTATCTGAAATATCAAAGTAATTGGTGAGAGAGAGAGAGAGAGAGAGAGAGAGAGAGAGAGAGAGAGAGAGAGAGAGAGAGAGAGAGAGAGAATCAGGAAGTAGCATGTGCCAAGTAGGTAAAATTTCTCAAATCCTGGTACCCTAGATCCCCTCATTTTTCTTTTAGATCATCCAAGAATACGTCATTGTGATGTCTTATTTTCCTCAAATTCCAGAGTCCCTTGTTTCTTCTAGAAGTGAATTATTTTCTAATGTTTTACAGAATTTAGTCATACATACTTGAACTTCTTTACAAGATCTGAAGTATTTTTCTTTCTGTTGTAAATTTTTTTTTCCTTTTGATTTGTTTGTTTATGTTTAAGGTCTTTGAGTTTTTGTTTTTCTGAAATATTTTGTAGTTTCTCCCTCCCCCTTAAATTCTCCTATCATTTACTTTCTGACTCCCTACTCTTTGATTGTAGTTTCCTTGGGGAGTGCACCTCAAAGAATCCCAGTGTGCTCCCACACAGAACAACTCATGATTTGCCAGCCTAGGTCTCTGTTCCAAGTGACTTTTGGGTGGTCAGGATTGGCTCCTACTGGACACAGAGTTCTTTTACTTAGACTGAATGAAGTGCTATATACCATCCTGCCACCCTCCACAATGCTGAATCCAATCCCATTCCCTCTGCTCCTAAATTCTCAGGTTGTGTGTCAGCAGTTTGGAGTTCTATGGCACTGGTGCTGGTGAATTATTGCCCCCAAAGTTACTGTGCTTTGTGGCTATCACAGCCATTCAACTATGTAGCTTAAAGCCAGAATAACCATGACAATGGAAAGAGGGAGTAGAGGAATCAGGGTATAGGGAAGGGGGAGGGGGACAGTACCTGCATTGTGTCCTTGAATCTACTATAGTCATAGAACCTGAGCTTCAATGACCACCAGTTGTTTGGTTGTTGTTGTTGCTTTTTTATTTCTTTTGGATTCTGAATTTGCTCGACCATAAAGACAGCTAAAGTTGCTTTATTTTTTGCAAGTAATTTTTATTTTGGAGAAGTTTAAGAGGTTGTAGGGATTAGAGAAAATGTCTTGTCCTCCCTCTTGCTCTTCACATAACCCAAAAGTTTCCCACTATTCAATTTTAAGGAAGGGTTAAATTTGATGTGTCAGTGAAAGGTGAGAGATGGCTTGAGGCTCAAATAAGATAATACATATTAAAATACTTTGCAAAATTTAAAATTCTGTATACATTATTTTCACCATCAGAATCAATATCATTCTTAGCCTAGAGTCACTAGGCCTCTAGGTTACTGATGACATTCTCAGAGATTTACCATGTATTCTTACTGAACTTAAGCATTTTTATAGAGCAGTGAAGGTGTGGTCACTTGACACTTGAGAAGAAAAAGGTATTTACTTAATTCTGGACAGTAAACAAAACAATAAATAAATACTTCATTTGTAAGTACTGATTTCTGAAATGTAAATGCTCATCCTGAAAGTCTAACAGTTACCTTCAAACCATGTAGAAGTAGATCCAATATATCCCTGATTTTTGAGGTCCCTTCTAACTACATGGGGAAATAATTGATTTTGTCATTTTAAAGATCATCCAGCTTTGTAGTTTTGTTATTTGAGTCATGTCTGACTCCTTATGATCCCATTTGGAGTTTTCTTGGTAACATACTGAAGGAGTTTAACATTTCCTTGGTAATTCATAAATGATTAGTGAGCCATTAAAATATTTTTAAGTCTCTGATAAACAGTAATTTATTACATTTCATCTGTAAACTGAGGCAAAGAGTTAAATGACTGACACAGCTAGTAAGTGTCTGAGGCCAGATTTGAATTTAGGAAGAGACATTTTCTCTGGCCCAGCTCTTTATCCACTGCGCCATCTAACTGCCCAAATGGCAGAAACTAGAACTCCTTGTTCCCAATCTTGTATTTACCCTTATAAAAGGTTGCTTAACTATTCCTTAGGTCAGGCATATGAAGAATTTTATCACTTTGGAACTTAAGGAACATATATAATCAATCATATGAGGACTCTAAAGGATTTCTTTATTTTCCTTCTTCCCTTCTGTTCTTACTGAATTCAGGCTTAAAAAAAAAAATTCTGAATTAATTATATTTAAATTGCATAAAGAAAAGTTTCATGGGAGTCAGGTAATCCTGTCTTCAAATTCCACCTGTAATATTCATTAGTTGATGTTTTTCTCTTTTTTCTTTTGTGGTGGGGAAACAAATGTAATGCCAGAGAAACTGAGGCAAGATAGAGATTAGAGAGTTTTTTAAATATTTTATTAATTGGAGAGTTTAATTGACTGGACAGGACTCTTGTCTCAAAGTATCCAGTCCTGAATGGGGAAATGATAAACACCTTTATAGCTCTTCAGACAAAGGAAAGGAAAAAGAGCGGGAAAATTAGAAGCTTTTTCAGGATGGGGGGAAGTTGTAAATTTTTACTAAAAATTTACTAAAAATTTTACTAAAAATTACTAAAAATCAGAATATTTGAATAACAGAAGTAAAGATGTCAGTGAAGTATCCGAGATAGTCTTATCTTTTGGAATATTTTAGGGGGGAAATGTCATAAATTCTTGGGGGCAGAAGGAGCTAGGAGCCAGGAAGTCTGATCTGCTCCTCTTCTCCCATTGACAATTTATAACCTTAGAGCAAATGGTCCTCAGTCTTAATGAACCAGGGCGGGGGGGGGGGAGGGGGTTATGACTTAAGGGACTGAGGCAGAACAGTTAGGGAAACTGAGATAGAACAATTCAAGGAAACTCAGTCAGGACATTGAGGGAAAATAGTGCAGGGAAACTGAGGTAGAACTGCTCAAGGAGACTGTGGCATAACACAATTGAGGTTAAGGGACTCATCCAGGATCATACAGCTAATAAATGTCTGAGGCAGAATTTAAAACTTAAAACTCAAGTCCCACTGACTTCAGAGCCAATAGTCTATCCAAAATACTATCTAGCTATCCCCATTAAGTGATATTTCAAGAAAAATTATCTCATTCCTCTGTTTTTTAAGAGTGAGCCTAAAATTGCCTACTTTGCATTTAACTTTGTCATGTCTATTGAAATTCCCTTTGGAAAACTCCAACTCAGATACAAATAAATAGAAAGCAAATGACAGATTCCAAACAAATTAGAAAAAGAACATAAACAGAACTACAAAATTTAGCATCTTCCAAACTGGAAGATATTGGCTAACAACTTGTCTTACATATCCTTCATTAATTTTTTTCTGGGATAATTTAATGAATGGTGATACTGAATTTCTCGCTGTTATCATAATCTTTCTAAGCTTTGATCAAAGCTTTTATGATAAAAAAATTAATTTTCTGTCCATCCCCCTACAAAAATAATAAACAAAAAACAAAAACCTCAGATTTGTTTTCTATAGCATTGTTGTAAAATTAACTTTACTTTGAGGAACTTATTGTTTTTTCTTCATTCATCTACTTTATCCTTCATCCCATTCCTTTCAATTTAATCAAATACTAGAGAATAGAGGCAAAGTTCTAGTTGCTTCCCCCCCTCTTCAAATTCCTCAGACTTTTTGTAAAAACTTTTTTTAAATTTTACATTCATTACCACATAAACAGTAAGACACTATAGTTATAAGAAGGACTATTGTACAAGCCAATCACACTCCATGAGTTTCTAATAAAATCTTAGCAACCTGTAGAGCAGCACCACTACTCTAATTCATACCAGTTCTGTCAGTTTTGAATCCCTTGGGGGGAAATATTCACAGGGTTCTGGTTTTTCTTCTCTGCAGCTGAAAATTAAGATGTCATTCAGCTTTTCAGACAGAGAACATTAGTCTGTCAAAATATGAGTAACCATTACTTTAATGGTCACAAACTATTCTAATTCTGAGTGTCAGCTAACTTCTTCCTTGGCATAGTTCTCAAAAACTGCTTTTTGATAAAAAAATCAGACCCATCTTATTAACCCAGAGACAACTAAAATAAACTCCCGGAGAAAGAAGGGAAGCAAACAAGCATTTATTAAGCACTACTGTGTGCCAGATATTGTACTAAATAGTTTAGTAATATTTTCTCTTTTGATATTCACAAAAATAAGTGCTAATATTATTGTCTTCATTTTACAGGTGAAAAAATTGAGGTAGACAATTAAAATGATTTATCCAGAGTCAAGTGTCTGAGACCAGAATTGAACTTGAGGCTTTCTGAATTCAAGGCTGGTGCTCTATCTACTGCACCACCTAGCTGCCCCAAGATCATATCTTCACTCAGGTATTCCTGAATCCTGACTCATTGCTTTACTCCACTTATCCTCTAAGTAGAACAAGGAATCTGGGATAAAGCAGACACTTAATAAATGCATGTTAATTCAGGATGGAAGAATTTCAATGATTGTAAGTTATTAAACAAATGAAAATCATCAGGAACAAGAACTTCAATTTTTATTCTCATAATGGAAGATGAAATGTAATAAATTACTGTTTATCAGAGACTTAAAAATGTTTTAATGGCTCACTAATCATTTATTAATTACCTACTATTTGAACATACTATGCTACATACTGAGGATACAAAAACAAAAACAAAATGCTCTTCTTAATGACATCATTGTGTCAGACTACTTTAAAAATAGCCTTTTGAATTCCTCTGTACTGAATGAAGAATTCTCTAGCAACAATGACAATAACAAAAAATGTCCAATGGTGTCATAATTAAATTGATATAGTCTTAGAGCCCAGACATCTTTCTTCTTGACTTAATCAAACAACACTACTCCATAGCCTGTAGATTTCAATCACAAAATTTTAGCTCACTCTATTTGGTATCAGATAATTTGAGTGCAAACTGATCCTGCCCTTTAAATGTGATCTGAAGTAAGTTGCTTTATCTCCAAGAATTTTCTTAGAGATGATTAAGCACAATGATCCCATCCAGCTATAACTCCTGTCATTAAATTTGTAAATTTATTCAGATTGTCGTAATACCAATATTCTTTCCTCTATATCGCTCTATAACTTTAAAATTACAGCTCCAACCTAGGTTTGCTGTGTTTTTACCAAAGCTATGAGCTTTTGTTTATTCTTTATATTATATTTCTCTATTTCATATTTAAATGAGTTGGAGAATTGTAAGGAATCATCCCATATATTAAACAAGAAAATCCATGCTATTTATTATGCTTTCAGTGTTCTCCTTCCCCTATCCTTTAAGCCAAAATCATATAATATCTTTTTCATGAAGCCTACTGTGATCTTCCTTTTTTTGTAATGTCCTTTATAGTACATCATAAAGTATGTTGATTTGGAACTATGTAACATTCTTTCATATAAAGTGATGTGACCTATATTTGTAATTTATCCCTCCTACTTTACTTTGGGCTTTGGTAGCAAAGACCCCACTTATTCACTCTACCACTGTATAGCACCTTGATTTATATATTGGAGATACAAAATAAATATTAACTCCTTAAGAACTGAAGAATCTTAACTTACTCTGCTTTTATGTACCTATGTGTTCACCCCCTTTCTTAGCTCTAGAGGTAAATCACTCCCAATGTCATCATTAAATCTAGTTTAGGGATCACTTTCAATATCTCTTCTCTTCTCCTCTCCCCCAAGTATCCAGATTGGTTTCCTCTTAGTCTTATCTGGAAGAAGTTTCAGTTTTTCAAAAAAAAAAAAAAAAAAAAAAATTCATAAGTAATTAAAGGAAGAGCAAAGAAAAGCAAAGCTATAGAAAATAATGGAATTTGTCACTCAACCTAGATAAATTCCTTATAGTAACGACTATTATTAGCTGTAGATTTGGTTGCCCAGAATATCTTATAGGTTTCTCCTATACCATACCAAATTCAGCCATATCTTAGGAGTCCTATCCCAAAGTCTCAGTTTTCAAGCCTTTCAGAATGTCTACATATTATTAGCTGAAAAAAAAATGAAATTTTAGAATCAATAAGAATCTCAGAAGACTGCCTTAAGAGCTTACTGAATTTTCCACATCTTAAAGCTTAATAGCCATGTCACACTGCCGGTAAATTCATATACTTTCCAATTCATAAAAACACCCAGCATAGATTTCAAATTGCATTATTCCTTCAAATCAAGCTTCCATTCTGTATCATAAAGACCTTTCACAGATGTATGATAGAGTGTAGTGGGTAAAGTCCTGGACTTGGAGTTAGGAAAATTTGGGCTCAAATATCACTTCAGATATTTACTACATATGGGGCCAGCTAGATCCTCATTGTTGTTGCTCATCCTTCATTTTTTGAAGAGGACTAGTGATAATATGAGAATGAAGTCCTGACTTGAGCATGAATTTGATTTAATTTAGTAGGAATAATGAATCCAATGATATTGCTCCACAGATTCAAATTCACACTGAATAATTTCATTGGGCTAGAACCAATTAACATTTCTTTTTTTTACATCAGGATAATTCCAAATAGTGTAAATTGAATCTATTAAAATCACCTCAGGAGATTCACTCTTCTTTCTGGCTGATAGTTAGCTATAATTCTCTGGTACTATCTGTATCTATCTGTAAAATGAAGAAGTTGGGCCAAATTTCCAAGATCACTTCTAACTAATTACAATAAATTATTTATTTTAATGCAGACAACTGGGTTACAACTAAAAAATCTAGTGATTACCTCCTTTCCCAACTTTGGTGGAAAAATCTCTTTATGATCATGTAAATAATTGAACCTGAGGTTTATGAATTTAAAATGGCTAGAGTGAACTTTTGTTCTTCTATTTGCTGCAATTAAATCCAATCACAATTTCAATAAAAGGGCCAAACAGTTGTTATTACCTATAGATGACCTCTAATTAAACACCTAATTGTGAGTAGCCCTATTACATCTGTTTTATTTTATTGGTAGATCATGCCATTCCAGGAAAAAAATATGAATACCATTACTCTCTTGTCACAGAATTGCATATTCTAGAATTAGATTGATTTGGAGACTATTGGGAATTGGCAATCTAACCTCATTGATAATCTTGCTTTATTATTTTAATCCTCCCATTGCTTGGATGAGTTTCTTGTAAGAAAAGGAAAAAGTAGATTTATATATACACATATGCATATGTACCATATCAAAGTATGCATACATGTTTCTGTATACACACATATATAGATGTATATATATGCTTTATATATGAACATATATTTATATTAGATGAGTTTGTAAAAACTTAGAAAAAATGTCTGGTCTTTTGTCTTCTGGCTTCTGGCTTTGGGAGAGGAAACACAGTTCCAGACTCTTTTCAGTTCTGAAAATGGAAAGAAAGGCTCTCAGAAGAAAGATGCAGAGGATGTTGCACTTATCATGTCCATTTCCTCCCATTTGCTATTCTAGAAATGCCATGGGATTCTCCTTGGATGAAAACTGAGACTCTCTTGGTTCAGCTGAGCTATCTTGTTCCTAATAGGAAAGTTCATTTAAGCTTTGTATTTTAAGATTTATATTCCCATATTTATTTTTTGCTTTGATTTTGTTTTACTATCAACTAAGATAAATGGGCTTATTTGGTGTTCACAGCATGGGTTTATTGTGGAACTGGCATTTGATGGGAAGGGAGTATTTTTTTCCCGGTAAAGAAGAACAATCAGTCAGCTCAGCTTGGAACAGACTGATTAATTATAACCAGGAACCTGCTCTCTTTGAAGATAACAGAATGGTCAGACTCTGGTCCCAACCTTCTGCTCTATCTTGGCAGGATTATATCTCTGATGAAGAACGAAGAAGGAGACAACTCTGGAGATATCTATTCTTGCTTCGCTGTAAACTATATACAAATAAACTAATGTGGACACATAAAATTGACATGCAAAAAAGAAAACACACATAGCACCAAAACACACCCTTACATTATTGTACTGTATTTTCTACATTTAAAAACAATATTTTGAAGTGGATTTGGAAGTGGATACCTCATAGGTTTCACTAGTTTTCCAAAAGGATCTGTCACATATAAGTTTAAGAACAGCTTTTTCTAGGAATTGTAAACAGGGATACTTGAAAAGCAAGTTCTAAATTAGTTCTAATTAGTTCTATGATATTAAGAAATGACATTTTTAAAGGTATTTTTAAAGAGATAACATTTTATAGAACAGTACTGATGCATAGTAAGTGTTTAATAAGTATATGGTGATTAATTTAGTTCCATTAAAAGTAACAGAGAATTTATTTATTTATTTATACCCATAACTTTCAAATTTGTATATGATCATATATTTCTAAACCCTAAAGAAATGTCTTAAATAATATTTATTTTGAAAAGAATGTATTTCTCTATAATGGCTTGTTAGAAAGACCTTAGCAATCATTAATAAAATCCACTGAAAACTACAGCCTGGTAAGTAATATGGTTTAATTGAAACACATAGTATATTATCAGAAAATAGGATTTCTGCTTTTTTCAATTGAGTGCTTTGTCCATTAATCAGAAAATAGGATTTCTGCTTTTTTCAATTGAGTGCTTTGTCCATTAATCTGCTAGCTCAATAATTTGCCCTGTAAATCTTCAGGGCACCATTCTCTTCTTCAGCCTATAATCTTAATGCCATTCTCCATTCTTCACTTCCACCAACTCCATATATGTAATCCATTGACAAATTTTATCATTTCTAACTTCGACAAGATATCTTTTCTCACAGAATTACTAACCCCACTTCAGGCTCTCATCCCCATTCACATGGAATAAGAAAATTGCCTTCAAGATTTACCTTTCTTTATCCAGTGGCTCTCACAATATGGCCTGCGGGCCAAATGTGGCCTGCTGAGGAAGTTTATGCAGCCCACGGGGTTATGGCAAATGGGCTGAGGGACAGAGACAGAGTGTGATTTTTTTTCTTTTTACTATAATCCAGACCTCCAACAGTCTGAGGTGATAGTGAACTGGCCCCCTATTTTAAAAGTTTGAAGACCACTGCAGTTTATACCTTTATTATCATCTTTTCCTGATCCTCCAATGTCCTGGTACTCTCCCTGCAGAAATGATCTTGTATTTATTTAATATGTAATGTTATATATGCATGATGTCTGCCTCTAATCTATGCTCCTTGAGAGCAGGGTAGTTTGACTTTTGTGTCTTCAAAACTTAGGAGTGATTGAAAGTTTAATAACGATTTATTGACTGATTAATGAAGACCATCACTAGTTGAAATTTGATTACAAGGAGTTTAAATATATACTGGAACATTTGATGCAAAAAATAATGAGGACACAACTAACTATAGGAGAAACTTATAAGATGTGACCCCAATGTAAAAATAATTTTATTTATTTAAAGAAAGTCAGTATCACACAAATGTCAACTCATGAAAGGTTTTCCTCAGCTATTTATCTCCATTCAAAATCATGTATCCCTCTTCTCATTCTATGTAATTCACTAACTTTCATGTTTTGGTACAGGAAAGTAAATCAGTGAGTGCAAGCAGACAAGAAAAAAAAAAAATGGAGAAGAGATCAATTAAGAAAGAAACAGATTCAAGGTCGCTGGTGCAACCTATTGGGACTTAGAAAACCAGTATGCCTAAAAATGAAACATCTCATATATCCTCTTGCTGCTGTTATTTTCTGAAATGTCAAATGAGCCGATTCAAAATCAGATGACACATTTAAATCTAGCCTCCATCACTAATGAAACTTATTTGGTATTATATGTGAAAAATTTTCCTAATATTTAATATAATTATTCTCTTTCCAAATATCTTGATCATGGACAAGTTCTTATATTATATAATAAATGTCTTTCCATTATATATCAATACAGCACTTAAAAATAACATTCAGGTGATTGTTTCTTTCCCCCAGGAGTGGATATTTTGTATAAACACACACCTATATTCACACAAACATTTTAAACTTTATATATATATGTATATGTATATGTATATGTATATATATATATATATATATATATATATTTAAAATCTCTTTCAGGCCAAGACAGTATCTTTGAGACTTTGAAGAGTCACAGAACAACACATTAATTTTATGATTTTAAATTGAAATTCATGACAAATTACCTGTAAGTTAATGACAATTAATTGAACAATGGTTCAACAAAATTATACTTCATAGTTTTTGTGGATTTTAGGATTTAAGTAAGATAATTGTGCTCTTTGGAAATTAAAAAGTATGGAAAGGAGGTGATGAGTGAAGCTAGGTAATGATGTTTATATTCACTCAACTGGGTGTGGGATTAATTTCATTTTTATCAGATGGCAGCAAAATAACAAAATAAATGCAGAATCTCCATGTGTTAAATAAGTTATTGAGAGAAATTCATAGCCTGGATTTTCTGCAGAGTATTTAGAGAGGATTAATATCATTGAATATTTGCTGTGTGAAAACATAAAAATCAGTAAATAAATAAAAAAAAAAACAGAAAAATACATAAATAATGACATGGCTAATTGCAGACAGAACATTGATAGCATACTTAAAATATGTATAAACAAACATATGTACCTAGAGATATCTATAATCTTATATAGAAATGTGATATATAAACAAATTTTATATTAAACAATATACAAAAAATAACATAGATATAATTTTACATTTGCCTCAATTAAAAATCCTAAAAAGAATCCAGTATATAATAATATGACAAACACCCAGTTTTGGAGGTGATAGATTTTTAAAGAATTTAAAAGAAAAATTAAGGTTCTTTTCCCTAGAATTGTTTCAAAAATTGATATACTTTTAGGTATGCTGTGAGTTGGAGAAACACCAGAGAAGAAATATCACCATTATACAAGGTAGTTAAGATAATGATCAATTTCAAAATCAGGAGGATATCTGATAATCAGATATCTCATTTTACTTTTGTTATCCCTACTATGAAAATATGTCATTCATTTTAGGAAGGAATGGACAGGATTATTAAAAGCAAATTGAATTTTTTTTTAATATGTGAGGAAATAACCAGGAATTGCCAATAATATCTTAATGACTTCAAGTTGTCAGACTTTATCCAATACACTATATTATGGTTTCAGAAAAGGACTGTGCTGGTAATGGATGTAATTGTCCTGGGCCACTGTTGATCTCTGAAAAACTATGGAAAATGTTATAGATGACATCAGATGGATAACTTTGTCCGAAATTTCAGAAAAAGGAATAAGGTGGATTTTTTGCAATACATATTGGCAATAATATAGAATGGTCCAGGGTTGGAGCCAAGACGGTGGAGGAAAGTCTGGAAGCTGGTTGTGCTCTCTTGGTTTTCATCTCCAGCTCAAGATACACTGAAAAAACCGTAAGAAAGTTCAGTCTCACAGGTGAAAAGAGTATGCATCTCAAGTCAAAAAGACTCTGAGAAAGCCTGTGAGAAGATCTTAATCACAGCAAATTCTCAGTCCTGGCTCAGTAGAGGAGAAAATTAGTGGGGCAGCTTCCAGTGGCAGTTCAGAAGGCAAACTCTGGGAAACCAATCTGTTTCCTAAACAAAACAAGCAAAACTACCAGCTACAAGGGGCTCCTGTACTCAAAGCCAAGGCTCAAAGCTGCACAAGAAGCTTAGGAAAGTACCACCTTTACCCAGGAGCAAAGCTTCACCTTAAAAGTAAACAAACAAACAAACAAACAAAGAAATACCAAAAGAAAAGGAAAGAAAATGAGCAAGAAACACTGTGACCATAGAAAGCTTATGGTGACAAGGGAGACCAAAACACAAACTCAGACAAGGATAGAATATCTGTGAAAGAAATCTCAAAGAGTGATATAAATTTATTTCAAGTCCAAAGAAGTTTCTTGGAAATGCTTATAAAAGACTTCAAAAGGCAAATTAGAGAGGTAGAAGGAAAAATGAGAAAAGAAATGAGAAGCATGAATGAAAGAATCAACAGTTTGGAAAAGGAAGGACAAATATTGTCTGAAGAAAACAACTCCTTAAACAGTAGAATAAATCAAATGGAAAAAGAAATAAAAAAGATAACTGAAGAAAATCACATATTTTCTTCAGGGCAAAGGGAAGGTAATGACTTTGTGAGACAGCAATAATCAGTCAAACAAAATAAAAAGAATGAAAAAAATGGAAGAAAATGTGAAATACCTCAGTGGGAACAGCTGACCTGAAAAACAAATCCAGAACAGACAATTTAAAAGTTATTGGCCTACCTGAAGGCCATGACCAACAAAAAGAGCCTTTATAGCATTCTACAACAAGTGATTAAGGAAAACTGCCCCAATACTCTAGAAACAGAGGAGAAAATAATCGGTGAAAGAATCTATGAATCACATCTAGAAAGAGATCGCAAAGGAAAGCCCCAAGGAACATTGTTGCAAAACTCCAAATTTATTATATAAAGGGGAAAATAGTGCAAGATGTCAGACAAAACAATGCAAATATCATTGAGAAAGATTAAGGATTACCCAGGATTGGGCAAATTATACAAAAAAAAAAAAAAAAAGAAAAGAAAAGAAAAGAAAGAAAGAAAGAAAGAAAGAAAGAAAGAAAGAAAGAAAGAAAGAAAGAAAGAAAGAAAGAAAGAAAGAAAGAAAGAAAGAAAGAAAGAAAGAAAGAAAGAAAGAAAGAAAAGAAAGAAAGGAAAGAAAGAAAGAAAAGAAAGAAATGGAATATCTCAATCCAGAAGGCACAGGATTTGGAGTTAGAACCAAGAATTAACTACTCAATGAAACTGAACATCGTCTTTCAGGGGAGGAGATGGAGCTTCAATAAAGTAAGAGACTTTTAATCATTTCTGTTGAAAAAATCAGAACTAAGCAAAAAAAATTAATCTTCAAACACAGGATTCAATAAAACCATAGAAAGGTAAACAGGGGAAAATATATTTAAAAGTTAAGCTGTTTACATCCCTAGATGGGAAAATAATATATGTAACTCTTGAGAACTGTATCTGACATTGGACCAGACAAAGGGGGGCATCACATGGACTGAGGATGTGGTTGTGAATGGATTCTGATGTGATGACATCAAAGAAAAAGACTTTAAGGGGTGGGAAAAGCTTTGTACTAGAAAAAAAGGAAAGGGAAGGTATAATGCAATAATTAATTCACACCAAGAATTATAATCAAGGGGAAAAAGGGAAAGGGATGAGCATTTCTGAAGGCTGATCTCATCAATTTCAGATCTAAGAGGGAATAACTTAATCATTCAGATGGATATAGAAATTTATCTAATCCTATAAAGTAGTAGGAGAAAGAAGAAAAGAAAAGTGAGGGACAGGGATAGGATGGAAGCCAAAAACAAATTAGCCAAAGAGGGAAGAAGACAAAGGATTGACAAAAGATAAGGTAGTGGTTGGAATAGGTAAAAAACAACAGTAAAAGAGGAAGGAGTAATAGAAGATAAGATAATGGGTGGGATGGATAAAAATACATCATTAAGGACAGGGTAGAAAGGGAGAACAAAAGTATATATAGGATGGAGGGAAATACAGAGCTGGTAATCACCACTGTTAATGTGAATGAGATGCACTCTCTCATAAAGCAAATAGCAAATAGCATAAAATATGAGCAAAATAAAAATGGATTCAAAAAACAAAATCCTATATTATATTGTTTACAAGAAATACATTTGACAAAGAGTAAATGTAAAAGCTGGAACAGAATTTATTCTGCTTGAGGTGAAGTAAAAAAAAATAAAAGCAGAGCTAACAATTCAAATCTCAGAGAAAGAACTATGTCAAATTTATAAGAATATAAGTAATTCCCCAATTGATGAATGATCAAAGGATATGAACAATTTTCAGTGATGAAATTAAAGCCATTTGTAATTATATGAAAAAATTGCTCTAAATCACTATTGATAAATCACATTATCAAAATGCAAACTAAAACAACTCTGAGCTACCACCTCACATCTCTCAGATTGACTAAGATGACAGGAAAAGATAATGATAAATGTTTGAAAGGATGTGGGAAAAGTGGGACACTAATGCATTGTTGGTAGAATTGTGAAACAATCCAACCATTCTGCAGAACAATCTAGAACTATGCCCAAAGGGCTATAAAACTGGGCATACTCTTTGATCCAGCAGTGTAATTACTGGGTCTGAATCCCAAGGAAATCACAAAAGAGGGAAAAAAGGATCCACATGTGCAAAAATATTTGAAGCATTTCTTTTTATGGTAGCAGAGTATTGGAAAAGGAGTGGATGATCATCAATTTGGGAATGGCTGAACAAACTGAGGAACATGAAGATAATGGAATATTATTGTTCTATAAAAATGATGAATAAGCTGATTATAGGAAGACCTAGAAAATTTTTCATTAACAGATGTTGAACAAAACAAGCAGAACCAGGAATATATTGTACACAAAAACAGCAAGAATATGTAATCATCAACTATGAAGGACTTGGTTCTTCTCAATGGTTCAGTGATCCAAAGCAATCCCAATGGCCTTTGGACAGAAATTGCCATCTATATCCAAAAAAAAAAATAATTGTGAGGAGACTGAATTGACTTCAACAATGCTATATTCACTTCTTCTTCTTCTTCTTCTTCTTCTTCTTCTTCTTCTTCTTCTTCTTCTTCTTCTTCTTCTTCTTCTTCTTCTTCTTCTTCTTCTTCTTCTTCTTCTTCTTCTTTCTTCTTCTTCTTCTTCTTTTTCTTCTTCTTCTTCTTCTTCTTTCTTCTTCTTCTTCTTCTTTTTCTTCTTCTTCTTCTTCTTTCTTCTTCTTCTTCTTCTTCTTCTTCTTCTTCTTCTTCTTCTTCTTCTTCTTCTTCTTCTTCTTCTTCTTCTTCTTCTTCTACTACTACTACTACTACTACTACTTCTTTTTTCTGTTTTTTATCTCTGCCATGGTTTTTCCCTTTTGCTCTAATTTTTCTCTCCCAACATGATTTATAAAGCAATGTGCATTAAAAATAATCTCACCACAATAAAAAGGAATATATATTAGCAATAATCTATGATATCTGAATATATTGAAAAAGGAATATATTGATGATGCTATGTCAGAATATGTTCATCAAACGCAGAATAAACTCAATTCATTTTTTTTTGTTGTTGTTATTGTCATTATTTAGTCATTTTCAGTCATGTTCAAAACTCCAGGACCACATTTGGATTTTTTCTGGTAATGATACTGCCATTTAATTCTCCAACTCATTTACTAGACAGGAAGTTGGGAAAATAGGGTTGAATATTGTTAATTATAATGATCATTTACGCAGTGCTTTTAAATTTCCAAAATGCTGTCTATCAAATCTCAAATACTTAGATATTGCAGTAGATAGTGAGATAGATCCCTGGGTCTAGAAACAGAAAAATCCAATTTCAAATCCTAGCTAAAAAACTTAAATGCTGAATGACTTTATGCAAATTATTTAACCTCTTTGCCTCAGTTTCCTCATTTAGGAAATGAATATGTTAATAGCAAAACTTTTACAGAGTTGTGAGGATTATATGACCTAATACATAATTACTACACCTTACAGTGTTCTCTATGGATTTTATTCACACACAAGCACACACACACATACAGATTATATTAATATAGATTTATAAAGAGATATGTTGGCTTATCATCATCATCATTATTATTAGCATTACATCTAAGTCTTACAACCACCTTATGAAATAAATACTACTGGGTCACTAGGCAAGAATGACATTTATACAGTATAACACAATTATGGCAATACATTAGAAAAAGTGTTTCACAATAATCATGTGAACAATTAAGAAATATAGACTTAATTATTGCATTTGTGTGGGGATTTGGAAAGATTTGAAGATATGTCAAAAAGTGATACAAATGAGAACTAGTATTTGGAGTGGAATACAATTTCAGTATATTATACAATATTCAGTATATTCATGTGTATATGAGACAAAAAAAACTAATACATACTAAGTTTCATAAAATAACATGTGATATGCTGGACAAAATAAATCAGTACACTTTCCTGGTCATACTACATTTAGTTCAAGATACCACATTATGGATAGGATATTGACAATTCAGGGAGTCCATTGAAAGACAATTAAGATATTGTGGAAACATAAAACCACATCATAAAAAATTTTGGAGCTTAGGAGCTTTTAAAGAGAGAAGACTTTAGTCTCCATAAGAAAAAAAACAAACAAACAAATTTTTAACCAGTATAGTTGTACAAAAGTTTTATGGCTTTACTTGAGAAAATATCAACAGATGTCTGGATACAGACAAGATGACTTTTATCAGTGATATTATAGACGGGGTTTCTGTTCAGATATTCATTGGATTAGTTGATCAATAGTTTCTGTCAATATTTCAATGGTATTATCTTTCTCAAATGACTGAGCTTGTGGTTTCAATCTGTCCAGTGGCAAATTCAAGCTAATTAGAGACAACTATGGGGTGGAGAAAAATCAGATTATAGCAATCCATCACTATTAAAAGGAGAAAAATGACTCAAAGGGTATATCTAAAAATTGTAGTAATATCAATGGTTGTTCTTTAAGCATATATAATCACATACCACACACTGAAATTTCAATCCCAATGGAATACATAAAAAGAATTAATAGGTCTCACTAAGAGGTGATTCTTTTAATTCCTTGTTTTAATCAGAGCACATTTTGGAAAAGATCACTATAATATCATTTCTGTTCAGTTAAACTGTTTATAATTATAATTTTTATATTTATATATATATTGTATTTATAATTATGTTTATTTATATTTATAATTTATATTTATATTTATAATTTATATTTATAATTAAGTCTTAAGAAATCAATGGTTATCACATAGTCCTTTGTTAACTTACAGAATAGCAACTCTAAACACTTCATAAGTATGCTGTTCATCTAAGTAGTTTTCTTTTTTTGAGCTGCACTTCATCCAAATTTTTAATATTAAGAATCACAGACTTGAAAGGGACCACAGTGATCAAATCCAAATTCTTCTTTTTTGTTTATTTGTTGTTTTATTTTGCTTGTATTTTTTCTACAAGATCAGAGATGCCAACATATCCTTACTTTCATAAATTTTCTCATTATTGATAAAAGCACAATGCAGCAATTGATGAGATTAAAAGGTCATTAAAACCATTTGTATTTTCTTTCCTCAGTCAAATATATACAATTGAAGAACAAAACTTCTCTTTGCAATTCAAATTGAACAGCAGAAAGATTTTTCAGATCAGAAAAAGAAGGAAACTATACAGTGGTATGCTAACTGTTGTTATAGAATAACATTCCACTTTTGGAGAGTGCTAATTGTTATGGAATTTTTCATGGAATTGAAACTATTTAAACTGCCATATGTCTTTCTGTTATCATTTGAGTTGCTGACAATTTTAATTTTTAATTTTGTGGTATAACAGTTCAAAGTCGAGTAATATAACTAGGAAAATGTTTGCATTTTAAACAATAGACTTTGTGTCAGTAAGCAAGAAACTTAGCAATTATTACATTGAAAGCACTATAAAATATTCTAAATTCAATCTAACCAAAACTTCTCTTATTCATATCTGGATACACTTAACCTCTACATGTATAAATTGTTTAAAAATAACTGTAATGGACTGGAAAGGAACTGCAGAATTCCAGCTCACTTCGGTGGTTTCAATGCATTTATTTCTCCTTGTATATTCCATTACTTGTGATTTCTTTTTTTTTCCTCTAGTAAATTTATTTATTTTTAATATTCATTGCTTTATGAATCATTTTGGGAGAGAAAAATCAGAGCAAAAAGAAAAAAAACATGGAAGAGATAAAAAAGAAAAAAAGAAGAAAGAGACATTCAGTCTCCTTAGATATTTTTCTGGATGGAGATGGCATTTTCTGTCCTAAGTCTATTGGGATTGGTTTGGATCACAGAACCACTGAGAAGAACCAAGTCTTCCATAATTGATCATTGCACAATCTTGCTTTTATTGTGTACAATATATTCCTGGTTCTGCTTGTTTCATTCAGCTTCAGTACATTTAAATCTTTCTAGGCCTTTCTGAAATCAGTTTGTTGATCATTTTTATATAACAATAATATTCTATTACCTTCATATACCACAAATTGTTCGGCCACTCCGCAATTGATCAGTATCTACTCATTTTTCAATTCTTTGCTATCACAAAAAGAGCTGCTACAAACATTTTGGGTTTGGGGGGATTTTCCCCTTCTTTATGATTTACTTGGGATACAGTCCCATTACTTAGCCTCCAGCTTCTTAAACTGTGATTTGTGATTCCATTTGGGTCCTTGTAACTGAATGTGGAAGCACAAAATGATGATTTATTATCAATAAATGTTTTGTTTGCATACTCACTTTATATACCTATATAAGCAAGGTAACAAAATTTTCTCAGGTAAAAAGTCATCAGAGTAGAAAAAGTTTAAAAGAACCCATACCTGAACAAGAGTAATAAATTACTCTGTAGCATCCACTGGGAAATATTCTTACAGACTTAATTCTTTAAAGTGTTACCCACTGAGTTAATATCTTGAAAACTCAATATTTTTAAATTATTTGGAAAATTTTATATCACATAAAACTTAAATTTATCTCTACTATTTTGTCACAAAGTCCCTAATTTTGTTTTCTGGGCCAAATAGAAAAAGATCCTTCTTCTCCATGACAGCCCTTCAACTTTTTGAAGATGGTTATTATATTTTCTTTTCTAGTCTTTTCTTCTCTAGTTAAAATGTTTAGTTCCTTTTACCATTTTTCTTATAGCATGGTCTTGAAAGGCTTCTCTATTCTGTTTGTTCTCCTGTAGACATTTAAAAATATTTTGATTGTCCCAAAAGATCTTTTAAAGAAAACAGAAAATGAATAGTTGTATGATCACATGAGTAGCATCAAAAGAGAAGAAAGGATAATATTACTTATTAAATAATACTATTCCATTATATTCATATACCATAACTTACTCAGCCATTCCCCACATAAGGGCATCCACTCAATTTCCAGTTTCTTCTTACTAAAAAAGCTACAAACAGGTAACTTACACATTAAGACAATATTGTTTCCACCTCTATGCTAAGAAGAGGAAGTTATGTTTCATTATCTCTGAAATCAAACTAATCATTTCATCAGTTATGATACCTTTTAAGAGTTTCTTTTATATTGCTATGATGTTTGTTAGATCTGCTTATTTCAATTTGACTTCAAATAATCTATTTTTTCTCTGAATTCTTCACATTTACTATTTTTTAAAGAGATAATAAATATTACAGCATGAATTTGACACATTTTTTCAGCCATTATAAAATTTAGGGGCATTCAGTTTATTTCCAAAAAAGTTTTCTTTTGGTATGTATATGTTTCCCTTTGTTATTTTTCTTCTCAAGTGCATGCACCAAATGGTATCATTGGATGAAATTTTAATCAGTTTCCTAGAATTTTTCCCAGAATGCTTAGACAAGTTCATAGCTTCATCATTAGTTCATTATTATAATTTTCTTCCTACAGCTTGTCTAATAAAAATTGTTACAAACATTCATCCTTTTTCAAATCTTTGAGATATAAAGAAAAATTTTAGAGTAATTTTGTTTTGCATGTCTCCTATTAGTAAAAATTTCATATTATTATTGATAATTTTTTATTCTATTTAATACATATTTTCTTTTTTCCCAAGTACTTTGATTATTTATCTGTTAGAGAATGGTCCCTGCACTTCTATGATTATGTCAGTTTTCCATATATACCAAATGATGTATGATATATGACCCAATATTTTTATTCAATAGACAATTTCTCTTTTTTTCTCTTTTTTATTACAATGATGTTATTCTTGAAAAAAATTGCTGTGATCAAATTTATCCATTTTTTTTTCTTTATCAATTTCCTACCTCCTTTTTGGCGATTATAAATTCATTTCCCCCAAAATAACTATAGGTATGAAAAAAATATATATATATTCTTTTTGAGGCATATTTGTTATTTATTTTATAAGGTAATATTATATTGAAGACACATGTCTTTGGAAATCATTATGACATATGGTGTAAAGTGGTGACTTACACTTCATTTCCACCAAATTGCTTTACAAGTTTCTTAGTAATTCTTGTTGAATGAGGCATCCTTCCCTGAATAACTTATGTTGTGCAGCACATACTGCCTTACTATGTCCAATCGCTTCTGAAGATTGCTTATCTAGGTTAATCATTGATTGAATTTTTTTTCCTATTTTTAAGCAGTATAAGTAATTCTGATAATGCTGCTTCCTTTCTATTCCTACCTTTTAGAAAATTTGCTATTTCCATTGAGATCCATAATCTTTTTTTTCCCCAAATAAATTTTTATCATGGTTTTATCTAGCCCTAAAAAGTAATCTCTTCATAGTTTGGCTATAATAACATTAAATAATTTTTGTTATATTACTGTGGCTCAAGCCTGAACAACCGAAATATTGAAATCCTTTATTTTTGTAAAGGGAATTTTATATTATATTTATACATGCTATTAATGTGTCTCATTGGTTTAACTGATAGTTGTGTATATACTTTATGGTAATTTGTACTTTGGTAATATAGTTTCTCTCTCCCACTGAATTTTGATAGTCATATACAGAAAGACTTGATTTGGGGGTGTTTATTTTATACCCTGCTGCTTTAATAGAGCTATTAATTATCTCAAGTAGTTTTTCCCTGAATTGCACAAATTCTAAGTATATCATCTTATCATTTACAAGTAGAATATTGCCTTCTATTTTATTATTTCTATTATCTCAATTTCTTTTTTCTTTTTTTCGGCAAAGCTAATATTTCTAGAATTATATGGTTGGTATATTATGTGCCTCTTACAGTAAGTGCTTAATAAATCTTGTTGAATGATCAGTTGGTTGATTCATTACATTAAACAACAGTTTAAAAAATGGACATCCTTGAGCAGAGAGTTATTCAAGAAACTGGAGCAATTCTTGCTTTTCAGAGTATCCCTGAAAAGCCAGGAACCTCTGAGACTAGTAAAATAGAAAAGGAAAGGAAAAATTTAAGTTTGACATGATTGCATTTATTTTCCAATCACATCTTTTAATGGAGGATAACTTTCCAAACATTGAAAGATAGAGAAGTTGAAAGATCTCCTTTCCATTGAATATCCTAGCTGCATCCCCAGATAATCTTTCTGTAGTTTGCTTTAAGAGCCAAGAAGAGATGGATCCAGATACGCTGTGTTTAACAGGAACTTCATGGGTATTCCAGAAAATAGAGAAAATGACTTCTACTACTCAGGAGATGAGAATTATAAATATGGCACATATGCTACGTATTTTCTAGAGGTAAGTATGATCTGCTGTCCCTTGAACTACTTATGATGTGCTTTTGGGAAAGTTAATGCAGACATTTTTGGGAAAGGAGAAAGGAAAGGTTTCTAATAACTATTCCACTACATCACATTAGTAAGTATCCCCTTTCTAAAACTAATTTAGCTGGCTGACAAAAAAAAAAAAAAATGACCCTTCTACTATCAAATATAAATTAGACTACCACAGTAAAGAAGATTGGCTTGGGAACCAGGAAAACTGGGTTTAAGTGCCACTTTGATGTACTAGCTGTGAGCTCCTGAGAAAGTAACAATATTATAATGCTCTAGCAAATGGATTATTTGTGCTCAACTTGTGTTAGCTTTTAAGCTAATAGTGATCTGATCAGTCACAGGAGAAAACACTGTACTTTAACCTCAACATCTTGATCTCATCTTGATCCTCTTTAAATTCAAAACGTAACTATCTGACTAACTAAATAGTTCTAGGGAATTCTCTAAGACTGTAAGTTGCAGAGCAGTTACAAACCATTCCTTCAAAAATGTTTCACAAGTAGCTAAATGAAACAAAATGTTTACTTTGATGCTTGGCCATGGCTTTATATTGACCTCCATTCAGAATCAAGGAACTTTAAAGTTGAAAAGTATCTCAGGAACTATACAGTTCAAGCTACATCTGGACAAGAATCTTATCTACAACATGGATTTTGAAATTTTTTTCCATTAGTGACCTCTTTTTTATCAGAAAATTTTTAATGTAAACCCATGTATATTGATACGTAATATAGGTACACAAATCAAACTTTCACTGATGATAAATAATAATTTCACAGCCTCCACATTCAGTTACAAGATTGCATATGGGGTTACAACCCACAATTGAAGTTTTTTGATCTATAACATACTTCAAAAGTGGGCAATGTGATCTTCACTTGTGAATTTGCATCCAATAGTTCCAAGGGCAGTTCCCATTTCTCAGGCTGAAACAGAATGGCACTGAGACTGTGGGGCTCTTTCCTCTAATGATCTCAGGGTTATCCCAGCCTGACTCCTTCCTATCCAGATCCAATCAGGATTTCAACTTTCTACCTGCTGAGAGCTTGACTGTAGGAGATACAAGGTTACTTGCACCTCTTACTCACTAACTAAAATGGTTCCATCAAAATGTAGAACCACCAAAAATTACCATCATCTCTGAAACTGTGCATAAAGAGTCATTAGTGTTTATCATCTATCCTTCCACTGTCTTCCATATCCACTCCTGTACATTGCTACTTGTCAGTATATTAGTATATTCCTTTCTATCTTTTGAATGTGTATTTTCCTGTATGTTTTTTTTTCCTCACCCAATTAAAATCAATCAACATACATTCATTAGGAGCCTACTATGTGCCGAGCATTATGCTTGGTTCTTGTACAAATACAATAAATAAAATAATTCAAGATCCCAACAAGGGTATCTGACAGAACTGAAGCCCTTTGAAAGTAGGGTTTATCTTACTTTCTCATGTTTTTTTCTCATGCTTATAGTACAGTGCTTGCAACACAACAAATACTTAATGAATGCTTTTTCATTCCTGTCCACTTCATTCAAACATCTCTCATGCTGCATGATCCTAATGCCCTTATCTGTGCTCTTTAATGAATTAGATTATCAATACTATTATTTTTTTTAAATCAGGCACTATGCCTCTCTTAAGAGAACCTGAGAACGCATAAGGTTTTGTACTGATTTGCTTTGTTTGTGTACAATAAAAATCTGTATTGTAAATATTGAGCTTATATCCCATTAAAAGTCAAAAATTTTATCCAAAAGAATTTTGAACTATATATCTCTAACTACCTTGTATTTTTGAGATTGATTTTTTTTTAACCTAAATGTAGAACTTTACATAATTCCCTTTTCATCTTAGGTTGGTTCCAATATTGCTCCTAATTTTGTATTATTTACAAATTTGTTAAATGTCATTTAAGGCTTCAGCCAAGTCACTGATACAAATGTTGAACAGCATATGGTAAAGGACAGATGTCTATGGCATTCCACTTAAGAAACCCTTCAAAGTTGACATTGATTTATTAATAGCTACATTTTGGGTATGTCCATTCTACTACTTTCTGTTCTACTTATGCTATGTATAATGAAATAATAATGCATTTCTTAAACACACTAAAAAATTATCAGCTAACTTTTATAAGACATTTGTTTGCTTTGGAATAATGAATGAGCATCCACTGGATTTGAAGTCAGAATATCTAAATTGTAGTCCCTGATATACTCCCAAGACCTCCTAACAGTCATCTTGCATACATAGGTATCTAGTAGATAAGCATGTTCACACATTTACCTATAAACATATTCTTGTAAGTAAATTATCTTTAGCCATCAAAGGAAATACTTCATATCAGGGGTGAATAATATTTTTATTCCTTCTGCTAAGAGAGCATTAAAAAATCAATGAAGATTTTGTAGGAATAATTTAATTTAGATTTGTTTAAAGGGAGAGTCACATAAAATTTTAAACTAATATAATTTACCAACTAAGAATGTACTGTTTATTTCATATTATAGAAATTTCATGGAAGAAAGAGAAGGAAAAAGAGGGAAGAAATATAAATAAAATGGAAGGAACAGAAGGGGAATCTTTATCCCCCTAAAAAAAGTATAAAATGAGGGACAGGAGGAAAGAAAAAAAGTGGGAAAATAGATGATGAATAAGAATAAATGCCTACTAGGTCCTAAAGTATTAGGTAAATTATGTTTGTAATTTCATATTCTTCACTTAAATTTTTGTGGTCTAATATTTTTATTACTGTTCTATGATATATTTATCATCTCATATTTTATTCAAAACTCTTTGCCCTTTATTTTAAACTTCAGAAGCTCTTCTTTGAATTGAAGAGACACAACAGCACATTATTAGAGAAATTATTACCTGGAGGAGAAACCAAAATGATCACAACCTCTAGAAATATAATGAAGTCAGACCAAAGAGGAGAGTTTCCCATTTCTATTTTTATTTTGCCTTAAGTATAGATTCTGAGAATCATTTTTCCTTCATGAATACTTCCCAGATTAAGACATTTATACTGATACTAATGTCATGTTATTTTTAACTTCCTTTAGATATACCTTTTTCTATCAATGAAAATGATCTTCAAATAAGCCCAATATCCAGAAGTTTAAAATGGTATCATGGATAAAATAGGAAAGCAATTTATTTTATATTGTCTGAAGTTTCAAACTTCAGGCATGTTCAATTGCAACTGGGGTTATGACAAATTTTAGAAGCTACATGTCCCATCTTGAGCATGTTCATAGAGAAGCATTGAACTTTATGGTCTTTGATTGATATAGAAATAAAATTTGCGCATAATGTAATTAATGATATTATATAACATTTATTTTACTATAATTATATAAAACATATTATATAAACATAATGATTTATGTAATATGTAAAATGTAGTTTTTATTTTATTTATTTTAACAATATTCTTTAGATAAAATACATATAATAATAGATAGATAAATAGGCAGATAAAATAATTTGTCCTTTGGGCAAAAAATGGCCAATATGGTTTTTGTTTTGTTTGTAGGGAGTAAGTTATTGCTCTTTTCTTCTACCTTCATTGTTCAACTCAATCTAATATATAAGGAATTTCTGAAGAGCAGCCGATACAAGGCACACAAATTAAGAAGCAATGGGAAAATCTAAAAAGTGAATGTTACATTTAGATTTTAATGGAAAATTCAAACTTAAAATTGAAACCAAATGCAAAGTTGAATCAAGTGTTTGAGTACTTGAGATTGGACTATCTTGCAGCTCAGAGAAACCATACTACCTACAGTTTCATCATGAGTTTTCTTAAGGTAGTTAAGATTAGATTGGAAGGGATGTTGCTTAGAAGGGCCACCAGGAACAGTGTGTGAATGAAATTGGATTCAACTATTTTAAACAGAAACCAAAATGAATGACAAATATATAAGAATAGAATCAAACCTGAAATTTTGAAATAGACCTGCTAATTTTCCCTATTTATAGAAATTTTTGTGATTTTTTTCTGTTGCTGGATTTGAGGATATTGTTAAATCAAATATTTACTTAACATAGTGCCCAGTAATTATCACTGTGCCAGGTATATGGTGAACAATTAATAAGTACTTATTGGATGCTTATTTGATTTCTTTTTAATACTAATTTCTAGCATATATTTAGAAAGTAATTGATAAATCATTCAATACTTTTTTAGGCTATTAGTCTAGATATTAGCTAAGATTTAACACATATTATCATGATGAACAACAACAACAGAAACACAAGACAAGTATCTTGATCAATAAGAGAATGAATCAGTTTGGGGCTAATTCTTTTGCTGGTATATTGAAAACTGAAAGGTACATCAGACATTATCTAGTTAAGTCATCTCATTTTAGCACGTGTGAAAAGAAGTACAAAGAGATTATAATATACCCAATGTCATAGAGCTACTAAGGGATAGAGCCCCAATTTGAATTTATCTTTTCTGAACTAAATCAAGTATACTTTGTATTGCATCAGAATGCCTCCTAGGGTAGAAGGAGAATTCATTAATACACTTCTTCCATAAAGTCATTCTAGTGGCAACTAGTTATTTTTTAGTAGCAATTAAAAATATGACAAAGGAAGATGGAAGGAAAATAACAAAGAGGGAAAAAATGTCCATTCTATAAGGTTCCAATTCTCATTTCTAGGACTCTATGAAAAATTTGAGGTAATATAAGGGAAAAGCTACATTCTAATTATTCTTAGAAAAAGAAGAAAAATAAAGAGAAAGCACAAAAAGAAGCAAAAATCTAGAAGCAGTATTCAAAAATCATTTTTTTTATAATTAAGGAAATCTAGCTCACATTCAAAATATTGGACCATATGAATGAAGTAATGAAATTTTAACTTATCCCCAAGTTGACTATTATGACTAAAAACAGTAGGTACTATCCCAAGGACAAGAAGAAAAGAATTGGCATAGTTTATTATCCAACCTTGAAGTTTTGTAATTTGAATATATGCATTTCACATTACAGAAGACAAGGAAGAGAAAACAGCAGGAATAATCCCTCATTGGGAAAGAGAATGAGAAATTATAATGACATTTAAAAATAAGAAAAGCAAGAAAACTGTGACAATGCAACATTTAAATATACATAGAAAAAAGAATTAAATTCAGAAAGAAATGAACAATCAGGAAAATTTTATTATTATTTTGTTCAAATTAAATTTGATAAAAACTTTAAAAATACTAGATTGCCTTCATAAATTGAGTGCATTCCAACAATCGTAAATGCATTTCCTTTGACTCTAATCTTAAATGTGTTTCTAACTCCAACTTTAATAAGTTTAGAGTTTTATGTATAATCCTCATTTCTGTTCTTTGCTGATGATCCTGAAAAGTTCAAAATATAAGAAATTTTCAGAAATGGAGAATGTATTTCTCACTAATAAAAATATTAAAGACACAACAACTTCAATACTGATCATCTGAGGGCAATTATTGAATGTTCCACTTGGTATAACACTGGGACAATTTAAGTTAAAGAGACTACCAAGTCCTTACCATTTGGTAACTCAATGAAAATCAAACAGAATTTGGAGAAGAGGAATGAAAATATTGGTTTTAGAGTAAGAGAACAGAGGTTCAAATGGTACTCCAAAGCTTACCCACTGTAAGACTTCAATTAAGTCATGTAGCCTCTGTTAATTGATATCTTCATTTATAAAAGAAGGGGTTGGGATAGGTCTCTGAAATCACTTACTATTTGAGAGCTGTGATTCTATTACATCAGTACAAATTATAGACATTGAAGTACTGAACACATCTGTAAATTAACTAGACATGCTGGTTGCCTAAAATTTAAGAACAAGATTTTGAATTTTGTGAAATTCACAAGGTTATCAATATATTACTGACACTAGGTAAACACCAAATTTTCAGAATGGCAAGCAACTCAAATTATGGTCCAATTTAATTTGGGGATCCTTTGCTGCCATCTTGTGCTTGTTACTGCTGCTAGCTATAGGTATTACAGCTTAATCCCAGCAAGTAGCTATTACCTGATTACAAACTACTTTTTTAGGTTCAAAAACCACTTGATGTATTAATGGCCCCAAATAAGGACACTATTTGCCAGGTATACAGCAAACCATCTTACTAAGAACATCACATTTATGAGAGGTAAAATCTACTGATTCACTGATTATTAATATTTTTTATCTCAATACAAAAGGGAGCATCCATTGGTTTAAGGAGGGGAAAAAAAGCTTTGAAATTAAAGAGAATACAGAGGCCATTAAGTCCATTTCAAAACTCAAAGAGAATCATCTTAAATACAATTCCCAACAAAAATGATTCAGCTTTTGTTTGAAGTCTTAATGAGAAAGGCTCACACCTTAGGTAGCTTTTTTCACTTTTATATGCCTTAAATTGTTCAGCAATGTCATATTCTACAATTCTTCAGTTTCTTTTTGCCTTTCAATGACAGTGTAACAAACTACAAAAATATTTAGACCAAACATGTTTTAAAAAGAAAATAGTGAATTTGAATGATGGGGCAGCCAACAAGAATAAGTCTCATTTCACATGTAAATTGGAAAAGGCAAAGTGATTTGAGGCTAATTTAAAATATAAATAAATCTCTAAAGGAATTATGACACCAAGAGGAGGTGATATGTAAAGCAGGGCCAAGGAAATGATCACATTGAATGATTTTAAATACAGCATTTTATATTAATTTTCAGAAGTTCCTTTGAGAAATGAAGGTTTCTGATACTATCAAAATTTTATCAGAAAGTAACTTTTTTTTCTTAAAATATTATATTTAAGAAAATTACATTTCTAAATATGGTTTGATTTTTTGAACAGCCATTTTCTCCAGCAGAGCTCGACTTTCATGTTGTAATGAAGGCAAAATAGAATAGAGAAATAATTTTAAAGATATTTGCTTTGCAGTCAGTTTTGTAGAATATATATTTATAAAAATTGTATTTATAGAAAATATATTTTGTGTAGATGATAAAATAGTTTTTGTATTAACATTATATCCAAGTAACTTGATCAATTCATACATTGAAGTAATGAGTAGACAAGAAATTTACAAAAGTTGCAATTCAAGCATTGTTGTGGAAGAAATGGCTAACTTTCATTCAAAAGTAGTTTACTGAATGAAAAATAGTGCATAGCAGTGTAAGAAAATACTTATTTAAGTATAAATTCTAAGGCAGATACTTAAATCCATTGATCCAAAATTCCCTGATATTGCACATTGCGCATATTAATTTTGGCACTAAATATGTGTGTGTGTGTGTGTGTGTGTGTGTGTGTGTGTGTGTGTGTGTGTGTGTGTGTGAATCATACATTTGTTATCAGGAAAGTGCTTTGTAAACCATGAAGCACTTTAGCAATCTTATTACAAGCTATTATGATGGTGATAATATTAATTAACTGATAAAATAATAATGTCTTACACAAACAAGGCAAAAGGAAAGTATCTTTTAAAAATGTGGAGAAACAATGTTATTATATATGAACCAATAGAAACGTCTTATCTAATCTTATGGATCACTTGATGACAACTATCCCACTTATTGCTTCATATTGATTACTTAAACTAATAGATACAAGATTTGGAAGGAACCTCAGAAGGTAACAAGTTTAACCATTTCATTAAAAAAGTCCCCAAAATATGAAATGATGTGTTAAAGTTTATATAAGAATCGAGATTTGAACACTTCAGTGCTTCAATTATAGTGCTCTTTCCATTACATGATTGTGCAGCTCCTTACTTTCAGTCTAATCTTAATAAATAATCATTGAAACATCTACTTAAGAATTTTGAAGTTATAGTTTCATTTTAATTAACTTCTTGAGTCACTGTTATTTCATGAGAACTAAGAACTAAGTTCATGAGAACTCTTCTAACATTTTTTTACTAATTTTTTTCTGGGAGGATGGAGAATGAAAGAAAGAAGAGGTGGTGGAAAGACAGAGAAAGACAGACAAACAGATAGAAAGAAAGAGACAGAAACAGAGAGAGACAGAGAGGGCACAGATTTTGCTATTTCTTTCCTTGTTTTCAATCATCATTATTTCTACAAATCATGCAGCTTCTTAATATCTATTTCTTCTTAGGCTGAAACACAAAGATCCCAAGAAAAGTGGTGGCTGTTCAGAAAAAAATTTCTCTTTTACCGTCTAAATAGTCTATTATTACTGAAGTCTGTAAATTCCTTACATGGGGAGCTTTTATTCACTCTCTTAAATACTCCATGAACTTCTCTTTCTTACCATTAATTTATAATGAATATAGAATTAACATATAATCAAAGACTTTGTTACAGTGTTTGACATTTACAAGCTACTTCTGCCTTACTAAAAAGGTTTGGGGTCTTTGGATTCCTGTAAACCTGTTATACAAATGTGAGTAGAATATAGCAAAACAAGTTTTTACTTTCCTAACATAGATAGCCTGTGTCATTACTGGAAGGACATTTCCCTGAAATGAGAAGGAAAAATGTTATGCTGTCTATCATGGCTTGAATGAAACAATCTTTAAAGACCAATTAAGTTATTTTACCTCCAGGAAGCCTTCTCATTAATTTGGTTCCACAAGTACTGAAAATAATTTATAAAAGTAGAAGTATTTGATGTTTGTCAAATGCATAGCAATATCCTACCCTCTCATTATAGACTAAAATTTATTTCTGGCACAATATATTTTTTTTTTGTTAATTTGAAAATCTTAAGCAAATTCTCCCCAAAGCCTGATGTTTCAAGGATAAATCAATAATTGAAGTTTCTAAGCCAAAGATATGAGAGGCCAAATCCAGAATCCAAGCTAAAGTTACCAAAATTCAGAAAGCCATTAACTCCAAGGATAAAGAACTTATCTTATCAATTGGAAGGTAATTTGAGCTTGAGAATATTAAGATCTTTCAGAAAAGTATGAAAGTTCTGATGTTCCTTCCAGTCACAAAAGAGAAGTACTAATCCTCCAACCAATTTCCTGGTATCCAAAAACTGAAAGAGTTAAGCAGAGGGAGGCTTGTCATCAGATGAATGGCCATCATGTGGTTTAAGACAGAACAATTCACCAAAAGAATCTGCGAAAGCATGAAGGGTTTATTATCTACACTGGTAGAGAGAAGACTCACAGATTCTTGAAGCATAAAATTGTACTTTAGGCCAAGGAGAGAAAATATGCTTTCTATCTTCTCACCTAGTATATTAATATGTGTTAGTTAATATGGCTGGTATTTTGTTTTCACACGCTCACAGATGCTAAAACAAAAAAGACAGATTGTCAGCAAACCATATCTGTTGTCTATCTCCATAGCTAATTGAAAAGTTTAAAAGTGCTGGGACAAAAGAAGAAAAAAGAATGGTTTAAAAGTTCAATCTAATGTTGGTTCTGAAACTAGTGTAAAAAAAAAAAAAAAGCTACTAGAGCTCTCAAGAAACAATTTTATTTACCTGAAGAGACTTTGCTTAATAAAAAAAAGGGCAATTGAATTGTGAAACTAGAAAAGCAGCCATAATTGCCAAGAGCCATAAACATTCCAGCATCCTTTCTCTATCAGGAAAGGCTGAAGTTAGCAGATAAAAGTAGAAATTGAGCAATTCTTTTGTCTGTTTATTTATTTATTTATTTATTTATTTATTTATTTATTTATTTATTTATTTATTTATTTATTTATTTATTTTTTAAGATTTACCCATCTTATTCTTTTTGTAAATGATGGACAAAAAACTGCCAGATGAGACATATTCATGATGGAACTGTGGGATTCTTAATTTACTTTCTGCATGTGGGTCACTGTTCATATGTGTGTGTGTGTGTGTGTGTGTGTGTGTGTGTGTGTGTATTTATGTCACTAGGAAAGTATTATTGTCAAGCTATACTGTAAGCTGCTTAATATCTTCAACTACAGAACAGTCAGGGGTTTCACTGTGATGACCCTATCACAAGTCAGATGCAACATTTATGGCAATACATTTAATCCTTCATGATGGGGAGGTCAGAGTAATTACAGAATGGAAAGTGATGTTCCTAGAGAAAAAATAATAATATTTTCATGTTCATAGATTATTTTGATGTTATGTAATCAACTAGGTAGAACATAGGGGCAATGAGAAGATGTTGCAACATAGGGATTATTTATCCTTCATTCTCAAAGAGTAACATGACATCAGGGAAATAATGCCATGATATGCAAGTGAACTGGATTTGAGTAAGGGAGAACTCTGCACACACACACACACACACACACACACACACACACACACACTATTATTATTTAATGTCTTTTTAGAAATTCTAGCAATAGTGATAGCAAAAGAATAAAATGAAAGGAAAAAATGGAAAAGAAAAAAAAAACTATCTCTTGATGAAAAAAGATGAAACTATATTAAAAACCTCAAGATGTACATGGAAAGCCATAGAATACTATCAATGAAACAATTATATTAAAATATCAGCACACAGATTAAATTAAAAAAATATTTCATCCTTTCCATTTAGAAAATAACTCATTCAAAATAATTCAAAAATCCATAAAAGCAATCTACTAAAATGTACTAACTATATATAAATACAATTATAAAATACTCTTTACAAAATTAAGATATCAAAACACTTAAAAGAATATTTACCAATTGTGGTTTGACTACCAATGTAATAAAAATGATCCTACCCAATTTATTTTACAGATTGAGTACTATACCAATAAAACTATCAAAGAATTATTTTCTAGATCTAATCAAAATAACTTTGAGAAAAAAAAAAAAACCTGTTCTAGAATTTCCAACAAAATAATGAGGGTAGAAAAGGTAGAAATAAAAAGGGAAATAGCACTTTGAAACAACAAAATATTACAAAACTCTAATCACCAAAACTATTTGGTATTAAATTTAAAAAATTGAAAGAGAATAGTTGTAACAGATTAAATAAGCAAGGAGGTCTCTCAATTTAATAAAAACTGATGTGAATCCTGGAAAATGATT
Source organism: Sminthopsis crassicaudata (assembly GCF_048593235.1). Taxonomy (NCBI): domain Eukaryota; kingdom Metazoa; phylum Chordata; class Mammalia; order Dasyuromorphia; family Dasyuridae; genus Sminthopsis; species Sminthopsis crassicaudata. The sequence goes on from NC_133619.1 coordinate 245,308,892, forward strand.
TAACAACAACATTAATTTAAAGCTTATATGATGTCACAATACATGCAAAATAGATAATTAATTCTAATAATAAAGGTCATATCTTTTTCTTAACAAAATGGATGGAAATATCTTTTTCAGAAAAAGCAAAACGCAACGTAAAAAGTTTTCATCAAACAAAAGAAAGATAACAAAATAATAATAAAAAAAGATACAGCTTTGACTGTTTAAAACAGTTTTGCATGGGAAAAAATAAAACTTCAAATAAGAAGGGGAATTATTATAGGCAAGAAAAAAAAATCATTGCATCAAATATCTCAGGTGAGGTTGAAATGCCCAAGGTATGCAATGAATTTAACACAACTTAAAAGTATAGGAGTTAGTCCCCAGTTTATAACAGGTCAGAAGATAAGAATGAATGGTTCAGAGACCTTTATAAAATTCTAAAATGATATAAAAGTATACTATAATTCACCAATAAATTTTAAAGCAATTTTAAACAACAATAATTAGCATTAAAATTTCTCTTTAAGATTTTCAAAGTTCTTTACAGATATTAACATACTGATCCTCACAATAACTTTGGGATAAGGTGCTCTTAGTATCCATATTTACAGCTCAGGAAACTGAGGTAAATACTCATTATGTTAATTGCTCCAGATTATAAATCTAAAGCCAGATTTTAATTTAGTTCTTACTTATTCCAGGTCCAATATTCTGTCTACTCCAAAGTTTTCTGAAGTTTTCCTATGTAAATCATTCAGAAAATTAGCAGTTATTAAATTTTAAATTGCTACTATTTTCTAGGTTTTAAGTTACATTCCAGGGTTTTAAAGAAAGACAAAAATGGCCCCTTGTTTTCAAGGAACTAACAGTATAATGTTAAGAGACAAACTGGAAAAAAAAAAAAAAAATATATATATATAGCTAGATATTACCATGGGAGTAATTTAGAAAAGGCATTAATTTGTAAAGGCTCTTTGTTCAAGGTAGGACTTTAGCTGTGATTTGAAGGAAGTCATGAATAAAATGAAATGTACTTCATATAAAGTAATAGCGATGTTCTGAGATTGAAAATGCTGAAAATGACTTTGCTATTCTCCATACATTTATCCACAACTACTCTGAATGATTTATGATTAAAAAAAATTATATCTGCACCCATGGAAGGAATTGATTGTGTCCAAATACAGATTGAAGCATTCTCTCTTTCTCTATCTCTATCTTTTTTTTAACTTAAATTTTCTTGAGAGATTTTATTTTCATTAGGTAGGGAGATCTATGTTTTCTTTTACAACTTGACTTTTATGGAAATGTTTTGCATAACTTCACACGTGGTTTCTTAATTGTGGATGGGAATAAGGGAGAGAATCTAGAACTCAGAAATTTCAAAAACAAATGTAAAAAAAGTTGTTTTGAATGTAACTGGGGGAAAATATTAAATAAATAACTATTTTTTTTTTTAATGAAGAAAGTTACGAAAGCTAGAAAGTAAAAATGGGGAGGGACAGTTCTAGGCTTGAGAAACAAGACTGTGGAATGGTTAGTCTATAGGTAAGAATATATAGTGATGAAAAGTAAGGCAGTCAGTTTCACTGGGTTGCAAAATATGTGGCAAGGAGAAAGGTTCAAGAAAACTGGAAAAGTAAGAAAGGGATGAAGTTATGAAAGGGTTTTGAAAAGCAAACTGATTTTTTTTTTTTTTCCTATTTGATCCTAAAGGTAACAGGAAACTTAGAGTTTTCTAAATAGGGAGGCTGACTTGGTGAGATCTGATCTTTTGGAAGATAAATTTAACAGCAGAGCAGAAATTAGTTTGGAGTAGGGAGTCTCTAAAGGTAAGGATGTTATCTGTGAGCCTATAACTATATTCCAGGCATAAGGTGACAAGGGCCTTTACTAGAGTACTAATGGTGCAAGGTGAAAGCAGTAGGCCCACATAAAAAATGTAATGAAGGTAGAAACTAGAAGACTTATCCACTGCTTGTTGAAGGGGTAAAACAGAGTAACAAGTTGAAGATTTTTCTATTTTTCTATCCTGGGTACTTTGAAGGATGCTGGTACCCTTGATAATAGAGAAAAAAATTGTGGAAAAGGGAAGTTTTTAGCAAAATAATGAGTTGAATTTCAGATGTCTATGGGATATTTAAAATAAAACCGCCTAAAAGGCTTTTGGAGATGTGAGTCTGGAAGTCAGGAGACAAGGTAAGGGCAAGATAAGTAGATTTATGAGTTATTTGCATAGATATCACTTAAACAATAGAAATTGACAAAAGATAAGGAAGATAAATATTGGAAGTAAAGTAAAACAATAAGATATTAATAAAATGCTGTTGCAGTTGTAAACTGGCTAAACAACTCTGGGAAATAATTTTAAATCATGCTTAAAAAGTGATAAAAATAATCATATTCTAAGCAAGAATTCCCACTGCTAAGGATAAGTCTAAAAGAGATCTAAAACAGAACAAGAAGCACCTACAATACCAATATGTTCATAAAAATATTTTTTTGGTGGTAACAAAAAATCAGAAACAAAGTAAATGTTTTTTGATTAGAAAGTGGCTACATAAGTTATGATGCATGAAAGTAATGGACATTAATGGTCTCTGTATGCTGTAACCCTATCATTAATGATTTTCTGCCAATAATTTTTCATCTCACATGTTTGTAACAGTTCTTTTTGTGGTAGCAAAGAACTGGAAAAGGAGTGAATACCCATCAATGGGGAATGTCTGAACAAGTGGTTCTACATGAAGGTAATGGAATATTATTGTTTTATTTAAAAAAGATGAATGAGATAATTATAGAAAGGCTTGGAAAGATTTATATGAACTGATGCTAAGAGAAACAAGCAGAACCAAGAATACATTGTACACAATAAGAGCAAAAGTGTGTGATATCAACTATGAAAGACTTGATTCTTCTCAGTGGTTCAGTGATCCAAAGTAATTCCAACAGACTTTGGATAGAAAATGCCATCTGTATCCAGAAAAGAACTAAGGAGACTGAATGTAAATAAACACATGCTATGTTCACTTCTTTTTTCTGTACTTTTTATCTTTTTCTTGGGTTTTCTCTTTTGTTCTGATTTTTCTCTTCTAACATGATTTATAAACAATCTTATAAAAGATAAATTCTTTAAATTATTGATAATTTTCTAGAAAATATGAGAGAATTGACTCATTTTTCTTGGGAGGAAATTATTTGTCATTATCTCTAAATTCCAAATTCCACATTTGACCTTTTCCTCAACTGTCCATTATAATGTAGATATTGATTCAAGAAACAATTATCTACCTTCATCCTCATAAATATTACCTCCTAAAGTTGGTTTCAAAGTAAAATAAAATGCACTAGTTGTAGATCAGTTATGTCCATTTCTTTTTATGAAAAGGTAGTCTGGGACATCTAAGTGGCATAATGAATAGAGGACCAGACCTGAAGTCAGGAAAACCTAAGTTCAAATTCAGCTTTAAACACTTACTAGCTATGTGATCTGGTCAAATCTCTGTTTGCATTAGTTTCTCATCTCTAACATGAGCTATAGAAAAATATAGTAACAGTATTTGCCTAATATTGACTTCTGGTTAAGATGTTCTGAAAGGTCCTAAAAAAAAAAGCTTTCCTTTCCCACAAATACTTCAGCAAAGTTTTTATAATTCACCAGAAGGAAGAATGATAGAAAAATACAAAGGCATATAAAGATCAATAAGTTCTCAAAGCAGTCCTAAGGTGGCCTAAGAGCCCTGTCTAGAAACCTGTGGACAACCTGACTTTTGACAAAGTAGTATTGCAATCAGGGAAATCTATGAGAGGAGTAGAAATCAATGTCTATGTCAAAGTTAACTGCAAAAGTTACAACTAGCAAAGCAAACAGGAAACCCTGAGCACTTGGGTACTTGCAGGAAGCCTACAATCAGCATAACATGTAAAATCTGATTGGAACTTGTGATAGGTGACAGAAAGAATTTGGTTGGTTGGAATTTGAACAAAATGAAAGTGAAAAGGTCTGTGGCTCGAACCTATTTGGAATAGCTAGAACATAAATCCAGAAATAAGAGATTCTGGCAGAAAGTGAGACTAAGCCACTCAACCCAGAACTGCAGCATCAAGAGGAACAACATCCAGGTAAAAGCACAAATAGGGCTGAACAGTCACTGCCCTTGCCATAGATGTATTTAAGAAAAAAAGAAAGTCTGGCCTTAGCCTAGAATCATATGTCAGAAAATGAGTCTGAAATCATGAATAAGCAGAAGAAAATATGAAATAAAATAGATTCAGAGAATCCTATGAGGTAAACTCAAAAGAAGATTAACGTTTACAATAATTACAAATGGAATATCAGAAGAAAATTGCTTGGCCATGAGAAGCCTAATAATGGCTAGAAGAAATAAAGCAAGAGAAGAAATGAAAATTATAGTTCCTGAAGAAAAATGATAGAAGGAGAAAAATAGCCTAGAAGAGAAGGTATAACATCTTAATCAAGTATTGAACTAATTTTAAAATAAAATAGAAAAAAGAAAAGTCAACAAAATCAAGAATTGGCAAACAAAAAATCTTGTCAGTCAAAATATTGTCAAAAACAATAAACAAATATTACATATCTATTGACAAATACAATTGATCTAAAAACAAATAAAAGAGAATTGATTTATGTCTAACCTACTATTCCTTTAAGGAAGAGATGTTTTTAGCTGAAGGTCAATGAACTTTAAAAAAACTATATTTCAACATGATTGGTTTCCTTTGTAATCTTAAATACTTTATCTTTGCACAATTAAAATCATTACTCTGAAAAGGCATTCATCAACTTCACCAGACTGAAAAAAAAAAAAAAAAAGAAAAAGAAAAAAGTCTCTGACACACATAATAATTAAGAATTTATGCTCTGGATTACTGTTCTTTGATATATAACTATTTGGTATTTAAAGATGCAGAGAAATTTCTTTTTCAAGAAAAAAATAATTAATCAACTGCTAAAGATATAAAGCATTGCCTTTCATATTCATAGTGAAACACTTTGATGCCAAAAATGGAGTAGAAAAAGAACTGTGAGTTATTCAAAATTGCTATTATCTTTGAGAAGAAAAATTATCTTAAAATAAGTTTTAACCAATTTATTTTTAAAAATGAATTGTGGATAAAAGCAAAAGTTTAAGTCTCCTTGTAAAGGGATCTAGAGTGTTTCATCTTTAATAAGTGAACCTTTTTCTGTTTTTATTTTTATTTTTATTTTTTTTTCCTGAGGCTAGGGTTAAGTGACTTGCCCAGGGTCACCCAGCTAGGAAGTGTTAAGTGTCTGAGACTAGATTTGAACTCAGGTCCTCCTGAATTCAAGGCTGGTGTTCTATCCACTGAGCAACCTAGCTGCCCTCCCCCCATTTTGCTGTTTTTAAGGGTCAAAGATTGAATTGGTATTTGATATCAAAAGTGTTAAAGTTCAAGAATAGGGAAACAATTACCAGAGGCATAAGCAATGAGACTGGATCTCTTGGAAGACTATCAAATAGTTGGAGTTGCTGGACATTATGATTCTTCAGCTCTTTTGTATGTGATTGTTTTAAAGTTTAAAAGGTAAAACCCCACATTTTAAAAAATTAAATAGCTATTTGTATACTATGGGAAGATTAGTTAAGAATTGTTTGTTATATGGAGTAGATTTGATAAGGTTTTTTTTTGTTTGTTTGTTTGTTTGTTTTTATATTATAAGTGAAATGTAGTTCAGTGAGGACCAGCATAATATTATAGTATCCAGAAAATAAAGAATGGAGAAACAATACTACCTCTATTGATATTTTGTGAAAAATTCAAAGCTGAATCAGTAAGTTGACAAAAGGCTTTAACTATTATATTATTGATTGGTTAAAATTTTTAGTATTTATCTTTAGTTATTTCCTTGAATTTCAATATTGCATCACCAACTTCCTACAGGAAAAGTCAAACTGAATATCTCAATGATATTTGAAGCTCAATATTTCCAAAATAGAACTTACTATTTTTCACCCTAAACTCACCTCTCTTCCATACTTCTGTATTTATGTTGAAGATACCACCATAATTCCAGTTTCATAACTCTAAAATTATTCTAAAAAGTTTGCTCTTTTTTAATCCTAAAATATGCAATGAGTTCCCAAATACTATTATTTTATCTACACAATACCTCATTTAATCTCTTCTGCCTGATCAAAATAGACAACAGGGGTCCGACTCTGACCCCCTCTCACTTAGATAATTACAACAAATTTCCCAAAAGTTCCCTCTTTTGAAACCTCTCCCCAATTACACTCAAGTTGCAAATACTTACCAAATTGATAGCCCTTAAGTTCAAATCTCACTGTATCTTTCTCCTATGGAAAAAAGGTCATCCCTGATTATTTCTAACATGAATTTTTTTAATTTTTAAATTTAAAATTTTAAAATTATCCTCTCTATCTATATATAGATATAGATATGGATTTATCTATCTATCTATCTATCTATCTATCTATCTATCTATCTATCTATCTATAACATATATAAAACACTATACCTTCTGTCCCTTGGCAGCTGTTGGAATTGTAGATAAAACCCTGGGTCTGAAGTGAGGAAGTTCTGGGTACAAATTTGGCCACTCCACATTAGACTAATAGTTTTTAATGATTGTCATCCTTCATTCTCAAAGAGGAGCAAAATGACATCACTATATTAGAGTCAAGTTAGTATGTCCAATTGCAGCCAATCAGGCCAATTATAAGCTGCTGCCACAGATTGGTCCCAATTAGTACCTATGGACATTTAGGATAGATTCTCTAACTTTTTACATCTAGCATTTCTTCTGAGCTAATTAACATCTGCCTTGCTGATAGAGCACTGCACCTTCTCTGATGTGGGCATGCTGGGTGGTCCTATAGTAGATTCTCCTAATTCAAGAGTTATTAAGAGAAATTTGATAGTGTCCTTGTACCACTTTATCTACTTTATCTTGTTGTCTCTACACTAGAAGTTCTCTCTATTGATAAAATCACTGAAGTGAACCAAAAAGAGAAAAAAAACTATAATTTACTAAAATAATAGAATTTTAGAAATGGAACTTCTTATATTTTTGCCCCACAAAAAATAAATTTGCTATCTTTGGACCCTTTTACTCTTTTAATTGATCATTTTATTAATAATAGTACTTGTAAAATTTCTTTGGTCATATTTTCTTTAACTAAAACCAATCCTATTTCTATTCTATGACTTTGGGACTGCTGCAATTTTGATTTTACCTAATTATTTGTTTTTAATTTTTTTTAAATTAAATATTCCACAGCTCTTGGGGAAAATTAATTTTATGAAGATGAAAACAAAACCATTTAACCCATTAGGACTAAGTAATTCTTTATTCTTCTCCAACTCCTAGAAAAATTTTAGCTTTAATTCCAACTGCATCTATAATCTGAAAAACAAACAAACAAACAAAACAAAACAAAAAACAAAAAAACAAAACAAAACAAAAAAACCCTATCTTACCACATTACCCTGCAAATAAAGGAGGAAAACAGGTAATTGTTATGGTATAGGAGAAAAACCCTTCCTTCCAGTAAAAGTCAGAGGCTTCTCTGTGGCTTACAGTATCAGGTAATTAATTGCCTTGGGAACCAAAAAGCTAAATAACTTAACAAAGCCCACAGCCAATATGTTAAAAGGAGAACTTGAATGCAAGTTTTCTTAACTCGGAGGCTCTCTCTATATCTACTATACTCTGTTGACTCTTATGTAAGGAAGTGCTGAGGGGAAAAAATATACCTTGTTGGGGCTAGGCTTATTCACTGATTCATGACACATAGTGATTGACAATAACCTTGAAAAAGAAATGAAAGCATTCTACAATTGGATGGAAAAATAATATCAAGTTCAGTCTTGGGGGAAAAAAAAAATCAATACAGTATTTCTATGGACACTAACCAATAGTACATACACAAACATTGTAGTTCTTTCTTTGATTTCTAAAAGCACATTTCAATGTCTTTTTTCTTAATAATTTGTACAATGGAATAGAATGGAATAATCAAGACTTAATTTGTACTCATCTTTGAATTATATTTGAATGCAATGTCAAATGTATAGGATATGTACCAATAACTGCATTAGAACAGGCTTACTTAACAATTCCCAGAGCAATTTTTAAAACTTAATAAAAACTAAAATAAAAACAAAAATCTTAATTTAAGCTCATAATATTAGAAATCTCCTGGTACAAAGAACAATGACAATGAAAGGATCACAGATTGACTGTTAGAAAGAATGTGAGAAAACATCTAGTTCAAGGCAGTTATGTTACCAAAGACAGAAGTAAAATTCAAACTTAACCTTCTTCTGCACTGTTGATTAAAAATCAGTTCTTACACAAGTAGGGGGGGGGGGGAAATCAATTAATTTGTAAAAGATTGCTTAACTTTTTTTCCAATTGTATTTTCTTAAATAATAACTTTTTTAAATTAAAAAATCAGTAGATAAAAAAATCCATTTTTTCTATCTCCCACTTTCTTTCTCTATTTACCATTGAGAAAGTAAGTTCAATAAAACCCATTAAAGCATATAATCAACAGTGGAGGAAACTGAGGTAGACAGAGATAGAATGACTTGTCCAGAGCCACATAGCTAGTAGCTATCTGAAAACCAGATTTGAACTGAGAAGTTCATTGGCATTTGAATTCTTTCTTTATGGCTATTATAGTATTTTATTTTCTTTGATGTAGATGCTCTAGATTTGAGAAATAAAGTTCATAGGAATTTTCATTTTGTAATTTCTGTCAGGAAATAAGTGATGGATTTTTTCTTTTCTTTTCTTTTTTTTTTTTTTTTTTTTTTCCCCCCCTCTGGGACTAAGGCATATGGACAGTTCTATTTGCATCTCTTGCATCATTTTTGCATTAATTCTAGTTGTACACTTATGGAGCAGGAGTTTTTTTGTTTGTTTGTTTGTTTTTGTTTGTTTGTTTGTTTTTAATTAAGGCTTTGGTAAATTTGTTTATTCTTTTTCTGTTATTTGTCTTGAGCATTATTGTCTATTCATCTAACAAGTCTTGATAGTAAGATTCTTTTTTTTTTTTATTTTTTCATTGGTGCAGATTAGTTATTGACTTCAGACTTTATAACAGTATTTTTTTCTGTGTTCTTTTGAAGGGTATGTGTGAACTGAACTGGTGCCATCTGGGTACTACTGCTGCCTTCTTGGGGTAGTAAATATTGCTTTATTTTTAATATCAGGGACATCTCATGCAGGGGAACTGCAAGTCATCAGTGTCCCGAAAGTCATCTTACTCAGGTAAAAAAGTCTGTTTTCTATGTTCCTTATCTGAATCTTGCAACTTCTTGACCTGTGTTTAGATCTTAGCAACAAATATACAAAGTTAACTCTGATTGAAGTTCCAGAAGACTCTTAATGTGTGCTTAGCTACTATCCACCAGCTGAAAAGCGCTACAGATTAAAAAAAAACAGAACTTTTTAGATTTCCCTTAGTCTGAGATTCCTGGCCTCATTATTTTCCTGTACTCCTCCAAATAGGATGAGGGCAAGAAATGAGATTTTCTGGGTTCCTTGATTCAGAGGTAAATAGCTTTTTGTTTCCTTTTGTTTCTGAAATTATTATTCCCTTGGTACTCATATTAGGGTCCATAACTGCTCCTCACTTTGGAATGACAACCCTATGGTGAGTTGTACTATTCCATCTATCCTGAATTTTTTGATTCAGCACTGGTAGTGAACAACAGAGCTTCCAGTTGGCACATGTTCCTTTACTCTACACTAGTTGGGGTCCCTGTAGTGGTCCGAGAATTATTTTTGTTCTGATACATGATCTTGGTCTTCTTTCAAGTTTCTATGCTGAAATTTGTTGCTAGGTTTTTAGTTCAAGCCACCCCTCAATGTCCATAGAACTGTAATTATCTTTCAATGCCAATTTGGTTGGAAAAAATGACTTCCTTTAATTTTTCTTGGCTTTGTTGATCAACAATTGATCTTCAAAATATCCTAGATCTTTGGGTAGATTATAGTTCTTTCTGCTTTTCCACCACTGGAGGTCCATCTTTTTACCTGAATGTCTTTAAAATGATATATGCTTAACTATGTACATTTGTTACAAGATTTTGTTGTTGTTTTTCTAAGAGAGAGAGAGGAAAATGGAAAAGAGAGAAAATAAATGTACGTATTTTATTAAAAATAAATAATTATTATGAATTGCTACTTGTAAGAAATTGTAAGTATATCAATGCTCATGGGACAAAAACCATGATAGGGCTGTGTTGTGTCAAAGTTCTACCTGATAGCACCAGATAATTTGCCTATATGAAAATCATGTTATACCACAATTATAGCATTTATCTCTGGGTTTTGTAATAGGAAGACATGCAATTTTCTTTTACAAATGGTATAAAACAAAGATAACAATAGAGTGAATAATCTTAAATTCAGAAGATTGAAAATGATAGATGATTCATTTCTTTAAAAAAAAAAAGTATTGATGGGGGAGTGTCCATCAATTGGGGGAATGGCTGAATAAATTGTGGTAGGCGATTTTTCATGAAATATCATTGTTCTATTTGAAATGATGAGCAGGTTGCTCTTAAAAAAACAAAAACAAAACAAAACAAAACAAAACCTAGAAAGTTCTCCATGAATACAAGCAAAGTGAAAGATATTATATTTAAAGTAATAGCAATGTTCTAGGATGACCAGATATAAATGACTCTGCTATTCTCAGCAGTAAAGTGAACCACAAATACTCTGAAGAAGTTATGATGAAAAATCCTATCCATACTCAAAAGAATTACTATGTCTGAATATAGCAAAAGTATTCTCATTCTCTCTGTAGCTGTCTCTATCTGTCTGTCTATCTGTCTCTCTTCTTAATTTTTCTTGAAGGTATTTTTAAAATTAAGGCCAGAGATTTATGTTTTCTTTCACAACATGACTTTATGGAAATGTTTCACATAATTTCATATGTAATTTCTTAATACAGATGGGTGTGGGGATAAGGGAGAGAATCTAAAACTCAAGTTTTAAGAATAAATGTAAAAATTATTTTAAATATAACTGGGGAAAATAATGAATAAATAAGTTTTAAAAATAAAACTTGACAAATAAACTATATACAAAAATAAATAAATAAGTGCTGGACAAGAATTACAGAGTAAAGCAAGCATCTTCAGCCATAGCCAATATGTTGATTTGCTTTGCTTAATTATATGAACTTATGATGAGGGAATTATGTTATTTTAGATAGGAGCCAATGTCATATTTTATATAATCTAGATATATTTCTAGAGATAGAAACCATCTCTCTTTATCTACCTATAACTTTATATATAGGAAAGAATATCAATCAAACTTTTAAAAATAGTATCAAAACTATTTTTCCATCCAACTTTGAAAAGGAACAAAATAATTTTTCTCACCCTGGTCTCCGAGGCAGAGGATTTCCTTTCACCTGGCACTGTGTGCCACATTCATAAGTCAACAGACTTAGAAGTGGTGAAGTGGATGCATATCCAAAGTGAAAATTAGCTTGAGGTAGAAACTGCTGCCAATAAAAGTCCTCAGGTTGATATTCTTTCTTTTGTCTGGCAGGCATTTGCTATTTTATAACAGCATATTGAGTAGAAACTCCAACCACTTTCAATTTTGAGTGATGGTCACTAAACAGGTTTCTTCTAAATTAATAAAGCATGAGTTAGCCTTCATACAAGTATAAGAAATATAGCTTTCTCTATGTTATCATGTCAAATATCTCTACAAGTAAGTATTCTGTAATCTCAGGGTTCTTTTAATTGGGAACAGATGATAGTGTTCTATCTTGCCTATCAGTGCATCAGGTTTTTCAGTGTTGAATAAGATGCATTTAAATCTGGAAGAATAACTGACAGTCGAGTTACATCAGGGCAATAATATACCTACTCTTCAGAGTAAAGTTGGGCTCACCATTTTCATACTGTTTCTTTTCCAAATTTGTAATTTGGTATAAAGTAGTGGTATCAGGGTGAAGTGAAGTAATAATTGCCATATGAAGTCATATCCTGACTTTTCTACAAGTAGAGGTAAACTGAAATAAGAATTAGAAACTAAAATTGGTTAGCAAGTTTTCTAGAAAGACCAAAATTGTCCTCTTTTGCACAAAAACTGCAATAAGAGAATAAAAGTTGCAAATCTTAGATGCTACTTTCTTCATTCATGATATATCTTTTAATGAAAGGAATTAAATTAGATCTCTGAGAAGAAAATAAAATGGTAGCAAGGTATTTTTTGTAAGAAAAGACACATATATGCATTTTCCAGAAGAACAGCAAAGAGGCATATCCCATGATTCTAAAAGAAAACAATTTAAAGTTTGGTGCAAGCTTGAGAAATCAACAGCTAATTTAGAATTGGCAATAGAAATACTAGAAGCTTAGCTGGTATATATTTGAATCATTAATAACAAGGCTGTCCAGATTTGGGAAAGAGATAAAACAGGAGGTGGTCATTTGTGTTACAAAAATAATAAAACATATTTTACTTTATAAAATAAGAATAATAAAATGTATTTAAATGGAAAGCTCTCATTTAACAGCAAAGATAAGATTCAATTTATATATATTTTTAAAAAATGATTCATATCCCACATTTCTCCAACAAAAGTATTATGAAAAGTGAAGGAAATTATGTGTTTTTTTCTATTGTGCAATTAAACTGTTCAATAAAATTGATGGATAGATAAATAGATTAGATTTCTTCTGCAATTGTCATTCCAATTCATGAAGAGGAAAGGAGGGAAAGAGGAAAAGGCAGAGAAAGACAGGGGAAAATTGGAGAGAGAAGAAAGAATAGAGGGAGAGAGAAGAGGAGAAGGAGGAATGATGGTAACAAGAAGGACATAAGAAGAATGGGAAGTGAAATGATATAAAATAATGCTTTTGTGCATTTTTCAATATTGTATATTTCCACATTTGTACTTTGGATTACTAGATTCTGTAGTCTGAGACACATGAATATATGTAGGTGCACATAAACACATTTAATCCACTAAGAGTAAAATATTTAAATTCAATGTACTAGTACTTTTAAAAAGTATTTAAGGTGATTAAAATGCACAGAGATATGCCAGAAGTAGCTCAAATTGGTTTGGAAAACAGACTTAAATTTTCATTGTGAGAAGTTATCCTTAGAAAATGGCAGATGCTACAAATTATTGATTGATTGATTCATTTACTTGATTGACAAACAATCTAGACTTATGAAAGAGATGGACAAAATGTTAAAAATGTAGATTAAACTTAAAAGCATGTCTTGCATATATATATATATTTTTTTTTTTTTTGAGAGTCAGATGTACTGTACTGATGAAACTCAACATGCCCAAAATAGAATTCATCATTTACCCCTCTGAATATCTTCTCTGTTTCTGATAAGAACACTACCATTCCTCAGTCTTAATGTCATAGAAGAAACTTCTCATTTCCTCAATCCTCATGTCCCAACTACCAACTGTTATCGAGTCTAATGTCACATTTCTTATATCTATGTGTGTTTCTCAGTTAATATAGTCATATCTCTTTCCCTCTTCACTTCTCACTTTGTCTTGCAACAGCCTCCTAATTGTTATCCCTCCATCCAGGCTTTTTCCTCTTCAATTTACCTTCTATACAGCTCAAATTAATATTCCAAGTGCAGGGGTTTGATCACATCTTCTTTTTTTTTTTTTTTTTTTTTTTTTTTTTTTTTCCTCGAAAAGCAATAGTGACCCTTGTAGGTCCCTAGAATAATATTAGACCTTTTTTGTCATTTAAGTTTTTTGCCACCCTGGATTCAAGCCATATTTCCAAGAATCACATAACAATCCCCTTAAAGTATACACATTTGGCTATTCAATTTCTCTTACATACAATATTTCATCTCTATGCCTTTGCTCAGGCTATGCTTCCATGGCTGAAATTATTCCCATGTCCTCTCAGACTCTTGAGATATTTGGCTACTTTTGAACCCTTTAGCTTCTCAGCTTAAATGTTCCCACTTTTACAAAACCTTACATTAATCATCTTATTATCAATGCTCTTCCCTAGCCCCTGAAATTATTATTATTTTTTCATTTACTTTGTATGTTTTGCATTTTTTTTATCTTTCTACACATTATATCCAGTAAAATGATAGCTTCCTGGAGGTCAACATGTTTCATTTTTGTGGGTATCTATAATATCTAGAATTTTGCTCTACACATATTAGGGCACCACAATGCAGTACCTTTTCACAATGAAGTGGAAATCATTTGTTTTGACTTATTCTTATGTGCCCAAGAACATACTGCTCTCTCTCTTCTATGAAGCCCATTAGCACTTTCCATACCACTTATTTTCCTAATTCATCATAGTCTGACCTATATTATTACTTAATAATTTTATCTGTGTATAATCTATCTTTTAAGATAGATTATAGTTTTTCATGGTCAGTGACTATCATATTTATTTTATATTCATACCATAGAATAGCATAGGGCTTGTCTAATAATAATAGGTGCACAGTGAACATTTTTTTCAATCATGAAACTATCTCTAAAAGCAAATCTCCAGCTCCATCATCAACCAGGTGATAAAACTGACATCTAAATTTTAACCAGAGACCAGTGACAGATTGTGAAGCATGGTCATTAAAGGATTCATAATCTCCATTAAAGAAACTACAAAATAATGAAGGTAGACCTTAATTTATTCTCTAAATACACTAAATAGTCAAGGAGCCACAATTTCAGACAAAGAAAGAAAGAAAAGAAAAGCTATTTTCATGTCAATTGAATCTATCATCACTCTAATCTATAAAGAAAAAATACTGGAGGGAATAAACCTCCTCCTGAAGAGGACCATGATATAATAATTCAATTTTCTCCTAATAGTCATCTTCAAATGTACTTCCAAAATTTTCATTGTCTCAGACCTATAAAAATGATTTTTTAGAAACAAGTCATTTTCCTCAAATATAACTTTGCATAGTCTTTTTTTAGAGGATACAATATGAAATCTTTGCATTCATATTTAATTCACCAGTCAGCAGGCTTTGCATACATATCACATTAGCTGGAACAAAAATTATGAAAGCTGTCACTACCTTTTCCTTGGGGCATGAACTAGACCTAGAAAAAGAATGAATACGGGCCATCCCTTGTATCAGAATATAGCAAGCTAAGGCCATTTGGATCAAGATATCAACATTTTCTTTTTAATGTACATTTGGTTACAGGATCAATTTCATTAAAACCTTCTTTTTTACTATCTAGTCCAAAAGCTGGTAATCTATATATAATTCATGAGATAACTTGGTACAAATATAGGCAAGACTAGATAATGAAGATTCTATGTCACTTCTATACCCTCGTATTTCAAAATTTATTTCCCCATTATTTTCATTACATTACAACCCTCACTGAAAATGTACATCCTTTGTTTCAGGATGTTTGAGATTATTCATTGCTGCAAATGTATAAACTGATGACTAAAGTTTTATTAGATGTTTGCTTAAGGAGAAACCTCTGGAAAGAGCTCTTTTACCTATCTTTGACCATTCATCCAGATTTGACGAAAATGTCTCTGCTGAATGATTGATTCAAATGGGAAAATTTCTATTTAATCAGGGTTAACCTTAAAAGAAAGGTTAGGGGGAAGGGAGGGAAGAGTATAAGTATTTATATAGTTCCTACTATAAAATGGGCACTGTGCTAAGTACTTTATAAATACGATCTCATTTTGTTCTCACAATAACATTGCAAGATAGGAAGATAGGTGCTATCATCTGCATTTACAGCTAAGGAAACTGAAGCAATAAAGGGTGAAGTGACTTGCTCACCATTATATAACTAGTAAGTATATGAAGCTATATTTTAACTCAGTTCTTCTTAGCCCCAGGCTCAATGTTCTATCCACCACACCATGTATAAATGCCCCACTGCATAGTACAAGGAGAAAGGGTGTGGTGATCCACAGTTGATTACTCTTCCCTTCCACACACACACACACACACACACACACACACACACACACACACACCTCCACTCCACATTCAGGTTTAGTTCAAGAGGAAATGAATTAAACAAACATTTTTTATTTAACATATCAGTAAATCTTTCTGGGTCCCAGTTTCATCATTTGTAAAATGAAATGGACTAAATGATGAAAAAAATATAAAGGAAATCTTATCTAACTGCTTCATTTTACAAACAGAAATTAAGAATCAGAAAAGTAAATCATTCTGTCTAAAGTCCCACAGTTAATAAATGACAGAGCTAGTATTTACCTTTACATTATTTATTTGTATTTGTTTAATAAAAAACAGTATTCTCTTTTCAAAGTCAATATTCTTTACATTATTACCTCCCTTCTAGTTCTATTTCCAACAGCAACAACAAATCATATCAATGTGTTGTTTTTATCACATTAACAACAATAAAAAGAAAAGAAAAATTAAAGGAAATAAGCTTTCACCAGCAAAATTTATATAGTAATCTATCCTTCTAGGAGACGAATAATTCACAAATATTGTGTCCAACAGCCCAGAAATAGACATTTAAGTTGGCATGACAACCCACCATGACAACTGATGATTTTTAAGTTGAGCTTCCTTGCATATGGAGCTAAAAATGTGAAGCTCAGATAATATTTGTAAAGCCGTTAGCATTGTGACTGGGACAGCTACATAAATGGCCATTCCCTCTCCTTCCCTATCAAAGGTGACAAAGTATTTAACCACACTTGGACTCAATTTTCTCATGCATAAAATTAAAATAACCATTCTTGTCCTACTGATGTACATCAGGTCATTTTTAAGGATAAAGTAAATAAATTTTTTTTTAATCTTAAATATAATAGACCACATAAATACATGCATACTAAGATTTCAGAGAGATGTATTTGTTACTTGGAATAAAATATCAGAGTAACTAGGTAGCACTAATAGTTTAGGTGTTACTAAAAACTTTAGTTGAACACACCCATGTGTGTACAAATATGTATGTATGTATTCATGCTATAAAAAGCTTTGAAATCATTAAAAATACATAAAAGCTATTATTATCTTCTGAAAGCTAGATGACTAAGTGGATAGAGCACTGGTCCTAGAGTCACTATTAACTAAGTTTAAATCTGATCTCTAGATCCTTAATTGCTGTGAGAGGATGAGCAAATCAGTAATGCACTTTCTGTCTCAGTTTACTCATCTGTAAAATGGGGATGATAATAGCAGCTATTTCTCAGTCTTGTATAGGAGGGTCAAACTGAGATAATATTTATAATGTATCTACATATGATATATCACCTATAAACAAGTATTTATTTAATTATTTAGTTTTATCATTACCATTGCTCTCTCAGAATACAAACTTTGTCTGGGATAGTTAATTCATTTTTATTATTTTTTTCCCCAATAACATGTAAAAACATCTTTGCTATTCATGTACATTCATTTTTACAAATTTACATAAGAATCATGTTGTGAAAAAAAATTAATAGGAAAGGGAAAAACCATTAGAAAAAAAAAAGATGAAAATAGTATGTTTTGATCTACATTCAGTCTCCATAGTTCCCTTTCTGCATGTGGATGGCATTTTACATACAAATTTTATTGGGATTTCCTTGGATCACTGAACTGCTGAGAAGAACCAAATCTATCATAACTGATCATCACATAATCCTGCTGTGTATGATCTTTTCCTGGTTCTGCATGTTTCACTCAGCATTAGTTCATGTACATCTTTCCAGGTCTTTCTAAAATCATCTTGCTGATCATTTCTTATAGATAAATAATATTGCATTGTTTTCATATACCATAGCTTATTCAGGCATTACCCAAACGATGGGTATCTATCTACTCATTTCCCATTTCCTTACCACCACAAAGAGAGCTGCTACAAACATTTTTTTTTTCCCACATGTGTGTCTTTTTCTCCCCTTGTATGATTTCTTTGGGATATTGCAATAGTAATGGCACTGTTTTGATCAAAGGGTATGTACAGTTATTTTATAGCCCTTTGGGCATAGTTCCAAATTGTCCTACAGAATGGTTGGATCATTTCACAATTCCACAAACCAGGCATTAGTATCACAGTTTTCCCACATCCCCTCCAAAATTTATTGTCTTTACTTGTCATGTTAGCCAATCTGATAGCTATGAAGTGTACCTCAGAGTTGTTTTAATTTGCATTTCTCTAATCAATACTTAAAACAAAGTTTAATTCTTAACACCTTTTTGAATTATCTCACATTCAGATTTTTTCCCCCCAATAGAATCCATTTATTTGTCCCCTTGATAGCATACACTTTCATCTCCTCTAGGAGTGTGGTTTAAGATAATTCCCCTTCTTACTTTCATCTTCAATCTCTATTCAATAGATCCTTTTTTTTTTTTTTTTTAGCCCACAAAATATCCAATTCTTCCTTAGCCATAAAAGCCCCTAAAACAAAAATATATTTACCTAACAATTCAATGTCCTCAAAGTTATTATCCTAAATTCGTTTTTACTCTCTGACAATCTCATATAGTTATCTATTTTGCTACTCCAATTTCTTTATTATTCATTCTCAAACCCTTGCAGAGGTCTTCTAATGACACTCAATAATGAAAACATACTCTTAAATGTCACCACTGAACTCTTTCTCTCTTTTAATTCCCTCTAAAATTTTTTTATTTGAAAAAATATATCTTTTTATTTTCAAAATACATGCAGAGTTTTCATCATTTATCCTTGAAAAACCTTGTGTTCCAATTTCCCCCTTCCCTTCCTCTCATCCACTCCCCTAGACAGCAAGTAATCAAATATATGTTGAACTATATGTGCAATTTATATATATATATATATATATACATACATATATTTATTTATTTATTTATTTATCATGTCTAACAACATTTTAAAACAAATATGCATTAATATCTCTTAATTTTATATCAGATAAATCCATAGTCTCTCCTTTTGCATCCTACTCCCAAAGAGCCATATGCTATGGTAAATTATGAAAGATGGAAAGAGACAGAAACAGAGACAGAGAGATAGAGAAAGACAGAGGAAAAATGATGAAAGGAATAAGAGAGAGGGATAGAGAGATAAAGAGAAGAAAATAGAAAAGAAGAGAGGAAAGAAAAGAAGAGGAGAAGAAAGAGTATTAGAGAAGAGAGGAAGGGAATAAGTAGAAATAACTAAAACAAAAATCTAAAATTATATGCCGTATTCCATTGCAAAGTGCTCTAACTCTGAAAGAATTAAGGGAGGCATCTTCTCAGATCTTTCCTTAGAGAACTAATTTGATTGTTTTAATTGCTCAGCATTTATTTTTGCATTTATTTTTGTTCTATTTGTTGTATCATTATGAATACTGTTTCCCTGCTTCTGCTTACTCTATTTTCATCTATTTTTGTGTTTTCTCATACTTCTCTAGTAATCATATTCATTATTTCATACAGCACAATATTATTTTTTATTTCCATAAACAAGTACATTCTCTAATTAATAAGCATCTGTCTATTTTTCCTTGTTTTTTTAATGCAAAAAGTACTTTGCCATATATTTTATATTATTTTTTTATTCTTCATCACCTTTGGCTTTAAACCTAGCTGTGAGATCTCTATGTCAAAAGTTATGGTAAAATTAGTCACCCTATTTACAATATTTCAAAATATTTTCCAGAATGACTGGACCAATTTACAGCTCTACAAACTGTGCATCAGCAGAATTCTTATTTTTCATAACTCCGCCAAATATTTACTAATTCCTTACTTTTTTCTCTGTAAGTTTTTTTTTTTTAATTTTAACAATTTTTTTTTTTTCTGAGGCAATTGGGGTTAAGTCACTTGCCCAAGATTACCCAGCTAGCAAGTGTTATGTGTCTGAGGTGAGATTTGAACTCAGGTCCTCCTGCCTTCAGGGCTGGTACTCTATCCACTGCACCAATTAGCTTCCCCTCTCTGTAAGTTTTGAAGATCTCATTAGGAAGAAATATGGAGGAAGTGTTTCTTAAGTATCAAGGATAGCCTAAGCAAATGCACAAAGATGGGAAATGCAGGGGAAATTTGTGAGCAGCTAAGTGGTTCAAATATAACAGGATGAAGTAAATGAGATTATAACAGAATGTAAGAGTAGAAATTAATCTTAAGAGATTAATGCTACTACTAATAATAATTAACTTTAGTGATTTAAGGCTTGCAAAACACTTTTCATAAGTTATCTCATCCTTATCACTTGCTGTATCACTGGCTTCTATATTAATGGTAGTTTTTTCCTAATCCTCCATCTTTCCCTGTCTGCGGATCATTTTTACATTGCATAAAAACACTATTAAATTCTCTTCATATATAAAATGAATAAACAAAAACTCTCATTATTTCCAACCAAACCTCCTTAATTATTGTCTTATAACTTAGTCTCAATTCTCATTTTTTCCTGATTACTTATTTTTTCATGACAGTGCTTTTTTCTTAAATTATTTGACTAATCCTCAATTCTCTTGATCATTCAGCATTTGTGTTCTATACATTAAACATGAGATATTCCAATGCTCTACTCTAGGCTCTCATTGTTTTCCATACCTTCTTATTTAGTAACCTTATCATATCCTATGCATTAAAGTACCTACTCTATTCAGCTGACTCCCAGATTTATATATCCAGTCCTGACCCTTCCCTGAAACTCCATTCCTCATAAACTATCCATTGAACAATTAAAAATATATCCTTCAGTCATCTCTAACTTGATATATCAAAAACAGAGCCCATTAGCTTTCCACCCACAGACACCCCACTTCTTTAATTCTCTATTATTCCATCATTTTTCCCATTGCCAAAGAATACAACTTTGATTTTATTTTTGACCCCTCATTCTTGCTCATCCCACAGTAATTTACTTTCAGTATATTTCTACTTCCACAATACTTATTGCATATATCCCCAATACTATGTTCATACTGTTATAGTCCAGCTCTTCAATACATTTTCCCCTATAGTAGCTCAAACTTCTTTCATTGCAATCATCCTACATACAGTTACTAAAATGATGTTCCTGAAGTGAAAGATTGAGCACATCCTCTCCCCACACAAACTTTAGTGATTATAATTATTACAGAACTTAAATTAACATAGAAACAAAAATACACTTATCTTTGATATTTAAATATATTCATACTCTTTTCCTATAATATCTTTTGAGCCTTTTTATATAAAATTTTCCTGTATACACATTGCTCTCCAGTCATAATGAGCTATTTGTTATTCTGTACATGGGATTGGCACTCCCTTATTTCTGGAATTACTAACTTCTTTCCTTTGTATCATGGCATCTGTAGTTTCCTTCTTTACCGGATCAAGTACCATCTTCTACATAAAACCATTCCTGGATCACACACACCTAGCATATTTGCTACTACATTTCCTCATATTACCTTACATTAATTTTGAATGTATTATGCATATGCATATTATATATTGTATGTATATATATATATGTATAATTATATCTAATTATGAATGTACAATTAATACTAATAGAATGTAGGGACCATAAAAGCTGGGGTTGTTTCAATTTTGCCTTTGTTTCTGCAAAGCTTAATATAATGCCTAGCATACTATAAGCACTTAATATATGCCTATTGATTAATTTATTCATTGATAGAATGCCATCATTACTAAAAATGAACTGTATCTTAGAATATGTGACATTATCTTACCTAGTTATACAAGTTTCATAGTAGTGCAATACTTCAATTCTGTTTTTCCTTTTTCTTTAAAATTTATTAAGAATTTTATAATAAAATGTAAGTTTCCAGATGGTAATGACTGCTTTTCATTCTCTTTGAATTCCTACTGGCTCATTCAATTCCTTAAACATCATGTGATTGCTTTTGTTATAAGGTTTTGAAGCCTTCTGACAGCTGCCATTCACCTCCATTGCTCTTTGGACAAGGCTCACTTTTAATTCTCCTGAGACTATAGGTGTAGTATTTCATGATTTAAAAGTCATTCAAACTGATATAATTAAGGTATATTAAAAATGTTTCAATCCTACCTTAGAAACTTTTTTCTATCACTTAAAAATTTTAAATCAAATAGACCAAAATTACAGGAAACAGATTTCCTGTGTTGTAAAATATAAGATCTTAATCAGGAGTATTTCTATTTTTAGCAATAGAGTAATACATAGTTTGGTGAACTAATTAGCCCTGTTCTTTGATTATAGTTTTACCCCTTATCTTTTCCTTCCAAATAACAGCTCTCTCCTATGCCCACTCCTTTATTAACATAATTTTGCTCAACTGCCTTATTACCCCTGAAGGAAGAAGATAAATGAAAAGGGCAGTGATAAAAGGCAATGGTCAGAAGCAAAACAGCTTTAAGAGAAGGGCAGAATAAAAAGATAAAAGAACTGTTAGGTTCTTACTAAGTGCTAAGTCTGTACTTAACAATTCTCTAGTTCACACCTTTGGTTCTAGCCTTTAAGGGGAGTTTACCCCTTTGAACTTATGAGGAGGAGTTTACATATGAAAAGAAGTTTACACAACCTTTAAAAGGAGTAAGTTCATTGCTTGAAGTATTTTTCCCACAAGGCCCTGAGTTATCCCACATCCAGGATAAAAGAGGGCAGCATTTGGTCTGGAGTGAGTCGAGTCTGGGCCAGAGTTGGGACTGTGGCCTGGAGGAGGAGTCTGGATTAGGGAAGGACAAGAGCTGGAGGAGATTCAGAGCTCCCAAGAAACCTGCTCACAGAGAAAAGATTTTACAGAAAAGAGACCTCCTCTCAGAGAAGGATTATAATTGAGAGAGGACAGAACTTTACAATTTGGTGCCCAATGTGGGGCTCGGACCCATGACCCTGAGATTTAGAGTGTCATGCTCTACCGACTGAGCTAGAAATAGAATGGAAGAAATGTACAATTAGTAACCCATAACTTTATAAGCATTATAGATTACACAAACAAAATCAAAATGGAAGTGTTGGAAGAATAGATTAGAAACCAGAATCCAACAATATGTTATTTACAATCAAAATACTTGAAAAGACTGACATGCACAGGGAATTGAGGTAAGAGACTAGAGCACGATCTATAATGCTTTAGCTAATATTGAAAATCTGCAGGGATTGCAATCTCAATCTCAAACAAAAAACAAAGGTAGACATAATGAAAAGGGATAAGCAGGAAAATTATATCTTGCTCTCAGGTTGCCTAAGATGACAGAAAAATACAATGATCAATGTTGGAGGAAATATGGGAAAACTGGGATATTAATGCATTTTTGGTGGAATTGTGAAATGATCCAATCATTCTGGAGAGCAATCTGAAACTATTCCCAAAGAGCTATAAAGCTGCGCATACCCTTTGATGCAGCCATGCCATTACTGTGTCTGTATTCCAAGGAGATCATAAAAGTGGGAAAAAAGCTACAGGTGCAAAAATTTTTGTAGCAGCTCTTTTTGTGGTAGCAAAGAGTTGGAAAATGAAAAGATGTCCATCAGGTGGAGAATGGCTGAGCACGTTGTGGTATATGAAGGTAAAGGAATTTTTTTTATGAACAATTATTATGAACAAATTATGAACAAGCTGATTTTTTAAAAGTCTTGAAAAGATTTACAAGTGCTGATGCTGAGCATAACAAGCAGAATTGATAAATGGTCAAAGGATATGAATAATTTTCAGATGACAAAATTCTCATCTTCCATAGTCATATGAAAAAATTCTCTCAATCACTATGGATTAGAGAAATGCAAATTAAAACAAGTAGAACCAGGAATACATTGTACATAATAACAGCAATGTAAAGCATGTTTCTTCTTAATGGTTCAGTGATCAAAAACAATCAATTGACTTTGGACTGAAAATGCCATCTGCATCCAGAAAAGAAACTTTGGAGACTGAATATAAATCAACCCATATTACAGTCACTTTTTTCTGTTTATTTTTTTGTTTTATTTTGTTTTTGTTTGTTTGTTTGTTTTTTAATGTTATGATTTTTTTTCCCATTTTTTGTGATTTTTCTCTTCCAACATGATCTATAAAACATTGTGTATCAAAAAGAGAGAAAGAAGAAAAAAATGAAACTTCCCAAAAGGAAACTTAAAAAAATTGGACACTTATGAAACAACTGAATGATATAATATTGTTCCCTGTATGGACAGTAACAGCAATATCAAAAATATCCACATGCCACAATTTGATTAAGTACTTCTCCACCTATGCACATTTCTTTTTGTTCTATTTCTTTTTAACACAAAAATCACTGATAAATATTTTCTTGTATATGGAGGCTTTATTTATTTTTTATCAATGGCTTCTTAAAGGGCTTGGATATTTTAGTCATTTTATTTGCATAATTCTAAAAAGCTTGCCAGAATAGTTATACCAATATGCAGTTTCACCAGCATCCATCTTATTGGATCTTCTCCAATATTGATTACAGCTATCTCTAACAATTAGTTGAGTATAAGGATCTTGATTTGTTATTCAGTTAGTCTAGACATTTTATTCATTTGAAAGTAATCTTTTTTGTGAATTTTCATTTTTTTTGCATATTACTAAACTTAATAGATAGTTTTAATTTCTTCTGGTTTTGATGTCATTTCACCTTGTTAATTTATTTTTAAATTTGATTTTTGAATACTTGCTTAATCAGGTAGGCTTAAGATTCATAATTTTAGGGGTCTATTAAAATTATTACCTTTTAAAAATTTTATAATTAATGTCTTTGGTTTTCAATTAATTGATTTTTCTAATTTTCAAGATTAACACTTTTTGGACCCACATTTAACACCACATATTAAGATTAGATCAAAATGGGTCCAAGATTTAGGCATAAAGAACGAAATCATAAATAAATTGGAGGAACATGGGATGGTTTACCTCTCAGACTTGTGGAGGAGGAAGGAGTTTGTGTCCAAGGGAGAACTACAGACCATTATTGATCATAAAATAGAACATTTTGATTACACCAAATTAAAAAGTTTCTGCACAAACAAAACTAATGCAAACAAGATTAGAAGGGAAGTAACAAATTGGGAAAACATTTTTACAGTTAAAGGTTCTGATAAAGGCCTCATCTCCAAAATATACAGAGAATTGACTTTAATTTATAAGAAATCAAGCCATTCTCCAATTGATAAATGGTCAAAGGATATGAACAGACAATTTTCAGATGATGAAATTAAAACTATTTCCACTCATATGAAAGAGTGTTCCAAATCACTATTGATCAGAGAAATGCAAATTAAGACAACTCTGAGGTATCATTACACACCTGTCAGATTGGCTAAGATGGCAGGAACAAATAATGATGAAATGTTGGAGGGGCTGTGGGAAAACTGGGACACTAATGCATTGTTGGTGGAGTTGTGAAAGAATCCGACCATTCTGGAGAGCAATCTAGAGTTATGCCCAAAAAGTTATCAAAATGTGCATACCCTTTGACCCAGCCATACTACTACTGGGCTTATATCCCAAGGAAATACTAAAGAAGGGAAAGGGACCTGTATGTGTCAAAATGTTTGTGGCAGCCCTTTTCATAGTGGCTAGAAGCTGGAAGATGAATGGATGTCCATCAATTGGAGAATGGTTGGGTAAATTATGGTATATGAAGGTTATGGAATATTATTGCTCTGTAAGAAATGACCAACAGGAGGAATACAGAGAGGCTTGGAGAGACTTACATAAACTGATGCTAAGTGAAATGAGTAGAACCAGAAGATCATTATACACTTCAACAATGATACTGTACGAGGATGTATTCTGATGGAAGTGGATATCTTCAACATAGAGAAGAGCTAATTCAATTCCAATTGATCAATGATGGACAGAATCAGCTACATCCAGAAAAGGAACATTGGGAAATGAGTGTAAACTATTATTTTTACCTTCTGAATCCAATTCTTCCTGTACAACAAGAAATTTGGTTCTACACATATATATTGTATCTAGAATATATTGTAATATATTTAACATGTATAAGACTGCCTGCCATCTGGGGGAGGGGGTTGGGGGAGAAAGGGAAAAAATCTGAACAGAAGTAAGTGCAAGGGATAATGTTGTAAAAAAATTACCCATGCATATGTACTGTCAAAAAAAAAGTTATAATTATAAAATAAAATAAAAATTAAATTAAAAAAAAAAGATTAACACTTTTGTGCTCAATTATTTTGGACTACTTCATTTGTTGGTTTTTTAAAAAAATGTTTATTAATTTATTTACTCTCTCTTTTTCCTATTTTGTTAAAGCATTTTTAGAAATATATGTGTGACATCAACAAGATTACATGATGATCAGTTCTGATGGATGTGGCTCTTCTCAACAATGAGATGATTCAGACCAATTCCAATGATCTTGTGATGAAGAGAGCCATCTGCACTCAGAGAGAGGACTGTGGGAACTGAGTATGGTTCACCACATAACATTTTTACTTTCTATTGTTGTTTGCTTGCAATTTATTTTCTTTCCATTTTTTTTCCAGTTTGATTTGATTTTTCCTATGCCACAAGATAGTTATGTAGAGGGCTGAAACTCTGGAGAAGTATACTTGAAACAAAGATACTTACAACAAGGTGTTAACTCAGTGTGATTGATGAGATGATGATTGTTTAGTTCACATATACTTAAAATTTAGTATGGTGATGTAATGTTTCTCTAGTTCACACATACTTAGTGTTGCTTAGTGTAATCATACTGAGATACTTAAAGGCTGGGAGGACTGGAAATGAGACATTCCATCTTTGACCATCCTCCTGGTGGCTCTCCTGCCTCCTGCACTCCTCCACTAAGATCAAGGCTGGTCTTGAGATCCTCCAGAGAGCTAGTCCGGACACTACATAATTGTATAAATATGTATGCATATATTGGATTTAACATGAATTGCTACCATGTTTAACATGTATCAGACTACTTGCATCTAAGGATGGTGGTGGAGAAAGGGAGAAAAATTGGAAAACAAGGTTTTGCAAGGGTTAATGTCAAAGAATTATCCATGTAGGTTTGAAAAATAAAAATATTTCATAAAAATATCATGATTTATAAATAAAAAAGAAACATATGTGTGAATATACATATATGTACATATAAATAGATACACATATGTATATGCATATATACATATACAAATATACATGTATTTATGTTTGTGTATTTCTGCATTAAGACAATTTTATTTTAATTGCATACAAGAAATCCTGGGATATTGTCTTATCATTATAATTTTATTTAATATAATTATTGTTTTTATGATTTGTTTTTTGATTTACTTATTATTTAAGATGTTATTATTAAGTCTCTATTTAGTTGCATTTTATTTTTACTACCTAAATTGATTACAATTGTTAATATTTTATAGTCTATGAAGAATGTGTTTGGAATTTCTGTTTCAAAATATATTTGCAAATTGTGCCCTAATTCACAATCACTTTTTATAAAAATTGCTACTTGATGATGAGAAATATGCATATTGTTCAGAGGTCCTATTACAAAAGCATCTTAAGGTGTTTTTGTTAAACTTTAAATTCTTGGACAATTCCTTCAATTCTATAATTTCCTATTGTTTACTACTTATGGGAGAACTATTACAATCTCAGTATTATTTTGTTATTATATAGACTTTTTTTGTA
The DNA here is from genome assembly GCF_048593235.1 of Sminthopsis crassicaudata. Lineage (NCBI taxonomy): Eukaryota > Metazoa > Chordata > Mammalia > Dasyuromorphia > Dasyuridae > Sminthopsis > Sminthopsis crassicaudata. The sequence continues at coordinate 245,336,471 of NC_133619.1, forward strand.
ATTTTTTTCCTTTATGAATTCAGATTACTATGTCTTCTGGAACATATAAATTTAGTATTGACACTAGTTAATTGTGTATGGTCTCTGTAAACATAATAAGACTTTCTTTTTTATTATTAAAAAAAGAAAAGCAAATCATGGGGATGCTCATTCACAGGAAAATGACTGAACAAATTGTACTAGAATAAAACTGTTCATTAAGGACTCATGAGTAGAATGGTTTCACAGAATTAAAGAAATTTTAAATGAATTCAAGCAAATTGAAATTATACCCAGTAGCACCAATATTTTTAAATGACCAACTATGAAAGACTAAGCAAGTGTGATTGAGACAATGACCTGACAATTCCAAGGATCCATTATAAAAATGCTATGCATACCCAGAGAGTGATCTGGTAAAATTAATAAAGATTGAAACATATTTTTAATTTTCTTTGTTTTGTTTGTATGTGGTTTTTACTGCAATATAGCAAACATTGAAACATATTATACATGACTTTATGTGTACAATCAATATTAAATTGCTTGCTTTCTCAAAGAGGAAAGAAGAAAATTTGGAACTCAAAACTTTAAATATAAAAATTTTAAAAATTGAATTTTAAAAAATTACATGTAATTGACATATATGTATTATATATACTTTTAAAAAATGAGAACTCTGTCAGTTCTTCAACCTATTATTCAGTAGTACTTCTCTTTACTGCTAAATTGATAGGAGTAATAACTCCTATTAATAACTCCTACCACGTTCTCCCTACTTAACTTTGTACTGCTCAGTCTCTTCCATTATGTCTGTTTTTTCCCATCCTGAATGAAATTCCTACAGTGAACTCATGATACTATATATACATGATTACAGAGGAGAGATAAGAATGGACTGAATGTGACCTGACTACAGGAGGAAATGTTGACATCAGTGAAATCAAAGATCCTTTAAAGGTATTTGGACAAGAAATGTGCCATTAAAATTTTGTCTCAGTAAAGAAGATTTCCATGTTCTAATTATTCCAGAAAAATCTCAAAAATGTTAAATATTCTGAAGATTTCTTTTCCTGCAGGTGGTAGGAAGAGGCAGACACTACAGGCACTTCCTTTTGGACAACTCTTAACAATTCACATGAAGAAGGTAGAAAAGAAATATCCTCGTAGGATTCAGACAAGATCAGAAACCACATTTTGCACCAGTGGTAGAAAGGTGCTTGGTAAAGCTAGACAAGTATGGTAGACAATAGTTGTGAGTTCCAATTTCAGATGAAATCAATGGGTTTATATATAATCATTTTAGGTTTGAAATGATAATCTTAATTTATTGCATTAAAATAGTTAGCACAGGTTTAAAAATGACACATACATTGGATTTGGAATCTGAGGATCTGTAAAGTTCTGATCGTCTCTCAATTGTAATCCTTCTCTGGGAGGAGATTTCTTTTCTCTGTGAATCCTTTTCTCTGTGTGCAGGTTTCTTGGGAGGCTTCTGGAGCCTCCAGCCAGCCTCTTCTTCTTCCTGAATCCTGGCTCTGAATCTCCTCCAGCTCTTTTCCTTCCCCAATCCAGCCTGTCTCCTTGCCTGACTGCCCTTGTCTTTTATCCTCCCAGAGAATGGAATTGTGAGAACCCCCAGGCACTTATGGGAACTCCTTCAACCAATGAACTTGCTCCTTTTAAAGGTTGTGTAAACTCCTTTTCAGAACTTTTTTAAAAGGTGTAAACTCCTTTTCAGAAGTCTAACAGTGTAAACTCCTAAAGGTATAAACTCTGAGCTAGAAAATTGTTTAGACAACCTGAGTTATCACCTTGTAATCCTAACATATCCCCCTTTCTTTTGATTTGGAACATAGGGTGATCATGGCCTTGAAACATAAATCCATCAATATGGGAGGTATTATACATAATTACATAAATTACATAAACACATAGTAACATAACACATACTAGAAGTGATTTAACAAATAACATGATTAAATAATCATAAATTGAGAATTTATACATGTCCATAAGTCCATTATCCATTAGTTCTTGTTCCATAAATCCAATAATTCCTGCAAGTTTTTAAAGTCCTACAATAGTCTTCATCAACAATTTTTCATCTCAAGGAATCCAATGATCTCTGCTGGTTTTCAAGTCCTTTAAGAGTCTTCTTATCAGCCATGTTATTTCAGTGTCAGATGTTTTTTAGATCTTCTCCTTTGTTTTGAGGTTTTTTTTTTTCTTTCTCTCTCCAGGTGCTTGTTGCCACCCATCTGTTTCCTTCTCCATCTGTTTTCTTCTGTCTTTAAAATATAAACAAACCTTCTCTCCCAGGCAGTTAACCTATCTAATTTATTTACCACTTTCTAAATCTCTTCTCATCATCTGGCAATTACATTGGAGCAAATGCACTAGTGCAAATGCACTAGATACAGCCTTGTTAGTTTAAAAGGCCTGTATTCTCCCTAAGTGTAATCTATTTCTGCAATCTGATTGCCTTTTGGCTGACTTATCAAGTAATCCCTTTGTTCCATGATTATTTTTCCCCCAATGATAGATCACATCAGAGTCCTGATCTTCTAAAGGCTCTTTGGGTGTAACCTCAGCTGCCTCACCTATCTTCTGATTGATATCTTGGAGCTGGGCTCCAACTCTCATTTCCCTGGGTCAGTCTACATTAGGAGGCCCAGTGGAAGCCCTTGTGATATTTTGGATATGGAGTTTTAGGTCTTCTCTCATCCTGTCTTCTCACTCTATCTCCATGTCTACATTGAGCTTTCAGATGCCCTACTTTACCACATTGAAAACACTGGTGAGTTTCTCTAGAAGTCCTTTGCCAAGAGGGACCCTGTCTTTCCATGTTCATCATAATCTGGGTGTAAAAAGTATTTGTTCCCACTGTAGCACAGCATCTTATGATATCCTCTAAAGAAGCATCTTTGTCTAGTCCCCATATAATTCTTTTACAAATCTCATGGGCATTTTCCTTAGCCAGATGTCTGATCAATATTTTTGTAGCTGCATTTTCTCCAATAGTTCTTTTGACAGTAGTTTGCAAACATCCCACAAAATCCGCAAAAGGTTCATTGGGACCTTGCTCTACTTTAGTGAAAGCCTCTCCCCGATTTTTCTGTCCGGGGAGGGCACTCCAAGCTTTTATTGCAGCCTTAGAAATTTGCTCATACACTGTCATGGTATATTTAATCTGTTCTGAATTCTCACCATACTGACCTTCACCAGCTAAGTGCTCAAAAGTGAATTGTGTGTTAACTCCTGTTTCCAAATTACATCTGACTTGGATCTTACATAATTCATGAAACTCTGAAAGCCACAACAGATTTTGTCCAGGTTCTAAACATGTCCTTGCTATGGATTTCCAATCATTTGGGGTTAGGACTTCATAAGACAAACAATCTAGTAACATTTTAACATAAGCTGATGTAGCCCCATAAAGGGTACAACCTTTTTTCAAAACTTTAATTTTGTTCAAATCTAAAGGTATATATCTTCTCCTTTTTTGACCTACAGAGTCAATATCTTCAATCACAGGATATACATGTATAAACTCACTTATATCCTGTCTTTCTTCCTTAGCTTTAATCAATGCTTTTTCTAATCTTGTCATAGGCTGCTTCACAGGTGATTCTGTTTGTGTTACTGCCTCTTCCCCTCCTCCTTCTTGCTCCACCCCTGAAGGCCTAATTGAGGGAGGAGATGGGAAATTCTCCTGTTGCTCAGAATTGTACTTAACTTTATTGTTATGTGATTCATCCTTTTCACCTAGTTTAGTTGGAGCCTCCCCCTGTGGCTCTTCTTTTCTTTTAGTGTAACTATTTTTAAAGCCATTTGGATTAAATTGTAGGTATGAAGTACAGTAAGCAGTACTGGCCCTAAGGCAAACTAAAGTGGCTATTGCATCTTTGCCTTAAAAGCAGACCTCAACCTTTGAAAAAAATGAGCAAAAAAGGAAAAAAAGAACTCTCACCATAGACAGCTTTTATGGAGAAAGAGAAGAACAGACATCAAACCCTGAGGATCCCAAAGGCAAATTAACTGCAGATGAAGCCCCAAAGGGTGATATGAGTTGATCCCCATTTCACAAGGCTCTCTAGGAAGTATTCAAAAAGGATATTAAAAGAGAGTTAGAAGAAAAATAGGAAAGGAAATGAGATCTTTGCAAGAGCTTTTAAAAAGGAAAACCAGAAATTATCTGAAGAAAGCTCCTTAAAAATAGATTTGATGAAATACAAAAATCACATATAACTCCAAAAGAGATATAGAAGAAAAAAAATTCATTGAAAAACAGAACTTGTGAAATGAAAAAAAAAAAAAATGCAGTGAACAAAACACTTCAACTGGCCAAATACAAAAGAAGATAAAAAAGTAACTGAAGAAAATACATCACCCAGCAATTAAATGTCAAATTTGAAAGTCTGAAAATAAAATGACAGATTAAAAAATTGAACATAAGTTAACTATTGAATTAATAAATAAAACTAAGTATTGGTTTTATTAAAAACCCAACAAAATAGATAAACCTTCAGTTAATTTATTAGAAAAATGAAAGAAGAAAATAAAATTGTTAGTCTCCAAAATGAAAAGGGAGAACTTTCCACCAATGAAGAAGAAATTATAGCAATAATTAGGAATTTTTTGCCCAATTGTATGTCAATAAATTTGATAATCTACGTGAAATGGAGGAATATCTACAAAAGTAGAGTGCCCAGATTAAAAGAAGAATACATAAATTACTTAAATAGCCCTATTTTAGAAAACGAAATAGAACAAGTTATTAATCAACTCCTTAAGAAAAAAATCTCCAGGTCCAGATGGATTTACAAGTGAATGCTACCAAACATTTAAAGAACAATTAATTCCAATTTTATGCAAACTATTTGAAAAAATAGGGAAAGAAGGAGTTATACCAAATTCCTTTTATGACACAGATATGGTGCTGATGCCTAAACCAGGTGGGATGAAAACAAAGAAAGAAAAGTTTAGATCAATTTCCCTAATGAATATTGAGGCAAAAATCTTAAAAAAAAATATTAGCAAAGAGATTAGAAAAGGTCTTCCCCAGGATAATACAAAATGGCCAAGTGAGATTTATAACAGAAGGGCTGATTCAATATTAGGAAAACCATTAGCATAACTAACTATATCAATAACCAAACTAACAAAAATCATATGATTATCTCAATAGATACAGAAAAATCATTTTATAAAATCCAACATCCATTCCTATTAAAAACACTAGAGAGTGTAGGAATAAGTGAAGTTTTCCCTAAAATAATCAGTAGCATATATTTAAAACTATCTGCATGCATCATATATTAGAACCATTTCTAATAAGATCAGAGGTAAAAAAAGGTTCCCGCTATCATCATTACTTTTCAATATTGTATTAGAAATGTTAGCTTTGGCAATAAGAGAAGAAAAATATAATAAAGGAATTAGAATAGATCATGAGGAAACAAAAGTACTAGAAACAACTTAGACTTTAGCAAAGTCTCAGGATACAAACTAAATCCACATAAGTCATCAGCATTTTTATATATTACCAACAAAGTCCAGCAGCAAGAGATACAAAGAGAAATTTCATTTAAAATAACTGTAGATAATCTAAAATATTTGGGACTCTACTTGCCAAGGCAAAGTCAAGAACTATATGAACACAACTACAAAACACTTTCCACATAGATAAAAGTCAGATTTAAACAACTGGAAAATTATCAACTGCTCTTGGATGGGTCAAGCAATTATAATAAAAATGCAATACTATTTAAAATAATCTATTTATTTAGTGTTATTCCAATCAAACTCCCAAGAGATTATTTTACAGAGCTAGAAAAATAATAACAAAGTTCATCTGGAAGAAGAATCAAGAAATTCAAGTGAATTATTGGAAAAAATGCAAGTGAAGATGGCTTCGCTGTGCCAGACCTAAAAGTATATTACAAAGCAGTAAACTATTTAATACTAGTTAAAAAATATAGTTTTTCAGTGGAATAAGATAGGTTTACAGCTTTAATAAAAAATAAAAAAGATATCTTTTTAATTTAATATAATTAAAATTATCCATTTTGCATTTCATAATATTCTCTAGTTCTTCTTTGGCCATAAATTCTTCTTTTCTCCACTATAGTGATCCATTGTTGCAGAGACCATTGCTAAGGTGACTTCTTACAAATTAATAATTCTTGTCAAGTATGCTAAGGCCGGTTGTTTTTTAATTATAGAAGAGGTAAAAGTATACAATTAACCTCTATACTTTGGTGGCTGAGAGCAAAACCCCAGTAATATCACCCTTGTTACAGTTCAAAGAAAGTATAGAAAGAATATTAGATTATGTAAGTGATCTTGGGAAAATATTTAGCCAGTCCAATCCTTTACTCCCCATATGTAGAATGAGAGAGTGGGCCAATATGTTCTCTGATTGATCTTCCAGTTGCAAAAATAGAGTCCTCTAATAAAAACTATATGTATTCTTTAACTTTGGGCATCTTTATATTGTATTAATCATATTATATTATTGTGGTAGGCATTTTAGAGTATTTATTTGGTGGACTGATGTACTGCAGACAAATATATTATTCTGTGTCTCCTGTTCATATTATCAACTTCTAAATTAAATGACTCAGACAACTCTTTTCTCAAACTTACCAAATTGCACTTCTAATATAAAATTTTCCAACTTTCTGGAGGAGTAAATGATCTTTCCATTCTAGAGACTCTCACTGTATATTATACCTCTTTTTGTACTTGATATGTTCTAAAGATACATTGTCACTATTCTTTGAATGTGACTTTTTTCTCCTATGAAACTTAAATTAATTAAAGGCCTAATTTGGCTCACTTTAATACTTCTACACATAAGATAGTGAATTGTTTAGGATAGTCACTTAGTAAATACTTGTTGCCTGAATAAAACTTGAAATTGACAAATTTTTTGCGATTTAATTTCAGATTGATTTCTCCTAATAAATATTTAAAAACAATAAATGTTTTATGAACTAATGATATATGATGTATTTCAATTGCTACTTATTTTATTCGCTCTATTTGAATTTATAACATATATTTTAAGTGCTTATTTTGTGTAAAATACTGTGCCATTCATAGCACAAATGGTATCATTGATTCCACATCATACCAACTCACAACTTTATTATAAAATATTATATCTTGTTATAGTTTTGTTAGTAGATATCAGAATACTTAAATAGAACACATTTTATTTAAATGCTTTAATTAATATTTTTTCTTGAGACAGGCACTGATTCTGTAGACTCCAAGAAGGCAGTGGATTGTGTCTTATTCTTTGTGTCCTATAATAAAAATTAGCATCTGCATAGCTTTTGAAAGTATAAAAAACAGTTTTACATGTGTAATCTCATTTGATCCTCACAACCCATTAAAGAAAGTATTGTTGTTATGCTTATTTTAAAAAATGAAGAAACAGAGACTGAGTGACTTGCCCATAGTCACACATATACACATATAAACTAGCAAGTGAGAAAGACTTCAAATTATTTTTCCCAATTCTAAATTCAATGTTGTATCCACTGCATCACTTAGCTATATCATATTAGTGTAGAACTTTTTATACGTAGATAAGTATCCAATGAGCAGCTAGGTGGCATAGTGGATAGAATACAAAACTTGTTATCAGGAAGGCTCATCTTTCTGAGTAAAGCTGTGTACCAGTTGTGAAAGTATGAGCAAGCCACTTAATACAGTTTCCTTTAGTTTCTTCAGCTATAAAAATTATCTGAAGAAGGAAATAATTAGGCACTCCAGTAGCTTTACAAAAACATAACCTAAAGGGAGGTCATAAAGAATCAGATATAACTAAAATAACAACAAAATTAGTTTTGGAGGCTAATTATATTTAATGTAACAATGCTAGATAAAAATAACTTAGAACATTAAGAAAAACATTAATGCTTTTAAAAGAATTTTTCATCTGAGGTGGAATTGAAAACTTCAAATAAAGTAAGTAAATAGCAATACATTGAAGTGGATCCTTATACCACTAATGACATTAAGGTAGCCTTGCAATGTGACAGAAGCAAGAAAGCAGAAAGAAGGTCAGAAAGTTACCTGAGTACTCCCCAGTTTCCTCTCAGAAACAATGTTAAATCAAGCCCTTAAAATGATTCTAGAGTGATAAAATCTACCAAATAATTTTCCAACCTAAGATAACTTAGAAGAACTTCAGGAATATTGTCTCTTACTTGAATAAAAAGGGCTATGCTTAGCACAGTGCAGACTGTATTCTGGAAAGTCAATGGAAGGTTTTTAACCACAACATAGGTCACTAACCACAGACCTTCAATCCTGGATCAGCATGCCAGAACACTGCAGGTGAGGTATGAGGCCTCTCAACCTAACATAAAAAGCAAATTGAGCCCCAGAAGCTTGTAACAATAGATATGACTGTCACACCACCACAATGGGCAAGCTATAATTACTTTAAGCCCCACTGTGGAAAGCCAGGGACCAGGCCTCTATCCTAAAACATAAGAAGCTTGGAACAGTCCCCCATATGCCCTAGATGCAAAATTCAATTATAAAAATCACAGAGAGTACTATGAAGACAAGGAAAATCAAAACACAGGGTTTGAAATCTGTTCTTCTCTTTCTCTAGAAAAATTAGCAATGGTCAGAGTTTTTGTTTTGTTTTGTTTTGTTTTTGTTAGGTCTGCTTTAGAGGGTTTGTTTTTAACCTTTTTTGTTTACCTTTTTATAATTCTCTTTGAATTTTTTTATTTGAAGATTTAATTTTCTGTTCAGTTTTGGTCTTTTCATGAGGAAACTTTGGAAAAACTTTTGAATCACAGAATAGGATAAATAGTAAGATGTAGAAAAGAATCTTTACCATAGAGAGTACTATGAAAGGGGAAAAAAATCATTGAACAAAATAATTCATTTAAAATTTCAATTGGCCAAATAGAGAAAGATCTAAAAAAGGTAACCAAAGAAAATAATTCATTAAAAACCAGAACTGAATAAATGGAAATGAATGACCCAATGAAACATCAACAATAAGTAAAACAAAACTGAAAAAAAATTAAAAATAGAAGAAAATGTATAATACCTCACTGGAAAAACAACTGCCCTAGAAAATAGAGCTAGGAGAGAAAATCTTATTTTTAATTTTTTTATTATATCTTTTTATTTACAAAATATATACATGGGTAATTTTTTTCAACCCTGACCCTTGCAAACCCTTCTGTTCCAAATTTTTCCTTCCTTCCTCCCACCCCCTTCCCTAGATGGCAGGTAGTTCAATACATATTAAATTATATGTTAAATCCAATATGTGTGTGTGTGTGTGTGTGTGTGTGTGTGTGTGTGTATGTGTGTATACACACATATCTATTCACTTATCTGGCTGCATAAGAAAAATAGGATGTTAAAAAAAAATCTGAGAAAGAAAACAAAAATGCAAGCAAACAATAACAGAAAGAGTGAAAATGCTATGTTGTGGTCCACACTCAGTTCCTCTCTCTGAGTATAGTTGGCTCTCTTCATTACTGGACAATTGGAACTTGTTTTAATCATCTCATTGTTGTTGAGAGCCACATCCATCAGAATTGATCATTGTATAGTCTTGTTGCTGTGTATAATGATCTCCTGCCTCTGCTCATTTCACTTAGCATAAGTCTCTCCAGGATTCTTCTGGTTATTTCTTACAGAACAATAACATTAGGAGAGAAAATCTAAGGATTATTGGATTTCCTGAAACCCACAATGAAAAAAAGAGCTTAAACATGATCTTTCAGGAAATCATCAAGGAAAACTACCCAGATGTCCTAGAACAAGAGGATAAAATAGGATTGAAAAATTCACTGATCACTTCCTGAAAGAGACCCCCAAATGAAAACTCCAAGCAATATCATAACTAAATTTCAGAATTATTGGATAAAGGAAAAATATATTGCAATCAGCCAGAAAGAAACAATTTAAATACTGAGGAACCAGAATCAGGATTACCCAGGACCTAGCAGTTTCCAAATAAGGATCAAAGGACCTGGGATCTGATATTCCAAAAGGCAATGGAACTTTGATTGAAGTCAAGAATAAACTATGAACCAAAACTGAATATTATCTTTCAGAGAAGAATATGGACATTCAATGAATGATACATGGGGTTTTCATTTATTTGTAATTAAAAAATCAGAACTGAACCAAAAAATTGAACTCCAAATACAGAACTCAAGAGAGGCATAAAAAAATTAAAAAGGAAAAAAGTTCTTGAGAATTATATCTCTGTTATGGTATGCTTAGAAAGTACAGGTATAATTTGATTTTATTGTGATAATATAAATAAGAAACTAGAGGATGAAAGGTGATTGCATTGGAAAAAGAGGAAAATGGAGGTGGAAATTACATCTCATTAAGAGGCAAAGAAGACCTAGTATATTTGAAGGAAAAAAGGGAGGGAGATGAACATTGTGTGATTTGGCTCAGATTTGGCTCAAACAGAATATCAGACATATTTGGCTTCTCAGAGGAACTTATCTCAACCTATAGGGAAGTGGGTGGGGAAAGGGAAAAGGAAAATGTGAGGATAATAGAAGAAAAATAGAAGTATTACAGGAAAGTATAAGAAAGGGAGATGAGCTGTAAAGGGGGAGGATTGTTTAAGGGAAGTGGTGTTCAGAAGTAAATTACTGGGAAGAAGGGGAAGGACAAAAAGGAAAGAGAAAAGCATAATTTGGGGTAAATAAGATGATAGGAAATATAAAACTAGTCATTTTAACTGTGAATGTGTATAAGATGAACTATTCCAAAAAAAAGAAACAGATAGCATACTGGATTAAAAGCCAGAATCCTTCAATGTGTTGTTTACAAGAATCACATTTAAAACAGAGTGATACATACAGAGTCAAATGAAAAGGCTAGAACAGAATCTGTTAGACTTCAGGTACATTAAAAAAAAAAAAAAAAAAAAAAAAAGAAAGCAGGATTGGTGATCCTGATCTCAGATCAAGGAAAATCAAAAATAGGTCTAATTAAAAGAGACAAGGAAGGAAACTAAATTTTGCTAAGGGGTAACAAAGATAATGAAACAATAGCAATGCTAAACATATATGTACCAAGTGATAAAGCATACAAATTCCTAGAGGAGAAGTTAAAACATCAGCAAGAAGAAATAGACAGCAAGACTATACAAGTGGGTGATCTAACACTGCTCTCTCAGATCTAAATAAATCTAACCACAAAATAAATAAGAAAAAAGTTAAGGAGGTAAATAGAATTTTTAGAAAAGTTAGGTATCATAGATCTTTGGAGAAAATTGAATAGAGACAGAAAAGATTATACTTTTTTCTCAGCTGTTCATGTAACCTATACAAAAATTGATCATGTATTAGGGCATAAAAACCTCAAAGTCAAATGCAGAAAAGTAGACATAATAAATGCATCTTTTTCAGATTATGATGCAGTAACAATCATATGTAATAAAAAGCCATAGAAAATAGGTAAAAAATTAATTGGAAACTAAATAATTTGATCCTAAAGAATGAATAAGTAAAACAATAACTCATAGACACAATCCATAATTTCATCCAAGAGAATGACAGTAATGAGACAACATACCAAAATTTATGGAATGCAGCCAAAGCAGGTCTTACAGGAAATTTTATATCTCTACATGTTTATTTGCAAAAAACAGAGAAAGAAAATATAAATGAATTGGGCACACAAACTAAAAAAAGTAGAAAAAGAACTAATAAACCCCCAAGTAAATAACAAAATCAAAATTCTGAAAATTAAAAGGGAGGTTAGTAAAATTTAAAGTTTTTAAAAAATTTAACAAATAAACAAAACTAAGTTGGTTTTATAAAAAAAAAAAAAAAAAAAAAAAAAAAAAAACTAGCAAAATAGATAAACCTTTAGTTAATTTGACCAGAAAAAGAAAGAAAAAAATCAAATTGTTAGTACCAATAATGCAAAAGGATTAATTTTCCACCAATGAAGAAGACATTGGAGCAATAATTGGGAACTATTTTCCCCAACTATATGCCAATAAATGTGATAATCTAACTGAAATGCATGGATATTTATAAAAATATGGATTGCCCAGATTAACAAAGGAGGAAACAAATTATTTAAATAGTCCTGTTTTAGAAAAAGAAATTGAACAAGCTATTAATCAGCTTCTTAAGAAAACATCTTCAGGGCCAGATGGATTTACATGTAAATTCTAGCAAACATTTTAAGAACAATTAATTCCAATACTATGCAAACTATGTGAATAATAGGGAAATAAGCAGAACTACCAATTCCTGTTATTATACAGACATGATGTTGATACCTAAACCAGGTAGAGTGAAAACAGAAAAATAAAATTATAGACCAATTTTCTTAATGAATATTGATCCAAAAATCATAAATAAAATATTAGCAAAGAGATTATAGCAAGCAATCCTCAGGATAAACACCATGACCAAATAGGATTCATAACAGGAATGCAGGGATGGTTCTATATTAGGAAAACTATTAGCATAATGAAAATGATATGATCATCTCAATAGAAGTATAAAAAGCATTTGACAAAATCCAACATCCATTGCTATTAAAAACACTAGAGAGTATAGGAATAAGTGGAGTTTTCTTTAAAATGATCAATAGTATCTATTTTAAGCCATCCACAATCATTATATGTAAGGGAACAAACAAGAACCATTCCCAATAAGATCAGAAGTGGGAAAAAAAAAAAAAGGTTATCCACCACTGTCACTATTACTGTTCAATATTGTATTAGAAATGTTAGCAATAAGAGAAGAAAAAGAGATTAAAGGAATTAGAGTAGATCATGAGGAAAGAAAATTATCATTCTTTGCAGATGATCTGATGGTATATTTACAGAACCCTAGAGAAGCAACTAAAAAAACTCCTAGAAACTAATCACAACTTTAGCAAAGTTGTAGGACACAAAATAAATCCACATAAATCATCAGCATTTTCATATATCACAAAGTCCAGCAGCAAGAAATACAAAGAAAAACTCCATTTAAAGTAACTGTAGATAATATAAAATATTTGGGAGTGTACTTGCCAAGGGAAAGTCAGAACCTATAAGAACACAACTACAACACATTTTCCACATAGATAAAGTCAGATCTAAACAATTGGAAAAATATCAAGTAGTCTTGGGTACTCCAGAAAATATAATAAAAATGACAGTACTACCTAAACTAATCTATTTATTTAGTGCTATACCAATCAAACTCCCATGAAATTATTTTACAGATCTAGAAAAAATAATAACAAAGTTCATCTGGAAGAACAAAAGGTCAAGAAGTTCAAAGGGATTAATAAAAAAATGCAAATGAAGATGGCTTAAAACTACATTACAAAGCAGGAGTCATCAATACCATTAGGTACTGGCTAAGAAATAGAATATTTAATCAGTGGAATTGTTTAGGTTCACAAAACAAAATAGTAAATGAATATAGTAATCCAGTATTTGAGAAACCCAAAGACCCCAGCTTTTAAGATAAAAATAGTCTATGACAAAACCTGTTTGGAAAATTGGAAATTAGTATAGCAGAAAGTAGACATTGACCCATACATATCATCCTATAACAAGATAATATAAAATGGATTCACAATTTACACATTAAGAGTGATATTATGAGCAATTTGGAAGAATAAAAGATAGTTTACCTCTCAGATCTATGCAGAAGAAAGGAATTTGTGGCCAAAGAAGAACTGGAGTATAGTATTGAATGCAAAATAGATAATTTTGATTATATTAAGTTTTAAAAGTTTTTGTACAAACAAAACCAAAGCAGACAAAATTAGAAAGGAAGCAATAAATGGGAAAATTTTACATTCAAGGGTTCTGATAATGGTTTTAATTCTAAAATATATAGACTATTTACCCTATATTATAAGAATTTAAATCATTCTCTGATTGATAAATGGTCAAAGGCAATGAACAGATAATTTTCAGATAAAGAAATTAATACCATTTCTAGATATATGAAAAGGTGCTCTAAATCACTATTATCAGAGAAATGCAAATTAGTACAACTCTGAGGTACCACTTCGCACTTCTTAGATTATCTAAAATGATAGAAAAAGATAATGAATGTTGGAGGGGATGTGGGATAACTGAAACATTAATATATTTTTGGTGGAATTGTAACTGATTCAAAAAATTCTGCAGAGCAATTTGGAACTATCCCTAAAGGGCTATCAAAATGTGCATACCCTTTGATCCAGTAGTGTTTCTACTGGGCTTGTTTCCTAGAACTCCTAAAGGAGAGAAAGCAACTCATATGTGCAAAAATGTTTGTGGCAGCCCTTTTTGTAGTGGCAAGAAATTGGAAATTGAGTGGATGCCCATAAGCTAGAGAATGGCTGAAGAAGTTATGGTATATGAATGTTATGGAATATTATTATTCTATAAGAAATGATCAGCAGAATGATTTTAAAGAGGCCCGGAGAGACATACATGAACTGATGGTAAATGAAATGTGCAGAATCATGAGATCATTACATGGCAACAGGAACATTATGATTTACTTCTTATGAACATGGCTCTTGTCACCAATGAGGTGATTTGGACCATTTCCAGTAATCTTGTAATGAAGACAGACATCTGCACCCAGAGAGAAGATAATATGAACTAAATGTGCACCACAATATTATATTTTCACACTTTTTTGTTGTTGTTTGCCTGTATTTTGTGTTTTCTTTCTCATTTTTTTTGGATCTGATTTTTCTTGTGCAACATGATATTTGTGGAAATATATATAAAGGAATTGCACATATTTAACATGCATTGAATCACTTGGCACCTGGGGAAGGGGCAGGAGAGAAGGGAGAGAAAATATTAGAACACAGGATTTTGTGTGAATATTTTGTGAATATTGAAAATCATTCATGCCTACATTTTGAAAATAAAAAAGTATAATTCAAAAGACTGAAAAATAAAAATTTACATTGGAATGAGCACACAAAAAAACATTTTAAAATAAAATCACATACACACATACACACACAAATACAAGGATATATACAGAGTAAGTATAAAATGTAGGATTTGAATTCAAATTCATTGACGGGAGAGTCAATGCTTTTTCTACTGTACCATGTTGTCTCCTAATCAGTTAACTGGTTATAAATGTTTAAAGTTATTCTTAGATGTTTCAAATAACCTTTGCATTTTTCCATTTTTAAAGCATATGTTCTGCAATAAAAAAAAATTCCTTATTCTGTTTAAAAAATAGCAAAAAACCTGTGCATAAATATTCATTATTCATTCATAAGCATAATTCTTCACATTATATGTTAACTTACAGATATCATAACTTATATTTTATGCTAATTTCAAGGAAATGGGCATCTGTTCCTGTTACCTTACTATATTTAGATTTTTCTCTGATTGAAAGCCTTTTTTTCCCCTCTTTTTTTCTCCCTTTATAGTATTTCATTTTCCCCATCAATTGAAAAGATAGTTTTCAATATTCATTCTTTTAAGATTCTGAACTCCAAATTTCACTCCTTTCTTCCTCTCCCTGCTCTCTCCTCAGGACAACAAGGCATCTGATATAGATTATACATGTACAAATCATATTAAATATATTTCCACATTTATTCACCTAAGCATGCTTCCCATAAGTTTTGACATATTTTTCTCATCAATGTTATTCTCTTTGACAAAATTATTGTGTTTATGATGTCATTTGATCCACTCAATATTTAGCATTAGATTATTTAACATATAACATTTATATGAAAATGATTAAACTTAGCAGGAACTTATTTCCTCATCTCTGAAATGAGGCTATTCTAGCTTTATAGTGATGTGTTTCTGATTATTTTTAAACACTATAAGTTTGCATTTTCAGAATTTATATCTTCTGAGTCAAGTTTGATCTTGTTAATGATAAACTAGAAGAATCAGTAAGTATGTACATTTATCCCAATTTGCAAATGAAAAGATGAAACACAGACAATTCAGTTTAAGATCTGCTGACTAGCCAATTTATTCATTTATTATACATGCTGCTTCCCATGTAATGCAACATTTTGTGATCCACAATATTGTTGTGATTCCTTGTGATAAACAAAGTATCACAAAGTGAAATTTCTATAATGCTCTAATTATGGGGAAGTTTTAGTTTTTAATCAATCTCTGTACAATATTATTTTGGTAGTTTTATTGGTATAGCATGGCCTCATCTATTTAAAGTTAACTCAATTTAAAAAAATCATTTAGGGCATACCTGATAAACAATCAGTTACTGAAATTAGAAAACAAAACTACAATATTTACATTTTCTAAAAGTGCATTAATAAATTACATTTGTATTTTTAAAATATTATCTATGAATAGACATATGTGTATATATAGTGTGTGTGATGCATATATTATGTAAGATCATGTTGTTCAAATATAAAATGTGTTCAAAGAAGCAAGGAATCCAATGTGTGGTATTAATTCAAGTTATCTGATCAAATTAGAGGTTTACAGAGAAATGTTTGCCTTTTTCTATAATTTAAAAAGTAAATATCTAGGTTAAACTCCCATCAATAAACACTAATTGCATTTAACAGGGGGAAAAGCTAAAATATAGATCCCAGATTCTACAAGTAGCATTCAGATTTATAAATCACATTCACAAATAAACAGTATAGAATGAAATGAAATTCATCAAATATACAGCGGGTACATACTATCTGTTTCAAAATCCAAGCAATAATAAAATACTTCAAATAAAAAGAAATACAAAAATGTATAAAATACTCAAGAGTCAGCTTGTCAAACCATTCATTTCCAAAACACTCCTTGGAGAAATAACCAACCTAAATATTTATAAGAATATTTTGTGTTTGTTGCCTAATAGAAAAATAGTCAAAGGATATGATCAGAATTCTCAAATGAAGACTTGAAAAATATTCATCATATAAAGATGTGTCCAAATCACTATGAATAAGAGAAGCATCAAACAATACTGAGGTTTCATTAAATACTTGGCCATTTGGAAAAGTTAGCAAAAGATGGGAACAGTCAGTATAAGGTACACTGCAGATAGAAAGGGACTGGAATACATGCTTGTTGGAGCTATGAAATAGTACAGTCATTTTGGAAAGCAATTAAGAGTTATGCAATTAAATTGACTAAAATAGCCTTATCCAATTACCCAAAGATTCCTTTGGTAGGTTATTATTCATCTTCTATTCTAGAAGAGGGCCAATGATATCACAAGGATGGTCTATAGATGAGTGGACAGAGATGCAAAAAGTCATTACCATCACTTTCTCTTGTAGAAACATTGAAGTCCAGTGGCAAAACAACTAACCATGATCTGGGATATAGTAAATGACCTTGAATTTTTTAATTTAAGGTCTTTCTCATGTCTTAGTTTATCTGAGATCAAGCCTTTTCAGTGATTGAGGGTTGAGTAACAGTTTAGACAAAAAAATAGCTAAATTTACCATCAAAAAGGTATCCTTCTGGTAGGGGAAGATCCTTAGAGTTTCTGAGTACAATAGAATACAGTATTTACATGCCTTCTAAGCCATCAAAACCTAAAAAAATAAAAATAAAAAAATAAGCCATAGAAAGTTAGATTGTAGTTTTTATTGGCTATAGAATGAGAGCCACAATGACTAGGATTTTAAGATGGAGTTAGGTAGCTCCATTTAAAACACAATGGGTTCAAGAAAGGTGTGATTCAGGCTAATTTCAATAGATCTGTGATGGAGAGAGCCATATGAATCCAGAAAGAGAACTAGGGGAACTGAATGTGGATCACAACATGGTATTTTCACCATTTTTGTTGTTATTTGCTTGCTTTTTTTTTCTTCTCATTTTTTCCCTCTTTGATCTGATTTTTCTCGTTCAGCATGATAAATGTGAAAATATGCTTAGAAGAATGGCACATGTCCAATCTATATTTAATTACTTGCTATCTAGAGGAAGGGAATGGGAGCAAAGGAGAGAGAAAAATTTGGAATGCAAAGTTTTGCAAAGATGAATAGTTAAAATTATCTTTGCATGTATTTTGAAAATAAAGTTATTAATAAATTTTAAAAAGCATACAATAGGCTTTTTAAAAAAACCTGTGTTTTCAGAGCTATATTTCAAGCAATCAAAAATGAAAATCATGCAGGACAAAAAGTAAATTATCTCAAGTTGTGTTTCAAGAGAGCAATAAGTAGTACTCCCAAATAACATGGTAAAGACAGTTAATTCAAAATGTTCTCCTGAGAACCTAGAGCTCACTCCTTCACATAAATGCAGTCTCCTTGTAGGCTCACACTTAAAACACCATAATTGTAAGGAGGCACACATTTAAGAAAAATATGTGACAAGCTTTAACTTACAACAACTATTCTAGAAATCCTTCTCTCTGTGTAGCAATTTCATGCAGGATCTTTGTTTCATATAACTGAAAGAGGCTATTGGCTAAAAAAAAGTTTCCATGTATGTTAGGATTCTTACAAGGTGCTAAGTCACTGGAATGAATAGAGACAATAATTATCTAATTCAGTAAGATTGATCTGGAGATGTTATGGAACAGAACTTGAAACAATGTACTGAGTGGAATTGAGGAGACCATGATTAAATCTAATTTAGCATTGATTTAATCCTACAACAAATATTAGTTTCCTAGTGATAAAATGATTGGTGACTCAGTGTGCAACATATAAGCAGGAAGCTCTCAGGGCCAAGGAAGACTTTGGGAAAACTTCTTGGGAAATTGAGAGGGAAGATTCGTTATCACTTCAACCTTCTTGCTGGCTGGTGACATTCAGACAAGAGCTCTCGGGAACCAGAGAGAGATAGACCTCTAAGAAAGGAGATAGGCCTCTAAGAAAGCTAAGCAGGCCCTGGAAAAGATTCAGGATTTTGAAGGACACAATAAAGGATCTGGACTTTAATTCTTGGCTGCATTTTGGGATTATTGAACTGAACTGAAAGAAAGGCTGCCTCCAGAAGCTCCCCAAGAAATCTGCTCCCAAGATAATAATTACATTTTAGAGAAAGAACATCACACATGTATACCCAAATGTTTATAAAAGAATTGTTTCCTATTGCAGCAATATAATGAAACATCAGTGCACTATAAGAATTAAGAAATATAATGAATACAGAGAAGTTTGAAAATACTTTAGTCATCTGACATAATATAAAGTACACAGAACCAATGAATGCAGTTATGAAAATGGAAAGAAGAAGGAGTATTCTGGAAAGATCACATGGTAGGTTGGTAAATTTCAACCTTTCTTGATTTCCCCCACAAATAAAACAAATTTGTGCCTAAGGGCAAACATAGACTGGTGAAAAAACAAGAAGGTTTAGGGCAGAACAGGGGTCCTTCTGATACAACTGAACAAGATAGATCTGAAGAAAGACCCCAGGCCTGGATTTACCTGTCTGAATTACAAATAGCTTCTGGCTAGCTCCACAGAAACATCAAGAGGGGAATCCTGGGACTATCTGGTTGTGCCTGGAGCTTTGGCAGAAATCACAAAGACTTTCACCTCCCAGACTGTTTGTCCAGTAGGGGTTTGAGTGCAGGAATACAGAGTGAATCTCAGCTGACTGGGACTGCCAGGCCCAATTGTGCAGCTGAGATGCTGCCATGGTTGAGAAGGAACCAGAATCTGATTCTTCTGAGTGCTTCTACACTCAGAAGCAGCGGGGCTGGGTACTTGCAGGAGGGTGGAGTTCTTGATTTGGGGTTCTGTGTCTGAGTGAAGAACAGAAGGGAAACTTGAGAGACCATCTCCCACCCCTCAATTAAAGGTGCTTATACTAATGCGTCTTTAAAAATATGAACTAGCAAAAAAAAAAAAAGAAAGAAACCCACCATGAAATATATTATGAGAACAGGGAAGACTAGGATACTGGGATTCATCTTCAGAGGAGGACACTTTAATTAAAAAAAAAACAAAATAGAGTAAGGCAAGGGGAAGCCAGTGAAGCTATGAGAGCCCAAGAATTAACGAAACAGATTATAAACAATGAGAAAATAGAAATAGCTCATAAGAAAAACAACAAATCTGGAGAACAGATCAAGAAAATATAAGAATTAGACTGCCAGAACATTGTGACCAAAATGAGAATCTTGAAACAACAAAATAATCTAAGAAAATTGTCCTGGAGTTGATATAAACTGTCCCTTTGATTTTGGAGGGGAAAAGTGGTCCTAGATTAGAAATTTAATGATGTAAATTGTCCCTCTGATCTTGGTGGGAGGGGAAAGGGTGATCCTGGGTTAGAAATCTCAAACTTCAGTGAGAGGTACTCCACCCTTTTATTCCTTGGGGAAACTCCCAGATAAGTACTCTCATTTAATTCAATTGGAGATCTTGGTTTGGGGCATAATCATTATCCTCTATTGAGTTGAGAATTAGTCCCTAAAATTCTCCTAGAGATTGGCCCTGGCTAAGGACATCAAAGAAACTCCATAAAATCAAATGCTGTGTGACCAGACTTTTGCGAAAGTCTTAACAGGATTTTGTCCACTAAGAGAGCTGTTCTCTAAGTATAATAAACCCATTCTTGCCACAAACCTCTACCTGAATTCATTCGAGTTTGCAAATTCTTTCACAAAGCCTGCGACCAGCTGGGGTACCCCATTGCTGTCAGAGGATTCTCAACCCTCATTTTTCACATCTCAACAGAGTGATGGAACATGAAGGGAAAATAGAAATAATAATAATAATAAAAAAAAAATCCACCAATCACCACTTCAAAGTGATCCTCTGTGGAAAAATTATAGGAATATTACTGCCAAATTTTGAAAACCTGAAATCAAAGAGGAAATTTTGCAAGAAACAAGAAAAAAAAAAAAAAAACAATTCAAATACACTGGAACTACATTCAGTTGTGCCACAGTTCTCTTTTAGTGTCCAGACCCAGTTTCCCTAATTACCCTATTCAGTTACTCTGCCTCAGGTTATAACTATTCCCTCTTGAAGTTTGATGGGATAAAGATCTTTATTCATTTTACATGTCATTAGACTATCAGGAGCCTCTCCAGTACCTCCCATTATATCATCCTAGTTGCCTCCCCCCATTATGTCATCCCCATCCAGGTACTTCCCCCATTATGTCATTGTTCTTCTTACTCTATAAAAGAATCTTGTATCTGACATTCAAGGCTAGATTCTTTGAGACAGATGATAGTCTCATTCAGCCCTGGGATCCATTTGGTCCCAGTAAATCTCTCTAATCTCTATGTTGCTCAGTTTCTCAGCCATTACAGTACAAGACTTAGCAACAGCCATAATAAAAAGACCAGAGGTTCTAGAATCACATCTACAGACAAGCAAAAGAATTAGGCCTGAGGCCAAAAAATCATATCCAGCAAAATTATCTATAATTTTCATTTAGAAAAAAGACATTCAATGAACTTACAGATTTTCAGAACTTTCTATCAACTAAGCCTGAACTTAACTGAAAATTTAACATATAAGAACTGTGTGGGACAGGTGGGATGCAAGACCCCCTTCCAATTAGCTAATCAAAGACATCATCAGGTACAAAGAGAAAGGATTCATTTAATCCCTGCAGAGAGAGGCCCAGACACATCAGGGAGCTATCCCAACTCCCACCATGTGCGCCTGGAACCTGACCTGCTTCTGGCTTATCCAGAGTTTAAAAGCAAAAGCCTTCTCAATGGATAGACTAAAAAGACATAACCATCCTTGACCAATGAACACCAATGTTAGCTGTCTCTCACAGGTCAAGTCACTTTCTGTAACTTCCTGTACCATCAGGTTCAAAGTTCATTACTCCAGAGAGCAAATGACCTCCCCAAGGTCCCAGTTTTGGAAACAGGGATCATGTGACTCAATACTGAGAAATACTTCATCCAATAAGTCCCATTCAGAGCCAATATGAAAGAGCAATTTTAAGGAACTCAATATGGACAAACTGTTTAAACATAAATGA
Organism: Sminthopsis crassicaudata; assembly: GCF_048593235.1. Taxonomy (NCBI): domain Eukaryota; kingdom Metazoa; phylum Chordata; class Mammalia; order Dasyuromorphia; family Dasyuridae; genus Sminthopsis; species Sminthopsis crassicaudata. Next base: position 245,358,372 of record NC_133619.1, read on the forward strand.
ATGGTTTATATTTTTTAACATGAGAAGTGCCTACTTTATGTTTGAGATTTACATTAACAACAGGGTAATCTCAAAAAAAGGATTGGCAGAGTAAAGGCAAAAATAGTAATCATATTATACAAATGAGGAGCAAAGGAAGAATAGACACAGAGATATTAGAAGGAGGAGGAAGGCTTGAAATTTTGAAAACCTACTCAAATCAGAAAAGGGTTCAGTAGGCAATACTAAATATATACATAGTAGGGTATAGCCCCCTCCAAAATCTATAAAGAAATAAGAGGGGTGGGATAAATGGATGAGGAAGTAAAAGATGAAAGAAGAAGACAATCTTCCCCCACCATTGGGGGGAGGGAGACATGTCTGTACTTGTGGGGGGTGTGTGTGTGTGTGTGTGTGTGTGTGTGTGTGTGTGTGTGTCAGTATGTATGTATATATTTATGAATGTATACATAAATATATCTTAACTGTAGCTTGCTGGGGGGGAGAATGAAAGGTAGATATGTAGATATGTGTGTTTATATGTATGTATATGTATGTGTATGTATACATAAATATATTCTTTTAAAGTAATAAGGACTCTGAGTCTCCCTGATCTTTGTGAAAGGTAAGCCCACCAGCTCTGGGGAAATTCCTAAAGATGATCCCCACCCACCTGAATCTCCCTTGAGAAAACTACCTGGTTCCTATGGGAATCTCCTTCCCAATTGATCTGATAATCACTTTCCTCAAGGAAACAATCACCATTCTTTATTGAATAGAAAATTAGCCTTTAATTGCTCCATAGCCCCAAATCATAGAAGGCTAATAAAAAAATGACTCTGTACCCCAAACCTTTCCTAATTTCCTATCAGGATTTGAGCCAGTGGAAAGTTGTTTCTCATTGTAAATCCATCTTTTCCAAAAAACGACCTTTGCTAAATTCCTTTTTGGAACTAGCCCCCTGGGAAGTTATTTCTGTGTAATAAACCCTTTTTTGTCAAAAACTTCACCTGCAGATTGGGACTGTGAATTCTTTTGCAAAAATTGTAACACCAGCCTGGGGATCCCATTGCTTTGAAGGTACCTCTCACCCCTCATCTATCCCACCTCAATACTTCTTAACTACATACTACTAGGGAATGGGGGGAATGAAAGAGGGGAAAAATAAAATAAAAAACAAAAACCAATTTATAAGGAAGTAAAGAAAAGATAGACAGTCATGAATATAATTTTTTCTACTTATATATATATACATATGTATATGCATATATATACACATAATGTTATATATTATTGTTATGTATTATTATATTTTGAATCCTTGGTGTTCTGCTGCACACATGATAATGATCTCTTTTGTCTTGTTTCATTTTGTTTTGTATTGCTTTTCTGATTTTCCTTTTTCTTATTCTGCTTCTTCAAATAAAATAAATTTGGAAACAAATTTTAAAAAAAGAAAATGGAAAGATGAACGTTATGGATTTACAAAGAACAATCTTCACTCCAAAGAAACCTCTCCCCCCATTCATCTGCATGATGATTATAAGGATCAAATGAGATAATATGTGTAAAGAACATTGTCAACTTTATTTTTTATTTTATAATTATAGCTTTTAATTTACAAAACATATACATATGTGATTTTTCAACATTGATTCTTGCAAAACCTTCTGCTCCAACTTTTGCCATCCTTCCCCCTACCCCCTTCTCTAGATGTAGTGGTCCAATATATGTTAAATACATTAAAGTATATGTTAAATCCAATATATGTATACATATTTATACACTTATCTTGCTGCACATGAAAAATTGGATCTAGAAAGAAAAAAAAAAAAACGAGAAAAAAATGAAAGCAAACAATAACAGAAAGAGTTGAGATGCTATATTGTGAACTATTCCATAGTTCTCTCTCTGGGTATAGCTGATTCTCTTCTTTACTGAAGAATTGGAAGTGATTTAAGTTATCTCATTGTTGAAGAGAGCCATATCTATCAGAAGTGATCATCATATATCTAATTGTTGCCATGTATAATGATCTCCTGGTTCTGGCTTTTTATTGAATGGAGTTTATATTGCATCATGATCTGAAAAAAATGCATTTATTATTTCTGCCTTTCTCCATTTGATTTTGAGGTCTTTATGTCCATATATATATATATATATATATATGTGTGTGTGTGTGTGTGTGTGTGTGTGTGTGTGTGTGTGTGTGTATGTCCTAATATATAGTCAATTTTTTATGCGTTCCATGAACTGCTGAGAAGAAAACTTTATATAATTATAAAATAAAAAAATACTCCTTTCTGTCTTCATTCAGTTTTCTCCAAAGATCTATAATACCTAACTTTTCTAGTATTCTATTTACCTCTTTAACTTCTTTCTTATTTATTTTGTAATTTGATTTATCTAATTCTGAGAGAGTGCAAGGTTGAGATCTCCCACTATTATACTTTTGCTGTCTATTCCTTCTTGCAGCTCTCTTAACTTCTCCTTTAGGAATTTAGATGCTATACCACTTGTTGCATATATATTTAGTATTGATATTGTTTCATTTTCTGTGCTACCCTTTAGCAACATATAGTTTCTTTCCTTATCTCTTTTAACTAGATCAATTTTTGCTTTTGCTTAAGCTGTGATCAAGATGACTATCCTGCTTTTTTGACTTCACCTGAAGCACAATATTTCTGCTCCAGCCTTTTACCTTTACTCTATATGTATCACTTTGCTTTAAATATGTTTCCTAGAAACAACATATTGTAGGATTCTGGCTTTTAATCCAGTCTGCTATCCGCCTCTGCTTTATGGGAGAGTTCACCCCATTCACCTTTATGGTTAAAACTACTAATTCTACATTTCCTACCATCTTATTAACCCCAGATTATACTTTTCTCTTTCCTTTCCCCTTTATCCCCCTCCCCAGTTTTTAATTTAGGGGCACCACTTGCCTCAAGCAGCCTTCCCCTTTTAGAATGCCTCCCCCTTATAGTCCCTCACCCTTTCTTAACCTTTTCCCTACTATTTCTGTATTCCTTTCTATTTAGCCTACCCCTTCCCTTTTTGCTTTTCCCCTCTCACTTTTCGATGAGGTGAGAAAAGTTTCTCTGTAAACCAAATATATCTAATATTTTCTCTTTGAGCCAAATCTAATGAGAGTAAGATTCATACAATGTTCATCCCCCTCTCTTCTTTCCCTCAAATAAAATAGGTTTCCTTTGCCTTTTCCTAAGATATAATTTCCTTCTTTTTACCCCCACGTTTCCCTTTTTGCTATACAATCCCCTTTGTATTCCTAGTTCCATTTTTTATATTATAACAGTAAAACCAAATTATACATGCACTCTCTATGTATGGCCATAATAGAAACACAGTTCTCAAGAGTTCTTTTTACCAATTTATTTTTCTCGTAGTCTCATATTTGGGAGTCAATTTTTTTTTTCTTTAGCTCTGTTTTTTTCATCAGAAATAAATGGAATTCTCCTGTTTCATTGAATGTCCATCTTCTTCCCTGGAAGAAAATACTCAGTTTAGCTGGGTAGTTTATTCTTGGCTGCATTCCAAGTTCCTTTGCCTTTAAGAATATCAGATTCCAGGTCCTTTGACCCTTTAATGTGGAAATTGCTAGATCTTGAGTAATCTTTGTTGTGGCTCCTTGGTATTTGAGTTGTTTTTTTTTTTGTTTTTGTTTTTGTTTTTTGTTTTTCTGGCAGCTTGTAATATTTTTCCCTTGGTTCCATAGTTCTGAAATTTAGCCACAATGCTCCTTGGAATTTTAATTTCAGTGTCTCTTTCAGGAGGTTCAATGAATTCTTTCCATGGCTATTTTACCTTCTGACTTTATGCTGGATAGTTCTCTGTGATTATTTCCTGAAAAATAATGTCTAGGGCCTTTTTTTCATCATGATTTTCAAGGAGTCCAATAACCCTTAGATTATCTCTTCTAGATCTATTTTTCAGGTCTGTTGTTTTCCCACATAGGTATTTAACATTTTTTTCAATTTTTGGTTTTGCTTGACTGATTCTTGATGTCTCACCAAGTCATTCATTTTCATTTGTTCAGTTCTGATTTTTAACAAATTATTTTCTTTATTTACTTTTTTTTAACTTCTTTTTGTATTTGTGAAATTGAGTTTTTAATTGAGTTGTTTTGTTCTATGGAATTTTTTTTTTCCATTTCACAAATTTTTTTAAGGAGTTATTTTCTTTTTCTAATTCACAAATTCTGTTTTCCTGGGAGTTCTTTACCTTTTCCACTTCACATTTCAGGAAGTTGTTTTCTTTTTCCACTTTATTAAATCTTTCTTTGAATGAGTTATATGCCTTTTCCAAACCATCTTTGCAGAGTTTTCCTTTCCTTACCCTACTTTTCTTCTAGCTCTCTTTTAAGGTTCTTTTTAATTTCTTCTAGGAGAGCCTTGTGTGATAGGTACCCAGTTATATCACCTTTTGGTGCTTTATCTGGAAACAATCTGCTTTTAGTCTTCTCAGGGTTTGAAATCTGCTCTTCCTTTCACTATGGAAGCTATCTATAGTTAGAGCTTGCTTTGCCTTTTTACTCATTTTTAAATAAAAATTTGGAATCTGCTTTTAGGGAAAGGAGGTTCCAAGCTTCCTCTACAGATCAGGAAATGACAGCAGCCACACGGGGATTGCACTGAGTCACTTTCAGTGCTGGGTAGATGTGGCCAGGTCTGGTGAGACTCTGGCACTTTGGAGTATACTCTTTACCTTTTGTGTTTGTGTTGGATGTTCTATAACTTCTGTGCTGATCTATGGGCTTGCAACCTGGGCAGGGTAGCCAACACTGTGGTAGAGGCCTTCTTGTAGCTTCTCCATCTCATGGATACTGCATCCTGCCCCCAGTCTGCTCAGTATGTATTGGCCTTCATCCTCTGCCTCTCTGCCTGTGCCTAGCCTTCTCCAATACCCAATCAAAACAGATCTTTTCTGGCAATTTTTGAAATTATCTTCTGACGTTAATTTGCTGCACTCCCAATATTTATGGATTCTACCAGTACAGCATTATTTCAGAGGCTGAATTTCATAATTAATGCGAGGCTAGTAAGAGAGCACAGAAAGAAGCATATGTCCTCTCCACCATCTTGCCCCCCCCCCCATTGCTAACTTTAAAGCAACATTTAAATGCTAAGCATTAATCAGTTTTTTAAATTAAATGCTTCTAACAAATGAGATAAAATCATTCAACAAGGCATGTAGATATTTATTTTGCAACAAATTAATCATATGTCTTAAAGAAGAAGCTCATAGTAAACAATAACTTCAGGATTTACAAGTTTTAAATGCAGGAGAGCATAATTTCAAAGCCTTGCCAAAGTCACAAAAAAGTCTGATGATACCTATGGGTTTGCATATCCTTTTGTTCCCATTTTCCTCTAAAGACTATTATAAAAGAAATTTAGAATACTCACTAGTGATTTTCAAATTTTTTCATTTGATGATGAGTAAGGTACAGAGTTGTTTTTAACATAGTTATTGAGAAACGGTCCTCTGCATAAGATACACATCTCATAGCCACATAATAGGATGGATGCAATATTGCTTTCAGTTTATTTTGATGCTTGATTCTTGTCACACTTTGTTAATGTACCCTTCAAAGGACTTGCTAATTTTCTAAGTTGTAGTATCCCACTTTTTAAAGTATCATTGCATTACTTATTAGCAGACTCCTGAGGTAGCAAAAGTCAGTGACAAAATTCAGTTTTGTTTCTAAAGAGGATCACTGACATATACTTACACTGAATCTCTTTGGAATGAAAAGTAATATGATTAAATGCAAAATGTTGTAGAAATACAATCTGCCCTCGATCATTAAAAAGCAATATTTGATAAGTGTTTGGGGAACAACAAATGGATACAGACTAATAAACAAGCCTTAAGGATCATATGAGAAGGCACTGTTTTTTTTTAAAGTAATAATTAAAACTAAAGTAAAAAATATCTAATTTTGAGGAAGCAAAAATAGTGTAAGCATTCAGTGAAAATGGGAGGATAAAACTATTTTTGATGTGTATATTCTACATCTGAATTGTATAGTGAAAAGAAAAAAAAAATCTCAAAGTTAAGAAGACCTTGATAGATTCAACACCAGTATCCTACACATATGTTTATGTGACCCTAACAAGGTTACCTAATCTCTTAATGTTCTAGACAACTTTCTTCTATAATAAGCATAAAAAAGGTTACGGCCAGTATTAATAGAAATAAATTCTTTCTTTAGGAGTTCTTTAAACCAAGATAATCATAAGACCATTTCCTATCTCTATCCTTCCTTCCTACAAAATAATCAGAACATTTCCCCCCCCAATATTATTCATGCCACCTGAAAAGACCCACTTGGTGAAGAGGGTGAAACATATTGGGTTTAAGCACTTTTTTTTTTTTTTCCCTTTTGATATTCATTCCCTCACTGTTGGTAATCAGTGATCTCATGTTTTCTTCCTATTTTCTGCTATCAAACTAAACTACACAGAAATGAGCTTATCAACTCTGTCACACTAAGGTGAAAATTAATGTGTTATGTATTTCTAAGGGCATCTTAGTAGGGAATAATGCATAATAGTACCAAATAATAAGTCTCTAGTTATAGAATTTCAAAAATTAGATGAAATGAATATATATATGTATATATATGTCAGATAAAGACTGGTCTGAATTGCAAGAAGGCACAGACATACTCTTTAGACAGTGAAGAAACAAAGCAAATTATAAAATGTTTATTCAGCATTTAGGCAAATTGACAAATTATCATGTCTTGATGCTCTAGGTATCAATTTCCTGATAGAATATTACAATACTTTTATTACTTGTTTTCTTTTTTCCCCCTGAAAATCTATATTACCCTTGTGGGTTTTGGTTGTCTTATGAATGTCTTTTGTGTAGAGGAATACACACACACACACACACATACATACATACTTATATATGTATGTACATATGTATTATAAAGAAAGAAAGAGAGGAGAGAGGGAGAGAAGGAGGAAGTGAAGAAGAGATGATAAAAGAAAAACATAGAAGAAAAGAAAAGAAAATATGTTTATGGGAGGATGGGGTTCCAGTGGCAGTTATAGAATTGTGGAAACCCCTTTTGAATGGAGGAGTAGGTCCTTTGTGAAAGAATTCACCTGAAAAATTTTAAGTGGCAAAAACGGAAGTTTATTGTTGGATGAGAAGTCAGCTTTGCTAGAAAAACTGACTTCTTCAGTGGCAAAGTCTTAGGGAAATAACAAAAAGTTTTTCACTGAGAAGAGGGTCTCTCCACAGCAGGGAGAAGTCCTGGCAGCTTTTGGACATTTTGCAAAAAAAATGAGAGAGCAGAAACCTATTTTATGAGTAGATCTTGGTGGAGGGCTGGGGGACAGTTTGAACTGATCAGACCAGGGATCTCCCAATTGAAATTCCTTTGAAGGCTTTTTCAGCCTCAATTTGAATGGAGATGTGGCTATCAATGGAGGTGATTTGCCTTAGAAATGGCCCAGTCTGATGATGCCACTTAACTTGTCAGGAGAGATATGCTTCCCAGGAGAGCCTGAGACTCAAATCTCCCTTTTGTATAGATCAAAGGGTACACAATTTTAGAATGCTAATTTTACAGATCAAAAGGGAACATAGTTTCACAACTCCATCACCTCTATTCAAATAAAATCACATGAATGATTGTCTTTCCTACCTAAATATGAAGTCAAACCTGTTCTATATTACAATACAGAGAAGTCAAACTATAATATAGACTATAGTAATTCAATAATACATACATACAAATTGTCTGCTTTGTGTTTTATTTTATCTTTTATGTGAATTCTTCTATTCCTTCCAACAAGAATGCAAATTCAATGAAAACAGAAATTTTATCTCATATTATCATGTGTCCCTAACACTTCCTTGGAAACCAGTAGTTAATCACTTAATTGATTTAAAGCCAGTGTTAATATATCTTGAAAGTAATCCTGAGGGGCAGCTAGATGGCGCAGTGGGTAGAGAACCAGCCTTGAATTCAGGAGGACCTGGTCTCAGAAACTTAACACTTCCTAGCTGTGTGACCCTGGGCAAGTCACTTAACCTCAGCCTCAGGGAAAAAAAAAAAAAAGTAATTCTGAAATAAGGTCAATTGTGTTTTAATTAGATCACATATTATCCTCAGAAAAGTGTGATAAAGTGAATATTACAAATATTCTCACCCCCATTTTATAACTGAGGAAATAGGCTCCAAAAATGAAGTAATTTATGTCCATAGAACCTAGCAGATTCAGAAACAGGGTTTTACTCTAGATCTCTTCTGATTTCATCTATGACAGCAATTTCTTTTCATTGCACCACAATGAAATACGGTCATTGCTTTACTTGGTTCAATCTCCACTTACTTTTTTTCATTCTCTAAATATGGTTTAGAATTGTATCTGGGTTGAGTGCTCCAACAAATTTGAGTCACTGAAATCTTGAGAAATAAACTGCAACTCTCAGGGAAAAGAAGAAAGTAACAATGTTAATGAAAAGAAGAAAGCCAAATGTAAATAATGATAATGACCAAACTTGGAAGTAGAGAAGAAAGGAGGAAGCACTTGTATCTTTTCAGCTGAGATTTGAGGAAAAATTCTCAAAGATACACATTGCATGCACTGGCGTTCACAATTACTTTTGTCTCTTGATTTTTGCCAACGTTTTCTTTGAGGAGGGAGAGCTTATTTGATGGGATAGGGGAACCAATATCCAGAAACAAATTACAGTGAAAAAATAAATAAAATTCATTTTTAAAGGACATAGACTTTATTCATTGTCATTTGTAAACACCAACTTTCATTGCTCCTTGAGTAACATGAAGAATTCATTAAGATGTAAAATTACTAGACTAAGTAGTATTAATTTTTCCCGTTCATTCAAAATCATGGTGACTTATATATACTAGTTCAAAGACCATTCTTCCTCCCTTTTCACTAAATTGAGCATCTAGCACACCATTTTTCTCTCCTATGCAAATCTTGCCATTATACCAAAAACATTCAACATTGATTTTTATACTTTTCCAAAAATTAGAAATTTCCAATTGTTTAGTCTCCTTAACATCTATGATCTATCTTTTAAACTCCATCTCATCACACCAGCCTCCACTCCACAAATGTGGATGTTCATTTTAAAACTATGACATTACTCTACTGGCCCATCTCTCCTATAATTCTACATCTGCTTATTATGCCTTGTGACAGACTTTTAATACTTCCATGGTTCATTACTTTGTTATTATATTACCCCTACTTTCCCTTAATTTTCCTTCTTCTCTAATCTTGTTCCTCTGCATATCCTCTAATCTAGGATCCTGCCTATCTCTATTAATCCCATGCCAAACCTCATTTTATATTACTTTCCTCACCTACAAACACTCAAATACCATATGCCACTAAAATGAGGTAGGAGAATTTAAATACTTATGATAACTTAGAAAGTTATCAATTCATGATATCGAACTTCAATTAGGGCCTCATCAAAGATAATTTTCTTTAATTTATTCAGTTTCTTACTTTCAACAGGAAACTTTTTCAAACCATTTATTTGTTCAAGCTTTTGTTGTTCTGTCTCTTTCTTCTTCTTCATGAATGTGTATATATATATATATATATATATACTCACACAAACATATATATGTATAGATATACATATATGTGTGTGTATATATACATAGATAATTATGGGCAAAGAATAATATTTTATTGGAAAGCAAATAGTAGACTTGGCTAGTATTAATGCCTTTACATAATAGTTCTAAAAGAATGCTTGATATTAACTGGAAAACATTAATCTTCTTTAAATAATATAAACAGATTTTTTAAAAAGTTGTTTGGGCAGTGAAATTAAAAGTAAGGATAAATACATATGTATGGTCTTTTGAAAATGTCTTTTGGGATGCTTATAGATGATAATGAGCTCTAATAAACCCTAATCTTCTTAGGTACAAAGAGTTGATCCCACCAGAAGTCATGAAATCATTAGCTTTTTGAAACTTGAGCAAGTTGAGGCAGTTTTATTTTGACATATATATGTGAAAGACAGAAAATCGTGTTCATTTTTATACTATAGGACTGATTGTGAAAGAAATACTTTTTTTCTAGGAGTTATGTTATAAGTATGCTTTTATCCATTTATTTTGCTTCAGTATATTAATGTTGGTAACTATATTTCATTAAGATAACTAAAGTTTTGATGTGCTGGACATGGTATTTAAATCAATCAATCAATCAATCAATCAATCAAAAGTGTTATCAAAGTTGGACGAATTTTAGCTTGTCAAGTGATAATAATAAACCTTGAAAACTTTGCAATATTGGGGCTGTGCAAAAATCTTTTTAAAAAATGTTCAGGTGTTTTGTCCTTTTTATATAATGGTAGGTGATTTCTGCCCACTCTCAAAAGGATTTATAATTCAATCCCATCTTTCTTTTCTTTTTTTTTTAATTTATAAATTTTTTTGACAGTATATATGCATGAGTAATTTTTTTTATAACATTATACCTTGTATTCATTTTTCCAAATTATCCCCTCCCTCCCTTTACTCCCTCCCCTAGATGACAGGTAATCCCATACATTTTACATGTGTTACAATATAACCTAGATACAATATATGTGTGTAAATCCCATTTTCTTGTTGCATATTAAGTATTAGATTCCAAAGGTGTAAGTAACTTGGGTAGATAGACAGTAGTGCTAACGATTTACATTCACTTCCCAGTGTTCCTTCTCTGGGTGTAGTTGTTTCTGTCCATCATTGATCAACTGGAAGTGACTTGGATCTTCTTTATGTTGAAGATATCCACTTCCATCAGAATACATCTTCATACAACATTGAAATTTACAGCAATCTTCTGGTTCTATTCATTTCACTCAGCATCAGTTGATGTAAGTCTCTCCAAGCCTCTCTGTATTCCTCCTGCTGGTCATTTCTTACACAGCAATAATATTCCATAACCTTCATATGCCATAAATTACCCAACCAATCTCCAATTGATGGACATCCATTCATCTTCCAGTTTCTAGCCACTACGAAAAGAGCTGCCACAAACATTTTGGCACATACAGGTCCCTTTCCCCTCGTCAGTATTTCTTTGGGATATAAGCCCAATAGCAGCAATGCTGGATCAAAGGGTATGCACAGTTTGATAACTTTTTGGGCATAGTTCCAAATTGCTCTCCAGAATGGTTGGATTCTTTCACAACTCCACCAACAATGTATCAGTGTCCCAGTTTTCCCACATCCCCTCCAACACTCATCATTATTTGTTCCTGTCATCTTAGCCAATCTGACAGGTGTGTAGTGGTATCTCAGAGTTGTCTTAATTTGCATTTCTCTGATCAGTAGTGATTTGGAACACTCTTTCATATGAGTGGATATAATTTCAATTTCATCATCTGAGAATTGTCTGTTCATATCCCTTGACCATTTATCAATAGGAGAATGGTTTGGTTTCCTATAAATCAGGGTCAGTTCTCTATATATTTTGGAAATGAGACCTTTGTCAGAACCTTTACTTTTAAAAATATTTTCCCAATTTGTTACTTCCTTTTCATCTTGTTTGCATTAGTATTGTTTGTACAGAAACATTTTAGTTTGATGTAATCAAAATCTTCTATTTTGTGATCAATAATGATCTCTAGTTCTCCTCTGGTCATAAATTCCTTCCTCCTCCACAGGTCTGAGAGGTAGACTATTCTCTGTTCCTCTAGTCTATTTATGATCTCATTCTTTATGCCTAAATCATGGACCCATTTTGATCTTATTTTGGTATATGGTGTTAAGTGTGGATCCATATCTAAATTCTGCCATACTAATTTCCATTTTTCCCAACAGTTTTTTCCAAATAATGAATTTTTATCCCTAATGTTGATATCTTTGGGTTTGTCAAATACTAGATTGCTATAGATGTACCCTTTTTTATCCTTTATACCTAATCTGTTCCACTGATTGACTGTTCTATTTCTTAGCCAATACCAAATGGTTTTGGTGACTGCTGCTATATAATATAGCTTTAGATCAGGTACACCTAGACCACCTTCATCTGACTTTTTTTTTCATTAGTTCCCTTGCAATTCTCGACCTTTTATTCTTCCATATGAATTTTGTTGTTATTTTTTCTAGGTCATTAAAATAGTTTCTTGGGAGTCAGATTGGTATAGCACTAAATAAATAGATTAGTTTGGGGAGTATTGTCATCTTTATTATATTCTCTTGGCCTATCCAAGAGCACTGAATGTTTAAATCTGACTTTATTTTTGTGGCAAGTGTTTCTTAATTTTTCTCATATAATTCCTGACTATTCTTTGGTAGATGGATTCCCAAATATTTTATACTCTCAACATTTGTTTGGAATGGAATTTCTCTTTGTATCTCTTGCTGTTGCATTTTGTTGGTGATATATAAAAATGCTGAAGATTTACGTGGATTTATTTTGTATCCTACAACTTTGCTAAAATTCTGAATTATTTCTAATAGCTTTTTAGCAGAGTCTTTGGGGTTCTCTAAGTATACCATCATGTCATCTGCAAAGAGTGATAGTTTGATTTCCTCATTTCCTACTCTAATTCCTTGAATCTCTTTCTCAGCTCTTATTCCCAAGGCTAGCGTTTCTAGTACTATATTGAATAGTAATGGTGATAGTGGCAACCTTGTTTCACTCCTGATCTTACTGTAACCCCATCTTTAAAAAAAAAAATTGCTGTATCACTGACACTTTCATATTCCTTCTTATCAAGGGCATATGTTTGTGTGGTGGATGGCCAAAGTTAAATAAAAGATAAAATCTTTGACAGGAAAAGTTTCCCCCAAAAGGTATGAAAAATCAAATAACCAATTTGATCATCATATTGACAAACTTGTCCCTTTGCCATTATCCTCTAAAAAATTTAGAACTTTAAACAAAGCAAAGGTCTTGTCTTTGATGAAAACTTATATTTGTAGTCAGCTACAAAGTCAATGAGTCAAGATAATGATATGAAACTTAAAAAAAAAAAAAAAAAGCTAAGGCAATTTTAGGATAAATTGAAAGTTATATTGTCTTTGAGATTAGGCAAATAATAGAAATATTCCACCCTTGACAGAATCAAATGTGATTCTGTTGTAAGAACCACATTTTGGGTAGGTCACCAATTAACTGGAAAGATTTCAGAGATCAGAATAATGAAGAATTCAGATTCATCCCATATGTTAAAACATCAAAAAATAGACATCATAGCTATCTTCACTATTAGAATGTAAGCTACATGGAGGCAGTGAAATTCTTTTCATCTATATTCTTAGTGTAATTCACAATACTTGGGCCATTTGCTGTTTTTGTTGTGTCATTTCAGTTATATCCAGTTCTTCATGACCCTATTTGGAATTTTTGGCAAACATCCTGGAGTGATTTCCTTCTCCAGATTATTTACAGATGAGAAAATGAAGCAAATGGGATTATGGGATTAGTCTAAGGACTTGCAACTAGTAAATGTCTAAAGCTAGATAAGAATTCACCTCCTCATTCTAGAAACAGAACTTTATTCACTGAACCACTTTGCTGCCTTGCTTGGAACATAATAATAATTTATAATAAATATAATAAATAATGGATTTATAATTATTCTATTATATAATTATATTATTTATAATATTATATAATTATTATAATTATAATATAATAAATATAATACATAATGAACTTACTACATATTTTGTGATTACCTGATTAATTTGAAAGGTTATTGCATAGCAAAAGGATTAGATTGGTCTAATAATAATAGTTCCTGGTCTTAGAGGGCAGAATTTGGAGCAGTGAATCGAAGATGCAAAGAGCTTAATTTAAACTTAATATCAGGAAATGAAATTTTCTGTTCATGATAGATAGACAGGTAGATAGACCAACAGATAGATAAAAAGATAGAGAAAGAGAGAGAGAGAGAGAGAGAGAGAGAGAGAGAGAGAGAGAGAGAGAGAGAGAGAGAGAGAGGGAGGGAGGGAGGGAGGGAGGGAGGAAGGAAGGAAGGAAGGAAGGAAGGAAGGAAGGAAGGAAGGAAGGAAGGAAGGAAGGAAGGAAGGAAGAGAAAGGAAAGAAGAAAGGAAGGAAGGAAGAGAAAGAAAGAAAAAAAGAAAAAGAAAGAAGAAAGAATGCTAGATAAATAGATAAATGGCAGATAGATTCTTTATTCCTCTTTCACAGGCACTCATTCATCTTCCAAGATATTGAGGACCCTTTCCTTATCCACTGTAACCTTGTACTCAGCCTTGCATATGTCTGAGCCTCTTATTAGTCTCAACCCACCTAAAGACTTTTCTAAATAACATAAAAGGATTTTTTTATATAAATACATACATACATATATGTATATATATATATGAAACAAAGACTGAAAGACAGAAAGATATAGCTCTTCATCTATATCTTTCTATATATGCATATCTTTTAAGATATTATATACAGATATTCATCTGTCTATCTGAGTGTATATATATATATACATACATAAACACACAGACATATATGTGTGTGTGTGTGTGTGTATGAGAGAGGGAGATAAATAGATAAATGTTTAGAATTATCAGTAAATATCTAAGAATTACAAGAGTCCAAATGAAATTACTTTACCGGGAGACCTTCACTGATTTCTTCAATTAGTAATGACATTTTTCAATTATAGATAAGCACTTTGTCTACATCTATTATCTATATAAGCACTACAACTATTATCTACATAACTTTGGACAAGTTGTCCTATTCCTAGGATTTGAACTTTTCTTGAAATTCTTACTCAGATGTCCTAAATTTCTTCAAACTTCAGTTCCTAACACCTTCAAAACTCTCTAAAATATTTAAATATGATATATTTATGTATTTATTTTTGTGTATATATGTAATTAGAAATATGCATTTATGTGTGCATATGCATATATATTTACCTATAGTTAAATTCATGCAGTCTAGATTGATAAATGCCTGTATATGTACATACATAAATATATATTCATATCCATATATATATATATATATACATGTGTGATGTATATGTATAAATTGGCATACATGTGAGCATGTGGGTATGCCTATGTACAAACTCATGTATGTGTGTATTTCTCTATAGAATGCAAGATGCCTACAATCAGGGACTGTTTCTTTTTTTCAATTTTTGTTTCTCTAGTGTCAAATAAAAAGCAGTTAGTTGGTAAATATTTGTTGATTGATAATGGGATTATTACATGTTTTAGAGTTATTTGTCTAAATTCTGTGTCTTATTACTAGCACTACTTTCAATGAGGAGAGCTGACTTGCAGTTTCTGTATCCTCTAGGTCCTAGTAAAAAATCATCTACACAGAGTAGATATTTAATAAGTATTTGCTTAAATGAACTGAAAGAGGAATCAGAATCTTTTTTAAGTCCTAACATAAAATTACAAGAATTACATTCTAGCTTATTTTATTTATTTTGACTGTGAAGGTAGAATAAAGGAATATCTTTTGTTAATTCTTCTTTGTTTCTCACTAAATTCAGTTTAAACTCACATGAATGAGATTTCATTTCAATTCTGGAATTTATATAATTTCATCATGCTATCCCCTAATTCAACACTTCAACTACCTGCAATCTGATCAATTTGAGTATTCCATCTAACCATGCAAATCAAAATCAAAATAATTAATCATCCTATGAAACTTTTCTGTATGCCCTCTAATACATTCACCACAATAAATGTACTTATTTAAAAATATTTTAAAATTTCATTTTACTAGTACCAGATTTTCACACACCCCCATGTGTTAGTTTTTATTTTTACAATTAATTAACCTAAGAACTCACTATTTCACATAAATTGTTGGGAAACCTGGAAAGTAATATCTCAGAAACTTGACACAGACATACATCTCACACCCCATAAGGTCAAAATGGATACATGACGTCCATAAAAAATGATACCATAAACAAATTAGGAGAATAAAAGATAATTTACATAACAGATCTTTGGATAAAAGAGGGATTTATGACCAAAGAAGAACTAGAGCACATTATGAAAGGCAAAATGGACAACTATGATTACATTAACTTAAAAAGCTTTTACACCAACAGAAACAAGATTAAAAGGAAATTACAAAGCTGGGGAAAAAATCTTAAGATCCAGTATTGATAATAAAAGTCTCATTTCTAAAATATATAAAGAACTGTGTCAAATTTATAAGCACACAAGCCATTCCCCAATTTATAAATTGTCAAAGGATATGAACAATTTTCAGATTATGAAATTAAAGTCATATAATTACGTGGAAAAATGCTCTAAATCACTATTTATTAGAGAAATGAAAATTAAAACAACTCTGAGGTAATACCTCAAATCTCTCAGATTGGCTAAGATGACAGGAAAAGTTAATGATAAATGGTGGAGGAAGATGTGGGAAAACTGGGACACTAGTCATTGTTGGTAGAGTTGTGAAAAGACCCAGCCATTCTGGAAAGCAATTTGGAACTATTCTCAAAGAGCTATAAAATTATACATACTCTGTGACCCAGCAGTGCCATTACTGGGTCTATATCCCAAGAAAATCATAAAGAAGGGAAGAGAACCCATATATGAAAAAATTTTTGTAGCAACTCTTTGTGGTAACAAAGAGGAAAATGAGTGGATGCCCATCACTTGGGGAATAGATGAACAAGTTGTGGTTCGTGAGGATAATGGAATATTATTGTCCTATAAAAAATGATGAACAAGCTGATTATAGAAAGACTGGAAAGATTTTCATGAACTGTAAACTGATGCTGAGCAAAACAAGCAGAACCTATAATAAATTGTACACAATAACAGCAAGAATGTGCGATGATCAACTATGAAAGGTGTGGTTTTTCACAGTACTTAAGTGATCCAAAGGAAACCCAATAGACTTTGGACAGAAAATGTGATCTACATTCAGAAAAAAAGAACTAAGGAAGCTGAATGTAAATCAACACATGCTATGTTTACTAATTTTTCTGGCTTTTGTTTTTTTTATTTTTATCTCCCCCATGGTTTTTCTCTTTTGCTCTGATTTTTCCCAATGTGATTCATAAATCAATGTGTATTAAAAATAAACTCACTACAATAATAAAACAAATAACCAGCCTACCCACCTTCTTTTCCAATCAAATTCCCTAGATATAATTTTAATGCAGTCTATTTATGCTTACCATCTGTCTCCATTATTATAATTAATTGAATATAGTAGTATAATTCAAATGTATATCTTAATTTTCCAAGTAATTATTTTCATATAGAGAACTATATGAATTTCCCACATTTGTGTAAATTTTAGTATTGAATTTCTGAGAAGCAACTAATCAAGATTTTCACAAGAACAATTTTCATCATGATACAAGGTCTTAATCAAATAAACTAAAAAAAAAAATTGCAATAGAGCTACACATAGAAAGGAACAAAGGAATAAGTATTTCTAAAGTGTCTAACATGTGCCATTACTGTACTAAGTACTTTTGCAAATATTATCTCGTTTATAATCTTGTAAAGTGAGTGCTATTATTATTACCACTTTACAGTTGAGGAAACTGAGTTAGGGAGAGATTAAATGACTTACCCAGGGTCACACAGCTAATTAATATCTGCGGCCAGATTTTAACCTAGATCTTTCTGAATCTGGGACCAACACTTATTACTTATCATTACTTTTAATAAGGACCAGGGGAGGAGTCTGGGAAGATGTCAGAGTAAGTTGGTATTCAACTGCCTATTGCAACTACAGGATTAGAATGAACCCATTACTTCTATTTAAGTTGCTTTTTAATTTTAAATAAAAAAAAAATGTTAACTCCAGAGTAAAAATCTGTTGATGAAGGCAAAATTCTATTCCATTGAAGTAATCACTGAGACTTCATCATGTTCACTTAGAGTTCCATTACAGACATTATGGATGATTAAAAATTTGTGTGAACTTGGACAAGCCAAACGTTAAGCTTCAATTTCCCTATATTTAAAATAGGAATGCTCAATTAGATGATCATTAATATCCCTTCAAGCCATAACTTTTTATAACTATGAAATATATGTCAATTATATTCTCTATATGTGGTGAGGGAAAAAAACATATGCAGATGAATGATTAAGAAACCACATATGGTAACATGTAGTTAAGTTCAAATGGTTACTATAAAAAGATATTCACTTTTATTAGAATACAGAGAAAGGGGAGAATAGTATCAGAGTGAATATCAAGGATATCATGTAAGAAGTGAGGAGAGCTGGACCTTGAAAAAATAGGTAAGGGTCTGACCCCAGAGAAAACCTTTTGCAAAAGTTTGCTTCATTAAAATACCTAGAAGATTTTGTCACAAATCCTGCATAAGTTTATAGACTGTGGACTGTACATTTTTAGGCATGTTGGGGTCACTAGAAGAGAAAGTAACAAGAAAGTGTATTTTAAATCCCTGATATTTCATTTCTGTGCATCCCAATGTCTTACCACCTTATGTCTTTACAAAAATATGCAAAATGCTTCTAGTACTATATTTATATCAATTGAACACATTTTGTGAAGGCACCAAAGGACCAATGAACCACAAAACCACAAAAATGGTACAAAGGGAAGAAAGCTATAACTCTGCACTGCAAAAGAGGCTTTTGAGAAACTTTCTATTGTAACAAAGGAAAGATCACTACACTTAAGAATCAGAAAACATGGCATCAAAATCTTTACCTTTATTGTAATGTTTGCCTTGAGTATTTTATATCATTTTTATAAGTACCTAATGAAATATATGCAAAGTGATTTATATAAGTTAAAGAATTAGAGAACTATCATTACTAAGAATATTTGGCAGGTATTAGAATAGCCTCATTATTCTGATTGTGATAGCCTACAGTTTGGCTTCCATGCTAACAATGCAGAAAGTGCACTGAATAGAATGGAAGGATCTGAATATGGGTGTTACCTTTATCTCTTACTGTTATAAGAATTTAGGCCATTCTCTTAGCATACATATCTCAGTTTCCTCAGACCAAAAATGAAAAGGCCAAAATTAATACAGTCTATAATCTCTTCCAGATCAAACCTTTGATTTTACAAATCCATGCTCCCATATCCTCTGCCTCATTATATTCATTTTTATACTTCACTTAGATGCCCAGTTTTATCATAAAAAGGAGAAAAATAAATATAAGACCATGTTAATTTGGGCCTAAGTTTGTCTTTATGGCATTGTATCAATCTTGCAAAATGGTTAGCGAAGTCTATTTATTAAACACTTGTTATTGTTATTGTTGGTCCTTCATTTTTGAGGAGGACCACCACATCAGGGAGATGATGCCATGACATACAAGTGAATTGGATTTAAGTGAGGGAGGACTGAGCAAGGTCAACTGGCTCACTTTCCCCTCCAGGACCATATGGGTTCAGTGATCAGATATAGATCAAGATGACTGGATACAGTGAGAATCCTTGTCTTTTGAAGCTAAGTTCTTCAACAGGTCTCAGTTTGAGTTGGTGAAAAAGAAGATACTTTTGGCTCATTTAAACACTTAAATGCTTGTCGACTATTTGACCTTGAACAGGAGTAGCACCCTCCAGAAAAAAACATGAAAACAAATAAAATTTGAAATATATCAAATGTACATGTTGGAAAACTAAATACAGAACAATTATTTTTTATGGAGTTTAAGCTATAATAGTTACTTTCAGCCCTTGAATCACAAGTAGTAATCCTACAATTTATTTCCTACTGTGACAATTCTTTAATTCTGTCCATGACATCCTCTACCCAAAGCACATAGCTAATGAAACTAAACAATTGAAGTTATAAAATTCTAAAATATGAAACAGCCAAATATTTCATATCTACATATTATGAATACTGATAATGGAAATTGAATAGTTATGTTCATTATAAAACTCTTTTGTATAACCCCTTCTCTACAGAGAACCCCAAACATAGAAACTGCTAATAAACACCCTTCCTATTTTCAGGTTTTAGTTTTATAACACAACCTCTTATCTACAGTGAGCATTTAATCCTTAAATATTTCCATTGATAGACAATGTCACAGAATTCCTTTTCTTATTGCTCAGTTTGGTACTCCATTTGAGAAATGGATATTCATAAAGTTATAAAGATTCCTATTGGGCTTCCCAAATCCTACCCATAAAAGCAACATGAGGATTGATATAAAAACCTTTGTAGTTTTAATATTCTAGAAGGATTAAAGACAGTAATTTCTAAAACCATTCTCAAGGTAAATCTTGGGGGATAAATGCTGCTATTCAAATGCCTTTATATGTATTTCCCTGTTGATTTTTTAGCATGTTTGCAATATTGGGGGATACAAGAAAATACCTGTATTAAAAAAATCTATATTCATACTCTGGGGAAAGATTGGACACTCCAATTAGTTAAATGCATCATCACCTTAAGATACTTTCTTATTAAATAGGGGAATATCAGACGGAGGCTTGCTTAGATGAAAATTAACTAGTCACTAAATGCGTGATTTTCATCAAGTCATTTTCCTTCTATAGAACTCAGTGTTTTTAATTTGTAAAATATAGGAATTAAAGCACACAGTAGATAGCTCTTCATATATTTTTGATATGAGAACTTTATCTCATAAATTGCTGATAATGTTCCCCCAATTTTCTTCTCTCCTTCTGATGTTGCTAAACAAAACATTTTTTAAATGTAATGTGATCTAAATTATGCATTTTATAATTAATTTTATTTTCTATTTCTTGTCATTTAAAAATTGTTTGCCTATCCATAAGTTTGACAAATAATATGCTCTATGTTCTTCTGATTTTCTTATAATATATTTCTTTATATCTGTCATGTACCCATTCAGCTTTATCTTAGTAATTCTTTTGTAGCAATTTTCAAGGTGCTTTATAAATATTATTTCACTTTATTTTTATAATAATCCACAAGAGAGAAACTGAGGCAGCAAGAAGGTAAATTATTTATTCAGCATCACACATTTAGGAGATGTCTGACTTTGAACTGCCTCTACATCCTAGATCCTTCTACTATCCCATCTCATTGATTCTTTCAGTGATCCTTCTAGCTCTGAAATAGTATGCCTTCATCTGAAATGATGTAAAATAACTGCATCTAAGGATGGGAAATTTGAAGTTAAAATCTGATATCCTATAAACCATTGCTCTAAATGTTAGGGAAGACATATATTAGTGGTTGGACTAGAAAATTTATAAAACTCCTTATGGCTCTGAGTAGTCCTGGATATGGTCCTGGATACTGAGTATATACATTTCTAGTTATAAACTTGCATTTTTTGTAATAATAATAATAATAATATATATATATATATATACACATATACAATATTATTAAATATGAACAAATTCTAAAATTTTACCTTCCTCAAATTTGCAAAAGAGCTAAAAGGACAGGAGGAGATAGGGGCATCTAGTACATGAAGTAAGCCTTCTATAGAGTATTTTTGGAAAGACATGGTAGAATATAATATAATAAATTAATATCATAATATAATAATATAATAAGATATGGAAGGATGCTTATAAGGACTTAGGAGAGTGATGATTTTAATGGCCACAAATAATAACCTTAATCAAATTAAAACTCTGTCTCTGATTTAGTGAAGCACAATGGCTATTTTTCAAGCACATAAGATTTTAAAATTTGTCTACATAGAGTAAAATTAAGAAGTGAAAATAACCTGATAATGTTGTTTCCTTCTCTTACCTTAAATTTATTTAATTTCCTTTCCTCAATGCACTTTCCATGCCATTCTGTCTTCATATTAAATTGGTGTATCTGAATTAATTTTAAAAATACTTACTAATTCTTACATATATATAATTTTTAAAATGATCACAGGAGCAGCTAAATGGCTCAGTAGATTGACCACGAGCCCTAGACCTACTAGCTGTGTGACTTTAGGCAAATTACTTAATATCAATTGCCTTCCCCAAAAAAGAGAATGCTTTGAATATAACAAATGCAGAAATTCATAAGAAGATTTATTATGAATGATAATGATCTATATGAAAGGTTACTAAGCAGAAGTAAGCTGAACCAGGAAAACAACACACAAAAAGACTGTAACAATGTTACAATGTTAATTAAAGAACAAGAACAAGTAAAGCAGAATGCTAGAGTAGGATAATGGCCTCAAATTGCCCCAAGGAGGAGATACAAGAAAGCACATACAGAACCAGAACTCTGTCTTCAATGTTAGGGTCTGAAAATTTTTTTGTGAGATCATAAAAATATAAGAACATTTAAATAATATTAAATTCTTATCTCAAAAATAATTTAAAAATACCTTATCAATGGAATACCTTGTCAATGGAACTCCATTTCTCTTTTTTTATGCCTGTGCAAAGATATTCAAGAAAAGGTATTATTATTTTAGAATGTGAAGCCAGAGTTTCTAATTCCACTCCAATATTACTAAGCAAACCATGAAAAAACCTGGAAATAAATGCCAGGTTTTATTATCTCCAGATAAACTCAATAACCTATGTAAAATCAGATTCAAAGAATGGAAGTAAGAATAGAAAAAATTATTCTCTACACACCAAGAAAGGGAACTTACATGTTTAGGTTTAGGATGGAGTTATAGTGTTTTTATCTTCAACCCAAATATTATTTAAACAACTCATTTTGGCTTGAGTGATGAAGCCAAAATTCTTGTGAGGGAGAATAAAGGTTCCTTTTGGGAATGTATTCCTGAGTAGAACTAGAAGTTAGCTGTGTATTTCACTGGATCTGTTGCCAATATCATCAACTAAGGATAAACTGGAAAATGAACTGTTTATCTTTTTTTTTTTTAAAGGCATACTTCTCCTGTCATGGTCTATATATATATATATATATATATATATATATATATATATATATATATATATATATATTAACATAATTTTGAAATATTCAACTATTATAAACTCTCCATTATTCAGGATCATTTGATTTTTCCTCTTGCACAGAACTGTAAATGTCTTATTTATTCAGCAATAATAATGAATTACACATAAGATGTACACAATCTTTTAAGCATGATAAAGTGCTTGTTTTACACTTTAATGGGTTATACAGTAATATTACCACCATCTTATAAATGAGGAAACTGAGGCTTATGAAGGATGAGTAAATTAACAAAAGTTGCATACATGATTAGTATATGAGTTGGCATTCTAGCGTATGTCCTATATGCTCTCTATTTTTTCTTGCTAGCAGCTCTGAGTAAAACACACGCACATATGTGTATGCACACATGTATATGCATATATATGTGAGTACAGACACATATGCTTATGTCATAGAATGCTAAGAAAACAGCTTTAGTGAAGGAAAACGTTGATACTATTCATTAAAATTAGCTTGGAGTATTACCTCTGGATTTCATTTATCCTTTCTGCTCTAGAAGCATTGACAATTAAGATATAACTATTATTAATGGTTGAAAGTTTTTTTTTTTTTAAAACACTAAAATCAGTTTTCTACACAACTCCAGTGTCTTCCCTTCTAGAGATAATATTTTAAAAAAATAAGTCAAATATCATGTCTATATATCAAGCTGACCTCTGGCAAAAGTAAGAAGGAGGTCCATGGTTCTTCTGGAAGGATAGACCTTTTTACCCTGTCGGGTTGAATATAATAAATAACAAGCTAGAAAAATCACAAGAAAGGTAGGCTCTGGCTGTGTATACTTATATTTCCTGGTAAGTCGATGAGTAAAAACAATTTATCATGATTAAATCCTGGTTGAGTATCTATATTATGTTAGGAGCTCTATACACAATTAGCTGGATAAATTCCAAATCTTAGCTTGCACAGTATGCTGGGGTGTACATATGGCAACTGTTTATCAGGCTTAATAATCCAGGTCAAGCTTAACTGCTGGAAATTGAAGAGCTCTCATTCATTTATATGAAGGAAGAAAAGTCTCCAGAGAAATATAGCAGCCCCATAAGTTCTCACTCCCAGAAAGCTCCAATGACTGCTATTCTTTCATTTTGGGAGTAGAAAATAAAGAAATAGTGGGTTCAGGGTCAGGAGAAATGGAAAAGTAAGAAAATGTGGTCTTTTGGCAGAAAGAACTTAAGAGTTTGGGAAGTTTGTGGTACTCCTGCCAAAAGGCAGCAAGCAGTGTTGGCAAAGTACACTGTTTACAACTCTGCATTCACTTAAATAATCAGTGTTCCAAGGCAGTCGCCATATGTTCCACTCTGGGAAAGCTCAATTCATGAATACTAACTTAACTGAGCATTGAGAACACACCAAGGAGTGGGAGAAGTCTAAATTTAGTGAAAGAATGCCTTGAAAAACAGATGTATTTTTTAAGGGTAAGAATCAATTTCTTCTGGCAAGGTCCTTTAGAATTGAAAACTTGGTAAATGCTAAAAAAAAGTTAATTATTAGTTCAGTAGAAAGAGATGTTTTTAAGTATAATGATTTTCAAATCCAATTTTGGCAAATATTACTAAGTTTTATGCTTAGTCTCCACAGATTAATTATATAAAAACTAGAAGAGAAAGATGCATTCAGGTGAGAGTTCACTTGGGCTGGTGGAGGTAAGTGGGTGAGAGAGGTCATTGTAGTCACAGTAGAATGCAAGCTCAATATCAGTCAGAGCAAAATCATAATAACCAAAAGAAGTTGTTTTGTTAGGCTACGAAAAAGTTTGCCCAGAAATTTGGAGGGGATTATAGACTTTACTCTGTACTAATCACATCATATATGGAAATTCTTTGTAATTCTGGGCCTCAGATTATGGGAAGGAGAACGACTGGCAAACTGGAGAACATCTAAAGGGAGGAAATGACCAGGATGGCAATAGGACTAGAGATAATAAGTATAAAAGAACTATTGAAGAAACTGAATTTGTTTAGTAGGTGGTGGGCTGAGGAGGTCATAGGAAGACAAAGTATTATGAGGCTTGTTAAATAGACAAAGAATGATATTTCTTCTGCTAAGCCAGAGAGGATAATATTGAGTAGGCTAGGCAGAGATTTTAGGGGGGAAAATTTACTCTGGATATAAAGAAATTTTTCTTAACAATTAAATTGCTAAAAATATACACTGCATTAATAAGTAATAAATTATCTATCCCCAGAAGTCTTCAAGAACTGCTTTTAATACATATTGTAGCAAGGATTCTTAGTTAGGGTTTAGGATGGATGGTGTCTGAAATGCTATCTAAATCATACATTTTATTATTGTGTTCCTATAATTACTCTTTGCTCTCCTAATTTGTTTATTGGTATTATTATGGTAGACTTTTATGTCTAAATCATACCCATTTTGGCCTTATTTTGGCATAGGGTATGAAATGTTGGTCAATGCCTTAAGAATATTCTTTTTGACCAGTCATTCCACACATTTCCACAGGGAAAAGAAATTTTCCTTTCCCCTCATCTTTTAGCTCCATGACTTAGGTGATATTACTGTCAGAATAACAACATCGGATTGAAAGGAGTAACAGTTTATGACAAATAAACTGACCATTAAATTGCATGACATAGTGAAGGGAGAACTGAAAGATCTGGGTTCAAGTCTTACTTCTGACACATATTTGCCAAGTCTTTTCACCTCTCTAAGGCATCTCTCTAAGACCATTAGTTGCAGATAAAATAATATTTTGTTTGTTTTTTCATTTCTTTCTTTAACAGGTAGAGGATACTTGTTGCTTTACTATTCACTGAGAAGTTTCTTATTTGTAGGAATAGAGGCAGTTTCCATAGGATATATAGGGAAGGGAAAATTTTACAATCAAACGGAAGGTAGAGAATATTATAAAATGCAATACAAATTATTTTGATTACATTAAATTAAAAAGGTTCTGCCCAAAAAAGGCAATGGAATGAAGATTAGATGGAAAGAAGAAATCTAGGAATCAATTTTGACAAATTTTGCTGCCAATGTTTCTGATATGTCCTCAATCCTAAAATATATGGAGAGTTGTATTAAATTTTTAAGAACTCAAGTCATTCCCCAATTGATAAATTGTCAAATGATATAAACAAGCAGTTTTCAGATGAAAAAATTAAAGCCATTTGTAATCATATGAAAAAAAATGCTCTAAATCAGTATTGATGAGAAAAAATGCAAAGAAAATAACTCTGAGGTACCACCTCACACCTATCAGAGTGGGTAATATGATAGAAAAGGAAAATAATAAAGGGTGGTGGGCATGCAGGAAAATTGGAACACTAATTAATTATTGGTGGAGTTGTGAACTGATCCAATTATTCTGCAGAGTGATTTAGAATTATGCCCAAAGGGCTATAAAACTGTATATACTCTTTCACCCAGAAATATCTTTATTGTCTGTATCCCAAAGAGATCATTAAAAATGGAAAAGAACCCATATGTACAAAATATTTATAGCAGCTCTTTTTGTGTTGGCAAAAATTGTAAATTCAATTTTCACTTTTTTGCTGTTACTGTTTTCTTTTTCGTGGTTTTTCTCTTTTGTTCTGAGACTTCTTTCACAACACAACTAAAGTGGAAACATGACTGTACATGGATTACCTATATAAGATTGCTTACTATCTTAGAAAGGGAGAGAGAAGTAAGGGAAGAAAAATGAAAATAAAATCTTCTAGGAGTAAATGTCAAAAAGTAATAAATATTTCATTCAAAAAGGACATTCCCTGAAATAAGTTGAACCTATTTTGCATATTTTCCTCTTACTAATCTTTGCTTTGGAATGTGGATCAAAACTTAAGTTTCTTGAGTTGGTATCCTTCCTTGTGAGCTATCCTCTAGGAACATTCTCTCGTAATCCTATGACATTGATTTATTTCTGATTTTTCTTATTCTCTGCTTGATAAATGGACAAGTGTTTTGCTTCCTCCTCTTTGCAGTATTGACAGACTCCCATATAACTTTAAAAAGGAGAAAACTTACCTTCTCACTAGAAGACAAAACCACTATGACCTCTGATTTAGGTCCAGATGATAAGAAAGGAGTAAAGAAAACCTTGACACCAACTACAATCGAATACATTTATAATGGTGGTATTTCAGAAATCATGATCCAAGTAGAAGAAATATATTTGATCCTATGGTTCTGTCATGTATTTCCCTAAAACCTTTAAGTTTGATCCACCCTAATTTCTTCCTCCATAAAATGGGGATAAGAATACTTAGCACTTAGCTTACAATCAAATAAGACAGCATCCAAAAAAGTACTTTGTCAACCTTAAACACTGTGCCAGCTTTTATTATAGTCCATAACCATCAGTATACATGGGAAAGAAGCAAATAGATAATAAACTCCAGCTGTTTTTCAGTTATGATCCTCTTCGGTTTTTTTTTAATAATACCAAACCACTAGAGGTTATGTACAATGAAATGCAGGAATGAATCAAGTGGTATCAGGAAAACACAATACAAACCTTCAGAACATCAGGAGTCTGTCTAGTGTAAAGGAGACATCATTAACTGAAGGTATTCTATTATAGCTTCCCATTTGCCAACAGCCAAATGCCCAACATGCAATCAAGCACTTATCAGTATTGCATGAAGAGGTCTCTGCTTTCAGAAAGCAAAAAAAAAAAAAAAAAAAACCAAAAAAATATACCCCAGAAGTCCAAATATTTTCTGACGAATGTGATAAAAAGAAAAATTGCAATGGAGAGGCATTTTATGGTTTATTAGAAACTTAAAAAATAATTTTCAAGTCCCATGTCCAAAGGAGCTCTTCATTTATTTAGGGAAAGGAGAAAACTGTTATGTAAGTGTTTGTGTATGAAAGTCTATGTATGTAAAGGCGTGAGAAGGGAAGTTTGGGAAAAATAAAAGCAAAAAAATATGTTTTGTTAGATCTGATAGTGATGGAATGAACAATTCAGGAAATAAGTCTGCAAGCCCAGACACTTTATAATGAGAACTTTATTGGTGATATATAGCCATTCAGATATAGAATGTGTCAGGAGACAATATAATTTAGGCAATATACAGACCTGGCCAGTAATTTGTTTGAGATTAAATATTTGAATGGGAAATAAAAAGACTTTGAAATAAAGTGAAAGAGACACACAGAAAGACACAAAGACACAGAAAGAATAGCAACAGACATAGTCATAGAGACTAAAAGAGGGGGAAAAAAAAACATTTCTATACTGTGCAAGGAAAATGCTCAAATTATAGTCATTTGAGGTTTTTTTTTTTTTTTAATCTAGTGGAGAATGGCTAGTATTAAAGGTCAATATATTTTTCTTTTGCAATTTTTCAAGGTTATTAAATGAAAAAATCTTAACATCAAAGGGACTTCTGGTCGCCTAATTTATCCTTCTACCTCTATCTTAAACATAATCAAAGTTACACAAGTAAAAAAGGCATTAATTTCTAGAGAAAGAAACATAGTCTTTCTGAGCAACATGTTGATAGACTTATTTTAGCCAAAAAGCTATTCTATTATGTGTGTGGATCCTTTCAAGAAAAGTGAATTTATATTTTCTGATATGCTACATTGCCTTCAGCCAAACAGATGGCAACACCATGCAATTTTGGATACCTGGCAATGATGAAATGTCTTTATTTCTATTCTTTCTACCAATATGAAGCATGCTCATCCCACAGATACATACACAAATGTCCCATATAGGCACATACAGAATAGACAACTTTTGAAACCAATACTGGTTAAATGAAATAAATTAATACAGATTATCCACTCAAATTGCAAACTAGGACTTGGATAAGATTTGCAATGACAAATAATTCAGAATTGAATAATATGAAATTCACACTAAAACAACTTTGGTAAAATTCTATGAAGATCTTTCTTTCTTTCTTTTTTTTTTTTTTTTTCATTAGATAGATCTCTTCCTATGCATGGAACAAATCGTATATGTTACTATGTCAATAGTCATTTATCCTGTAGCAGGAAGAAAACTGTACACACTTGTTTTTAAGTAATATAACTAATTATAAATAATTTTCTAATACATAATGGGCTTGGCAAATTATCAAAAAGCAAAATTTCTTTTTTTTTGGCTTGAATTCTTTTTTTATTAGAGTTTTTTATTGATAGAACATATGCATGGGTAATTTTTCAGTGTTGTCCCTTGCAATCACTTCTGTTCTAACTTTTCCCTTCCTCCCCTCCACCCCTCCCCTAGATGGCAGGCAGTCTAATACATGTTAATATTCTTCTCTAAAATGTAATATTCTTTTGTTAGGGTTTCCTTGTAGTCTCTGGAGGCAGCCTTCCTTTCAGTTCAATAATCACCACAAGTGCAGCCAGGGATTAAAGCCCAAATCCTTTATTGTCTCTTTCCTGGGACCCAGTTGGCTTTCTTAGAGGCCTATCTCTCTCCTTGGTTCCGAGAGCTTAAGCTTCTGCCACCTTCTCTGGCTTCTGAATCTCCCTGACTGAATTCTGAATGAGACTCCTAGCTTATATATACTCTCTTAAAGGTGTGAATCTTGTAAAACTCTAGTAAGTACTAAGTACATGTATTGAACTAGAGAACAGTTAAGCTTCATGTTAAATTAGATAACTATTGTCTCTATCAATTCCACTGACTTAGCACCTTGTTTCAAGTTCTGGCCTATAACATTAAAGTATATCTTAAATGCAATATATGTGTACATATTTATACATATTTCTTGTTGCACAAGAAAAATCAGATTTAGAAAGGTACAAATAACCTGGGAAGAAAAACAAAACTGTAAGCAGTTCACATTCATTTCTCAGTGTTCTTTCTCTGGTGTAGCTAATTTTGTTTATCACTGATCAATTGGAACTGAATTGGATATTCTCATTGCTGAAGATATCCACTTCCATCAGAATACATCTTCATACGTTATTGTTGTTGAAGTGTATAATGATCTTCTGGTTCTGATCATTTCATTTAGCATCAATTAATGTAAGTCTTTCCAAGCCTCTCTGTATTCATCTTGCTGGTTATTTCTTACAGAACAAAAAGTTTCATAACATTCATATACCACAATTTACCTAGCCATTCTCCAGTTGATGACCATCCATTCAATTTGTAGTTTCTAGTCATTATGAAAATAGCTGCCACAAATATTTTTGCACATACAGGACCCTTTCCTTTCTTTAATATATCTTTTGGATATAAGCCCAGTAGTAACACTGCTGGATCAAAGGGTATGCACGGTTTGATAACTTTTTGAGCATAGTTTCAAATTGTTTTCTGGAATGGTTGGATCCATTCACAACTCCACCAACAATGCCTAGTGTTTCAGTTTTTCCTCAAACCCTCCAACATTCATCATTATCTTTTCCTATCATCTTAGCCAATTTGACAGGTGTGTAATGGTATTTCAGAGTAGTCTTAATTTACATTTCTCTGATTAATAAGGACTTGGAGCATTTTTTTATATGTCTAGAAATAGTTTCAATTTCGTCATCTGAGAATTGTCTGTTCATATCCTTTGACCATCTATCAATTGGAGAATGACTTGATTTCTTATAAATTAGACTCAATTCTCTATATATTTTGGGTATGAGGTCTTTATCAGAACCTTTGACTGCAAAAAGTTTTCCCAATGTATTGCTTCCCTTCTAATATTGTCTGCATTAGTTTTGTTTGTATAAAAGCTTTTTAACTTGATATAATCAAAAGTTTTTATTTTGTGATCAATAATGATCTCTAATTCTTCTTTGGTCACAAATTCCTTCCTCCTCCACAAGTCTGGGAGGTAAACTATCCTATGTTCTTCTAATTTATAAAGAACTTTGTTCTTTATGCTTAAATCATGAACCCATTTGGATCTTATCTTGGTTTATGATGTTAAGTATGGTTCAATGCCTAGTTTCTGCCATACTTATTTCCAGTTTTCCCAGCAGTTTTTGTCAAATAATGAAATCTTATCCCAAAAGTTGGGATCTTTGGGTTTGTCAAACACTAGATTGCTATAGCTAATGACTGTTTTGTCCTGTGAACCTAACCTATTCCACTGATCAACTAGTCTAAGTCTTAGCCAACACCAAATGGTTTTTAGTGACTACTACTTTATAATATAGTTATAATATAATCCACCTTCATTTGATTTTTTTTTCATTAGTTCTCTTGAATTTGTTCTTCCATATGAATTTTGTTATTATTTTTTCTATGTCATTGGGAGTCTGATTGGTATAGCACTAAATAAATAGATTAGTTTAGATAATATTGTCATCTTTATTATATCCTCTCAGCCTATCCAAGAGCACTTAATATTTTTCCAATTGTTTAGATCTGACTTTATTTGTATGGAAAGTGTTTTGTAGTTTTGTTCATTTAGTTCCTGACTTTCCTTTGGCACATAGATTTCCAAATATTTTATCTATTGGCAGTTGTTTTAAATGGAATTTCTCTTTGTATCTCTTGCTGTTGGATTTTGTTGGTTATGTATAAAAATGATGAGAATTCATGTGGATTATTTTGTATCTTGCAACTTTGCTAAAGTTGTGCATTATTTCTAATAGCTTTTTGGTAGACTCTCTAGGGTTCTCTAGGTATACCATCATATTATCTGCAAAGAGTGATAATTTGGTTTCCTCTTTATCTACTCTAATTCCTTTAATCTTTTTCTCAACTCTTTTTGTCCAAGCTAGCCTTTCTAATACAATATTGAATAGTAATGGTGATAGTGGGAAACCTTGTTTTACTCCTTATCTTATTGGGAATGGTTCCAGTTTATTCCCATTACATGTGATGCTTACTGCTTACTGACAGTTTTAAATAGATGCTGCTGACTATTTTAAGGAAAAGTGCATTTATTCCTATTATGAATGGATGTTGGATTTCATTAAATGCTCTTTCTGCATCTGTTGAGATAATCATATGTTTTTTATTAATTTGGTTATTGCTATAGTCAATTATGCTAATAGTTTTCCTAATATTGAACAAGCCGTGCATTCCTGGTATAAATCCTACTTAATCATGGTGTGTTATCCTGGGGGGTGATTTTCTGTAATCTTTTTGATAATATTTTATTTAAGACTTTTGCATCAATATTCATTAATGAGCTTAGTCTATAGTTTTCTTTCTCTGTTTTCAATATATCTGGTTTATGTATTATATGTACCATGTGTGTGTCATAAAAGAAATTTGGTAGGACTCCTTCAATCCTTGTTTTTTCAAATACTTTACATAGCATTGGAGTTCATTGTATTTTAATTTGGTAGAATTCACATGTAAATCCATCTGGTCCTGGGGATTTTTTCTTAGGGAGTTGGTTAATAGCTTATTCTATTTCTTTTTCTGAAATGGGATGGTTTAAGCAATTTACTTCTTCCTCTGTTAATCTGAGAAAGCTATATTTTATTGCATTCATCCATTTCATTTAAGTTACTGAATTTGTTGGCATAAAGTTGGGAAAACTAGCTCCTAATTATTGCTTTAATTTCCTCCTAATTAGTGGCATATTCTCCATTTTCATTTTCTTAAGACTGACAATTTGATTTTCCTCTTTCTTTTTTCTAATCAAATTTACCAAGTTAGTTTATCTATTTTATTGTTTTTTTGTTTTTTGTTTTTTCATAGAACCAACTCTTAGTTTTATTTTATTAATTCAATAGTTTTATTTTTTTTTTACTTTCAATTTTATTAATCTCTCCTTTTATTTAGAGAATCTCAAGTTTAGTGTTTGACTGGGGTTTTAAATTTGCCCTTTTCCTATTTTTTATAGTTGCAAGCCAAATTCATTGATCTTCTCTTTCTCTGTTTTATGCAAGTAGGCCACTTTGGTTATATCTCACACAGTTTGGTATGACGTCTCATTATTGTCATTCTCTTGGGTGAAATTATTAATTGTGTCTATGATTTGCTGTTTCACCCAATCATTCTTTAGGATGAAATTATTTAGTTTCCAATCATCTTTTGGTCTATTTTCCCCTGGCTTTTTATTGAATGTAATTTTTATTACATTGTGATCTGAAAAAGATGCATTTACTATTTCTGCCTTTCTGAATTTTAATTTGAGTTCTTTATGTCCTAATATATGGTCAGTTTTTATATAGGTTCCATGAACTGCTGAGAAGAAAGTGTACTCCTTTCTGTCTCCATTCAGTTTTCTTCAAAGATATATAATAACTAACTTTTCTAGTATTCTATTTACCTCTTTAACTTCTTTCTTATTTATTTTGTAGTTTGATTTATCTAATTCTGAGAGTGCAAGGTTGAGATCTCCAATTATTATAGTTTTGCTGTCTATTTCTTCTTGCAGCTCTCTTAACTTCTCCTTTAAGAATTTAAATGCTACACCACTTAGTGCATATATGTTTAATATTGATACTGCTTCATTATCTATGATATCCTTTAGCAATATTTGGTGCCCTTCCTTATCTCTTTTAATTAGATCAATTTTTGCTTTTGCTTGATCTGCTGCTTTTTTTGACTTCACCTGAAGAATAGTAGATTCTACTCCAGCCTTTTCCTTTTACTCTGTATGTGTCACCCTGCTTCAAGTGTGTATCCTATAAACAACATATTATAGGATTCTGACTTTTAATCCAGTCTGTTATCCCCCTCCACTTTATGGGGGAGTTTACGCCATTCACATTTATGGTTAAAATTACTAATTCTATATTTCCTGGCATCTTGTTAACCCTATATTTTGCTTTTCTCTTTTCTTCCCCCCTAACCTCCCTCCTCACTAATAAACTTGTGAGCACCATTTGCCTCACACAGCCCTCCCTGTACGGCTTAAAGTCCCTCCCCTTTTCTTAAACCTTTTCCTTACAATTTATGTATTCCCTTCTATTTAGCTTATTCTTTCCCTTTTTACTTTTCCCCTCCCAGTTTTCAATGAGGTGTGAGAAGTTTCTCTGTAAATCAAATATGGCTTTAAGCCAATTCTAATGAGAATAAGATGCACACTATGTTCATCTCTCTCCTTTCTTTCCCTCAGATATAATAAATTTCCTTTGACTCTTTGTGAGATATAGTACCTCCAATTTTCCCTTTTTCTGGTACAATTTTCTTTCCACCTCTAGCTTCTTTTTTATATTATAACAGTAAAACCAAATTATACATGTATTCTTTATGTATACTCACAACGGAAATATAGTTCCCAAGATTTCTTTTCACCTTTTTAGGTTTCTCTTGAGTCCTATATTTGGAGGTCAAACTTTTTGTTTAGTTCCAGTTTTTTTGTCAGAAATAGATGGAATTCACCTATTTCCTTGAATGTCAGTCTTCCTCCCTGGGGGAAAAACATGCTCATTTTGACTGGATAAATTTATTCTTGGCTGCATACCAAGTTCCTTAGCCTTTTTGGAATATCAGAGTCTAGGCCCTTCAATCCTTTAATGTGGACCCTGCCAGATCCTGAGTAATCCTTATTGTGACTACTCTGTATTTGAATTTTTTTTTCCTAGATGCTTGTAGTATTTTTTCCTCAGTGTGATAGTTCTGGAATCTAGCCACAATATTTATTGGAGTTTTGATTTTGGGATCTCTTTCAGTATGTGATTGATGCATTCTTTCAATGTCTATTTACCCTCTGTTTCTATAATATCTGGACAGTTCTCTTTGATGATTTCCTGAAAAATAGTGCCTAGACTCTTTTTTTTCATCAGAATTTTTGGGAATTCCAATAATCTATTTTCTAAATCTGTTGTTTTCCCAACTAGGTATTTAACTTTTTTTTTTTTCTTTCAATTTTTTGGTTTTGCTTGACTGATTCTTGGTGTCTCCTTGAGCCATTCATTTCCATTTGTTCAATTCTGATTTTTAATGATTTTCTTCATCTACTTTTTGTTTCTTTTTGTAAATGTCCAATTGAGTTTTTAAATGAGTTATTTTGTTGTATGGAATTTTTTCCATTTTGCCAATTTTATTGTTTAGAGAGCTATTTTCTTTTTCCAATTCACTAATTCTGTTTTTTAGGGAGTTGATTTCTTTATCCACTCTATTTTTAAATGAATAGGATGACTTATACAGATGCTCTTGCTAAGCTTCCCTTTCCTATCCCCATTTTTCTTCTAGCTCTCTTGCAAGAGTCTTTTTAATTTCTTCTATGAGAGCCTTGGGTGGTAGGGACCAGATCATATCCCCCTTTGTGATTTCATGTAGATACAATTTGTTTTTAGTCTTCTTAGGGTTTGGAGTCTGTTGTCTATCAGTATAGAAGTTATCTATAGTTAGAGCCACGGGGGCGGAGCCAAGATGGCGGAGAAGATACACGCGACTGTGTAAGCTCCTTTCTTCCCTCACAACCAACTCGATTTAATCAGCCTCAGAAATAGCGCTGGACTGATAGAATCCACAAGGACTGGAAGCACGACTTACCAGCTGAAGAGAATCTGGAGTTTCAACAGGAAAGGTCAGCTCCCAGGGGAGGAAGAAGAGAGGCCAGTGCAGATGGTAGGGTAGTGGCACACTGCGCCGGTTGTGCTGGGGAGGGCTCTGGGATCAGAGAAGCTACTGAGATAAAAGAATCTGACACAGGCTGTTAGCTCTTCTCTGCTTATAATACAGCAGTTCAGAAGAGAAATCTAGGCAACTTTAAAATTTAAAACCAGATTGGATCTTCCTGGATCCCGGGGGTGACTCAGCAGATCTCAGCACTGTGGGTGTGGCCGACATAGGCAATCCAGGCTCTCACCTGTGAGTAGTTAAGAGATTGAAAAGTGGGCGGGGCAGTAACTCATAGTGCCTGGCTTGGCTGAAGGCTGTGGAATGGAAGTCCCAGAGAAGATGAACCTTTGAACTAGGGACCGCGGTTTCTGGCAGACACTTCCAGTTTGAGCGCAGGGGCTTTTCACATCACCTGCTGCAGACATCCACACCCTACTGGGACACATAGGCTAGGCTTTGAGTGGCCTTTACTGTTCAATCTCAAACCTCAGGGAAGCCGCTAAAACACAGCGCCTTCAAAGCACAGCAGTGCTGATCACCTCTGAGGCACTTCCAGGGAGGGGGTGGGGAACTCTCTCCCAGAGCTCTCTCTTAGCTCAGGCGCAGGGGCCGCTGCATCCATCCAGTCTGGGAGGAAGCTGGTAAAGAAATAAATAAATAATTTCCTACCCCAGGGACAGACCCCCAAAGATTTTTTAAGTATGAGCAAAAAGCCCAAAAAAACCATAGATTCCTTCTACACAGAGAAAGAGCGGGTATCCAACCCAGAGGAAGTTAACAGCAGAGAGTCAGCAGATAACAACCTAAAGGGGAATGATTTCTGCCCCCCATCACATAACTCTCTCCTTGAAGAGACTATTAAAAAGTTAAGAGAGTTTGAAGAAAAATGGGGTAATGAAAGAGAAGTTATGATAGAGAATAACAATGTACTGAAATTGGAGTTGGAAAAAATAAGGAATTCACAGGAGATGCAGGGAAACAAAATTAGTGAATTAGAAAAGGTAAAAAAATCACAGGAAAGTAGGATTTCTGAATTGGAGAAGATAAAAAAGTCTCAAGAAAATAGGATTTCTGAATTGGAAAAAGAAAATAATTCTCAAAAAAAATTAGGGAAATGGAAAAAAATTCAATAGAGCAAAATAACTCATTTAAAAACCAAATTGGGCATTTACAAAAAGAACTAAAAACTGTGAATGAAGAAAATAGCTCCTTAAAAGTCAGGATGGAACAAATAGAAATGAATGATTCATTGAGAACCCAAGAATCAGTCAAACTAAACAAAAAAAAAAAATGAAAAGCTGGAGAACAACGTCAAATTCTTACTGGGAAAATCTATAGACCTGGAAAATAGATCTAGGAGAGATAATCTGCGGATCATTGGACTTCCTGAAAACTATGACCAAAAAAAGAGCCTAGATTCTATTTTACAGGAAATTATCAAAGAGAACTGTCCAGAGATAATAGAAACAGAAGGGAAAGTAGATGTTGAAAGAATTCATCAAACTCCTTCTGAAATAGACCCTAAAAAAAGAACACCACGGAATATTGTGGCTAAGCTGCAGAATTACCACACAAAGGAGAAAATCCTGCAAGCAGCTAGAAAAAAACAATTTAAATTCCAAGGTGCCACAATAAGGGTCACACAAGATCTTGCTGCCTCCACATTAAAAGATAGAAGCGCCTGGAACCTGATATTCCAAAAGGCAAAAGATCAAGGATTGCAAGCAAGAATAAACTACCCAGCTAAGTTTAGCATCTTTTTCCATGGAAGAAGATGGTCATTCAATGAAATAGAGGAATTCCATATGTTTCTAAGAAAAAAAAACAGACTTAAACAAAAAATTTGATCTACATCCACAAGACTGAAGAGAAACAGAAAAAGGTACACAGAACCCTTGAGAACTATATCTCTGTTGTGGGTATATAGAAAGTACGCATGGATAATTTGATTTTACTTATATAAAAGAAAAAAAAAGGAGGGAGTGTAGTAAAGAGAAGGGGGTAGTATCAGAAAAAAGGGAGGGTGTGATAAAAAGAGGGAAACTACATCCCAGGAAGAGTCATAGAAAATACATCATATCTGAGGGAATTTAGAGAGGGGGAGAATCATTGTGTAAATCTTACTCTCATCATAAGAGGCTCAAAGAGTAAATAATTGTCATATTTGTTTTTCAGAGAATTCTCTCTCACCTCATTAAAAGGGGGGAGAGGAAAAGGGAAAAGGAAAAGGAGAATAAGGGAAGGGACGTGGAGGGAGGGGGGAGGGATACTAAAAAAAAAGGGAGGGCTGCACATCACAAGGGGGGTCTATAAATTAAATATGGGGGAAGGGGTTCAGGGGGGTCAAGGGAAAAGCATAATCTGGGGATAATATGATGGCAGGAAATACAGAATTAGTAATTTTAACTGTAAATGTGAATGGGATGAACGCTCCCATCAAATGGAGACGGATAGCAGACTGGATCAAAAATCAGAACCCTACAATATGTTGTTTACAGGAAACACACTGAAAGCAGGGAGATACATATAGAGTAAAGGTAAAAGGTTGGAGCAGAATCTATTATGCTTCAGGTAAAGCCAAAAAAGCAGATCAAGCTCAAATCAAGCAATCTCAGATCTCAGATCAAGCAAAAGCAGAAGTTGATCTAATTAAAAGAGATAAGGAAGGAAACTATATCCTGCTGAAAGGTAGCATAAATAATGAAGCCATATCTATACTAAACATATATGCACCAAGTGGTATAGCATCTAACTTTCTAAAGGAAAAGTTAAGAGAGTTGCAAGAAGAAATAGACAGTAAAACTATAATAGTGGGAGATCTCAACCTTGCACTCTCAGATTTAGACAAATCAAATCACAAAACAAACAAGAAACAAATTTAAAAAGTAAATAGAACATTAGAAAAACTAGGTATGATAGACCTTTGGAGAAAATTGAATGGCAATAGAAAGGAATATACTTTCTTCTCAGCAGTTCATGGATCCTATACAAAAATAGACCATATATTAGGACATAAAGATATCAAAATTAAATGTAGGAAGGCAGAAATAATAAATGCCTTCTTCTCAGACCACAATGCAATAAAAGCTACATTCAGTAAAAAGTTAGGGGTAAATAGACCAAAAAGTAATTGGAAACTGAATAATCTCATCTTAAAGAATGACTGGGTGAAAGAGCAAATTATAGAAACAATAATTTCACCCAAGATAATGACAATGATGAGACATCATACCAAAATCTGTGGGATGCAGCTAAAGCAGTAATAAGGGGAAATTTTATATCTTTAGAGGCTTATTTGAAGAAAATAGAGAAAGAGAAAATTAACGAATTGGGCTTGCAACTTAAAAGGCTAGAAAAAGACCAAATTAAAAACCCCCAAACAAAAATTAAACTTGAAATACAAAAATTAAAAGGAGAAATCAATAATATTGAAAGTAAAAAAACTATTGAATTAATAAATAAAACCAAGAGTTGGTTTTATGAAAAAGCCAATAAAATAGATAAACCTTTGGTAAATCTGATCAGAAAAAAGAAAGAGGAAAATCAAATTGTTAGTCTTACAAATGAAAAGGGGGATCTTTCCACCAATGAAGAGGAAATTAGAGAAATAATAAGGAGTTACTTTGCCCAACTTTATGCCAATAAATTTGATAACTTAAGTGAAATGGATGACTTCCTCCAAAAAATAGGCTTCCTAGATTAACAGAGGAGGAAATAAATTGCTTAAATAGTCCCATTTCAGAAAAAGAAATAGAACAAGCTATTAATCAACTCCCCAGGAAAAAATCCCTAGGACCAGATGGATTTACATGTGAATTCTACCAAACATTTAAAGAACAATTAGTCCCAATGCTATATATACTATTTGAAAAAATAGGGAATGAAGGAGTCCTACCAAACTCCTTTTATGACACAGACATGGTACTGATACCTAAACCAGGTAGATCGAAAACTGAGAAAGAAAATTATAGACCAATTTCCTTAATGAATATTGATGCTAAAATCTTAAATAAGATATTAGCAAAAAGAATTCAGAAAATCATCCTCAGGATAATACACTATGATCAAGTAGGATTCATACCAGGAATGCAGGGCTGGTTTAATATTAGGAAAACTATTAGTATAATTGACCATATTAATAATCAAATTAATAAAAACCATATGATCATCTCAATAGATGCAGAAAAAGCATTTGACAAAATCCAACATCCATTCCTACTAAAAACTCTTGAGAGTATAAGAATAAATGGATTATTCCTTAGAATAATCAGGAGCATATATTTAAGACCGTCAGTAAGCATAATATGTAATAGAAATAAACTGCAACCTTTCCCAGTAAGATCAGGAGTGAAACAAGGTTGCCCATTATCACCATTACTATTCAATATAGTACTAGAAACGCTAGCCTCAGCAATAAGAGCCGAGAAAGAGATTCAAGGAATTAGAGTAGGAAATGAGGAAATCAAACTATCACTCTTTGCAGATGACATGATGGTATACTTAGAGAACCCCAAAGACTCTGCTAAAAAGCTACTAGAAATAATTCAAAATTTCAGCAAAGTGGCAGGATACAAAATAAATCCACATAAATCCTCGGCATTTTTATATATCACCAACAAAATGCAACAGCAAGAGATACAAAGAGAAATTACATTCCAAACAAATGTTGAGAGTATAAAGTATTTGGGAATCCATCTACCAAAGAATAGTCAGGAATTATATGAGAAAAATTAAGAAACACTTGCCACAAAAATAAAGTCAGATTTAAACATTCAGTGCTCTTGGATAGGCCAAGAGAATATAATAAAGATGACAATACTCCCCAAACTAATCTATTTATTTAGTGCTATACCAATCAGACTCCCAAGAAACTATTTTAATGACTTAGAAAAAATAACAACAAAATTCATATGGAAGAATAAAAGGTCGACAATTGCAAGGGAACTAATGAAAAAAAAGTCAGAGGAAGGTAGTCTAATTGTACCTGATCTAAAGCTATATTATATAGCAGCAGTCACCAAAACCATTTGGTACTGGCTAAGAAATAGAACGGTAGATCAGTGGAACAGATTAGATACAAAGGACAAAAAAGGGTACATCTATAGCAATCTAATCTTTGACAAACCCAAAGATACCAACATTAGGGACAAAAATTCATTATTCGGAAAAAACTGTTGGGAAAACTGGAAATTATATGGCAGAAATTAGATATGGATCCATACTTAACACCATATACCAAAATAAGATCAAAATGGGTCCATGATTTAGGCATAAAGAATGAGATCATAAATACATTAAAGGAGCAGAGAATAGTCTACCTCTCAGACCTGTGGAGGAGGAAGGAATTTATGACCAGAGGAGAACTAGAGATCATTATTGATCACGAAATAGAAGATTTTGATTACATCAAACTAAAATGTTTCTGTACAAACAATACTAATGCAAACAAGATGAAAGGGAAGTAACAAATTGGGAAAATATTTTTAATAGTAAAGGTTCTGACAAAGGTCTCATTTCCAAAATATATAGAGAACTGACCCTGATTTATAGGAAACCAAACCATTCTCCTATTGATAAATGGTCAAGGGATATGAACAGACAATTCTCAGATGATGAAATTGAAATTATTTCCACTCATATGAAAGAGTGTTCCAAATCACTACTGATCAGAGAAATGCAAATTAAGACAACTCTGAGATACCACTACACACCTGTCAGATTGGTTAAGATGACAGGAACAAATAATGATGAATGTTGGAGGGGATGTGGGAAAACTGGGACACTGATACATTGTTGGTGGAGTTGTGGAAGAATCCAGCCATTCTGGAGAGCAATTTGGAACTATGCCCAAAAAGTTATCAAACTGTGCATACCCTTTGACCCAGAATTGCTGTTATTGGGATTATATCCCAAAGAAATACTAAAGAGCAGAAAGGGACCTGTACGTGCCAAAATGTTTGTGGCAGCTCTTTTTGTTGTAGCTAGAAACTGGAAGTTGAATGGATGTCCATCAATTGGAGAATGGTTGGGTAAATTATGGTATATGAAGGTTATGGAATATTATTGCTCTGTAAGAAATGACCATCAGGAGGAATACAGAGAGGCTTGGAGAGACTTAAATCAACTGTTGCTGAGTGAAATGAGCAGAACCAGAAGATCACTATACACTTCAACAACAATACTGTATGAGGATGTATTCTGATGGAAGTGGAAATCTTAAACATAAAGAAGATCCAACTCACTTCCAGTTGATCAATGATGGACAGAAATAACTACACCCAGAGAAGGAACACTGGGAAGTGAATGTAAATTGTTAGCACTACTGTCTATCTACCCAGGTTACTTATACCTTCGGAATCTAATACTTAATGTGCAACAAGAAAATGGTATTTACACACATATATTGTTTGTAGGTTATATTGTAACACATGTAAAATGTATGGCATTGCCTATCATCGGGGGGATGGAGTGAGGGAGGGAGGGGATAATTTGGAAAAATGAATAAAATATATATATATATATATATATATATATATATATATATATATATATATATATATATATATATATATATAAAATGTAGTTAGAGCCAGCTTTAACTTTTTAATCATTTTGACAAAAAAAAAAAAAAAAAAAAAACTGAAGTCTGCTTTTGGGGCCATGTAGTGTTACCAAGCTTCCTCTACAGACAACAGGAAGCAGCAGTGAAGCAGCAATGGGACAGCAATGGCTGCACTGGGATCAGCATCTGCACTGGTTGCACTCTGAGATCATGCTGAGTCACTCTGGAAGTTGGGTGGGTATGGCCAGGTCCTGAGAGACTCTAGCATGTTGGGGTTATAATCTTTACCCTTTGCATTTATAGCTTCTCTGCTGATCTACTGGCTTGCTGCCAGAGCAAAGTAGTTCACACTGTGGTAATGTTCTCCCCGCAAATTTTCAGTCAGTTGAGACTATACCCAACCCCTCTCCAATCTGCTCAGCATGAGCTGTCTAATGTGCTCTCACTACCAACTTTGCTGATGCTGTGTCTGCCCTAACCACCTGCACCTATGAAAAAAAAAAGACCCTTTCAGGCAAATTTCAAGAATATCTTCTGTTGGTAATGTGTACTCCCAATATTTGTGGGTTTTGACAGTTAAGCACTAATTATGAGACCTTTCATAAAAGAAATAGTCTGAGGGTAAGGAAGAGCTTAGATAGATGCATGTATCCTCTCCATCAGATTTGCTCTGCCCCCAGAAAGTAAATTTTCAAGTAAATCAAGGAAGCTTCAACCAAAGCAGTATAAATAGCACCACAAGATTATTATGTATATAATAAAAATTATTTAAAGGTAGTCTTATTCCAGCTGACATGAAGAAATAGGCAGAATCTCAAATTTTACCTGTTTTCATTCCCAGAAGTCTTGTCTGGAGCAAAAATTCATTGCAATCTATTTGCTAATATTAAAAGACTTCCATTCACAGTGATTCATTGTATCTTTTCTCTTTTAGCAACAGAACTCAGCCTAAATCACAATTTAGGACTCAGCAAAATAATGCATTCTTCTAATCTCCTAGTGATAATACAGCTTGAGGAGAAGAGTTGATAATAATGAAGCATGAAGCATGATGAATTAAATCACTTATCCATCTAGAAACCAGTTTGTTTCCATTTCTATACTTTTCCTTTAAGTAAACACAGGATTTAAGAAAAACAAAAGGAAGGTTAGGCCATGAAAATAGAGGGTGTTCATTCATTTCCTTTCTTCTTCAAACCCTGTTCCTGGCTCCCAAATTTCCAAACCATTCTATCTTATCTTCTAATGTACTTCCATTCCTAGTCTCCCTACTTTGGAAAATCCAGTCACTTTTGTGGCCTTCCAAATATGGAATATCCTTTTGTAAAGTCAACCCTGTTCTCCCATTAGTGAATTACCCCTGGAGCTTCCATGTTGTGGAGGGTCCAAAGTCATTATTTATTCCCTACTTAGCCTTCTTCATGTATCTCTGGTTCCCAATTTTGGAAACCACTCTGTCCCTTTCATATTTTTTCAGTTTTTTGGGGGTACTCTTACTTCACTATAATATACAGTCCTTGAGAGAAAGAACCATCTTTCCTTTTACATATATATATATATATATATATATATATATATATATATATATATATATATAGTACCTGAAACAGACTAGAAAATTAACAAATCATTTTTTTCTTTCTTCTTTCCTGTTTGATTATTATTATTTTTCATATAAACATTAAGACATCATTCTGATAAAGGCTTCATATCTAAAATACATAAAAAATTGACCTAAATTTACAAGAAAACAAACCATTCTCCCACTGATAAATGGTCAAAGAATATGAACAATGTTCAGATAAAGAAATTAAAACTATTTCTATTCATAGGAAAAAATACTCTAAATCACTGTTGGTCAGAGATATGTAAATTAAGACAACTCTAAGATACCACTACACACCTCTCAGATTGGCTAAGATGACAGGAAAAAATAATGATAAATATTGGAGGGGATGTAGGAAAACTGGGACACTATTACATTGTTGGTCCAGTTATAAACTGATCCAACCATTTTGGAGAACATTTTGGAACTATGCCCAAAGGACTAGCAAACTGTGCATGCCTTTTGATCCTGTAATGTCTTTACTGAGTTTGTATCCTAAAGGGAGCATAAAAAAAGAAAAGGCCCCACATCTGTGAAAATGTTGTAGCAGCCCTTTTTACAGTGACAAGAAACTGGAAACTGATGTTGGGGAATAGCTGAATAAGTTATGGTATGTGAATATTATGGAATATTATTGTTCTATAAGAAATGATCAACAGGATCATTTCAGAAAGGCCTGGAGAGACTTATATGAACTGATGCTAAATGAAGAGAGTAGAACCAAGAGAACATTTTGCATAACAATAGCAAGATTATGTAATGATCAACTCTGA
Organism: Sminthopsis crassicaudata; assembly: GCF_048593235.1. Classification (NCBI taxonomy): domain Eukaryota; kingdom Metazoa; phylum Chordata; class Mammalia; order Dasyuromorphia; family Dasyuridae; genus Sminthopsis; species Sminthopsis crassicaudata. The sequence continues at coordinate 245,402,588 of NC_133619.1, forward strand.
TAGATATGTTTCTTTCCAGCAATGAGGTAATACAGGCCAATTCTAATATATTTGTGATGGAGAGAACCATCTGCGTTCAGAAAGTGGACTGTGAGGACTGAATGTGAATCACCATTTTTGTTGTTGTTTGCTTATTTTTTTGTTTTCTTTCACATTTTCCTTCTTTTTGATCTAATTTCTCTTGTGCAGCATGGTTTGAAATATATAGATAGATATAGATAGATAAATTGTACATGTTTAAGTTTTATTGAATTACTTGCTTTCTAGGAGAGGGAGTTGGGGGAAAGGAGGGAGAAAAATTTAGAAAACAAAGTTTTATAAGGTTGAATGCTGAAAACTATTTCTTCATTTATTTTAAAAATAAAAAGCTATTGTTTAAAATAAATAAAATTAAAATCTGTACCAATCAATTACACATCAAGGAACACCAGTTAGTTGGTTTCTTGGCCTTTACCTTTCTAAGTTGGTGGCATCTCTACTAAAAACAAGTCCCAAGGAAAGAAATCTATTCATATTGAATAGAAGTTAGTAGAGCAAAACCAATTGGTCATATTAATAAATAAGACACTATGAGCTTTCATATTCATGTAGATCTATTATACTTAATTCCTTTTAAATGAAATCCCTTATAAAATAATATGAACTGATTCCATGGGCTTCTAAAATGTCAACATTAACATTCCCAAGCATATCATAGTTCTGAAGCCAAATATTTGTTTATTTAAATGGAGCTTTAACACTGGTGACAAATTACTCATTAAAACAGCACTACTTACAAATTTAATTATTTTGTTGTAGTCCATGGATAAGTTCTTCTTAGTAAGAGGAAAATGGCTAAAAAGAAAGAGAGGAGAAATATAAAGAGAAAGAGAAAGAGAAGAAAAGATAAATATAATGAAAAGGCTTGGGATAGATGATAGAGAGAAGAGCCTATGGAATTTTTTATTTGCTGCCATTATTACTGTTTTAATCATTTTATAAATATTTCAAGTAGCCAAGTGTCTAGAAATGGGATAGTACAAAAAGTGCTCTGAGTTCTGATTGAGATCTAGCTTTAAATCCTGTTTTTTGTGACCAAGGACAAAACATTTGAAGTCTTTGTGCCTAAACATTTCCTCATCTACTTTAAAAATTGTATTTATTTTTAATACACAATGATTTATGAATCATGTTGAAAAAAATTGTAACAAAACAAGAAAGAGGGAAAACAAACAAACAAACAAAAGCATTGAACATAGAATGTGTTGATTTACATTCAATTTCCATAGTTCTTTTTCTAGATGCAGATGGCATTTTCTATCCAATGTCTATTTGTCTTGGATCACTGAACCATTAAGAACCAAGTTTTTCATGGTTGATCATTGCATATTCTTGCTGTTATTGTTCTGTTTGTTTTACTCAGCATCAGTTCATGTAAATCTTTCCAGATCTTCCTAAAATTAGCTTTTTCATCATTTTTATACAATAATAACATTTCATTACCTTCATATAATAAAACTCATTCAGCAATTCCCCAATTGATGGTCATCTATTTATTTTCCAATTCTTTGCTACCACAGAAAGAACTGCTATAAACATTTTTACACATAGGGGTCCTTTCCCCTCCTTAATGATTTCTTTGGGATACAGATCCAGTAGTGGCACTTCTGGGTCAAAGAGTATGCCCACTTGTATAGCCCTTTGGACATAGTTTCAAATTGCTCTCCAGAATCATTGGATCATTTCACAACTCTACCAGTGCATTACGATTCCAGTTTTCCCATATCCCATCCAAAATTTATAATTATCTTTTCCTGTTAACTTAACCAATCTGAGAAGTATGAGGTAATACCTCAGAATTGTTTTAATTTGCATTTCTCTAGTCAATAGTGATTTAGAACATTTTTTCCCATATGACAATAGATAGCTTGAATTTCATCATCTGAAAATTGTCTGTTCATATCCTTTGATCATAGGATATGAACAGACAATTTTCAGATGATGAAATTAAAACTATTTCCACTCATATAAAAGAGTGTTCCAAATCACTATTGATCAGAGAAATGCAAATTAAGACAACTCTGAGATATCATTACACACCTGTCAGATTGGCTAAGATGACAGGATCAAATAACGATGAATGTTGGAGGGGCTGTGGGAAAACTGGGACACTGATGCATTGTTGGTGGAGTTGTGAAAGAATCCAACCATTCTGGAGAGCAATCTGGAACTATGCCCAAAAAGTTATCAAAATATGTATACCCTTTGACGCAGCAGTGCTACATCCCAAGGAAATACTAAAGAAGGGAAAGGGACCTGTATGTGCCAAAATGTTTGTGGCAGCCCTTTTTGTAGTGGCTAGAAACTGGAAAATGAATGGATGTCCATCAATTGGAAAATGGTTGGGTAAATTATTGTATATGAATGTTATGGAATATTATTGTTCTATAAGAAATGACCAACAGGAGGAATACAGAGAGGTTTGGAGAGACTTATATCAACTGATGCTGAGTGAAACGAGCAGAACTAGGGGATCATTATACACTTCAAAAATGATACCGTATGAGGATGTATTCTGATGGAAGTGGTTATCTTCAACATAGAGAAGAGATAATCCAATTCCAATTGATAAATGATGGACAGAATCCAGAAAAGGAACACTGGGAAATGAGTGTAAACTGTGAGCTTTTTTGTTTGTTTGTTTGTTTATTTTTATTTTTATTTTTTACTTTTTTTTACTTTATTTTTACTTTCTGAATACAATTCTTTCTTTGCAACAACAACAGCAAAATTCAGTTCTGCACATATATATTGTACCTAGGATATACTATAAGATATTTAATATGTATGGGAATGCCTGCCATCTAGGGGAGGGAGTGGAGGGAAGGAGGGGAAAAATTTGGAACAGAAGGGAGTACAAGGGATAATGTTGTAAAAAAAATTACCTATGCATATGTACTGTCAAAAAAAAGTTATAATTATAAAAATTAATAATAATAATAAAAATATCCTTTGACCATTTATCAATTGAAAAATGACTTGTATTTTTATAAATCTGACACAGTTCTTTATGTATTTTAGAAATGAGACCTTTATCAGAAACACTGGCTGTCAAATTTTTCCCAGCTTTGTACTTTCCTTTCAATCTTATTTCTGCTGTTTTTTGTTTGTGCAAAAACTTTTTTAATTTAGTGTAATCAAAGTTGTCCATTTTGTCTTTCATAATGTTCTCAAGTTCTTCTTTGGTTATAAATTCTTCCCTTCTCCAAAGATCTGATAGGTAAATTGTCCCTTGCTTTCCTAATCTGCTTATGGTATCATTCTTTATACCCAAATCATGTTTCCATTTTTACCTTATTTTTGTATGGGTCTGTACTGTAGTTTTTGACATATTATTTTTCAGTTTTCCCAGCATTTTTTGTCAAATAGTGTGTTCTTGGTCCAGAAGCTGGAGTTTGGGGGTTTATAAAATATTAGATTACTAAAGGCTTTGATTATTGTACCATTTATATCTAATCTATTCCACTGATTCACCACTCTATTTCTTAGCCATTACCAAATAGTTTGATGACTGATGGTTTATAATACAGTTTTAGGTCTGGCACTAATTTCTTCATCTACTAAAAGTATTGGACTCTGGTCTATAAGATTCTTCAAGCCCTAACAAATGGAAGTTAGAAGGGTATCATTATTAAATAAATTCTGAAGACACACTCCCTTTCTTTTAAGTTCAAGCCCTTCCAAACTCTATGTTTAGAATTTCTGTGTTGCATTATCATGTATTTTACTCATTCTATCTAGTTCATTTAACTCAAGTTCAGTGTTTTTTTTTTTTTTGTTTTTTTTTTTGTTTTTTTTTTTTTGTTGTTTTTTTTTTTTTAGCAGCTATTTACCAGCTATTAAGGGAGGCAAAAATTATATGTGTATGTGTTACAAAGTAAGAAAACATGAATAGTAGTGTGTGTGTGTGTGTGAATTTTACTGTAAACATGTGTTTACAGACATTTCCATATACACATATTTACAGTGTGCATATATACATACATGCACATGTGTGTATAAAAATACAAATGTGCACTGCAGCATGTATGTGTATATATGCACTGGACATTTATATGTATATATGCAAATACAAGGTCATATTAAAGAATGTTATACACAAAAATGAAACATAATCTAGAGCCAAGGACTCTATTCTAACATAGACAGTATCAAATTTCTTTTGAACTAAATATTAGCCCTTATTTCCATATGGTAGTACATTTTTTTAAAAATCATCATATAGTTTATATCATGAACAAGCTATCCTGAAAAAAATGTATGTGGTCTTTAACTATCACTCAATTCTATTCAATTCCTAATGAAAAGCCAGTGTGCTCTTCATTAGCACATTCAATTCACATCAATATGCCAAAATATAGCACAGGACAGTAAACTATATTTACTTGCTCCCCATTACTTGCTCCCTTCCTCCATTTTTTCCTCCCACAAAAAGACCTTTTTCTTTGCACTAGGAACAATGAAAAGATTCAAGTGAAGAAAAATGACTTTTTGCCCTTGTCACTGATTAGTTGCTGCCACACTTAACTTCCCTTTACATCCAAATCTTCTAATCAATCAAATTAGGAAATTGGACAAGATATCTTTTAAATTTCTTTCTGTCTCTAATAGATCTGTAGTTGTTACCTAAAGTATAGATGTATCGTGATCCTGATCCTCATGGAACAATGACTGAAAGGGCTTAGGATGCACAAGAAGATGTCTATATGCCTCAGAAGGTGTCATTAGCTGATTTGGGGTACCACTTAGAAACAAGCTAATTTCCCAGTTTTTGCTATGGAGAGCTTAGAAGAGACAAAGTAAGAAAACATGAATAGTAGACCAAGTAGTAGCAAATCAGAGCAAGGTGATAGCATGAACAAAGCATGGAATGACAGATTCAAGGCCTCAGGCTTTTCCATGAAAAGGAGATAGTTTATCATGAACAACTGACTCTATGAAAACATAGAACTACACAGCTGATGTTGATACATTTTCCTAGATGGAATAGTGAGTGTTTCTTTAATTTTAAAGAGAAACATTTTAAATGTATTGTATTACTAAAACTAGAATATGAATGCTTTAAAATAAAGACAATGAGCTCATAAGAATGTTTTTTTTTTTGTTTGTTTGTTTTTTAGCAATTTGAATGTATCTAAAATTAGCATACTGCCTTTCCCACTAAATTACTTTGAGAGGTTCTGTTAAGTGGAAAGAAGAGAAATTCTGCTGTTACATAATATTTCATACAATCTTAATTACTCTGAATAGGCAGTGACATTTCTCTAAACAAGAGAAACTTTCTGGAAATGACAATAACTAATGGCTAATGCAAGATAGAATATTGTTTTATAATTAGGTGCCAATTTTATTTCAAACAGATTTTCCAGATTTACAAATTGATGCCCCCCCCAAATCACCAGTACTTTTAACATAATTGTCAATGATCTGAATTCAGAGTGAATAATTCATATTCATATAAGCATCTGTCTTACTGTAACTAAAGCCCATTACTTCATCAATGACTCTGGGCTCAGTTGTATTTGGTTCATTTGTTGTGGAGCCCGACTCAAATGGCATCTCATGGTTATTTTCAATCTATTCTGTATATACCCACATATGTTCTGAATTATATGTTATCCACAACTTCATTAGACAGTTTTTATTTCTTCCTTGTCTTGGTTTGAATTGTGCCTGAAATTAAAGTAATACACAAACTTCCTGCTGATTAACATATTGAGTTTTTTCTCTTATTTTGCCTATTCCCCCCCCCCCCCTTGAACTTCTGGCAGAAAATCTCCAAAATTATTTATGAGATGCAAAACATAATATTTGCCTGTATCATATTTATCATTATATTATTTATAATACACATATAATATTTTTGTTATATTTAAATGCCTATTTAATAAGAAGTGCTAACATTTAAAGAGCATTTTAACAAACATGTATATATATATATATATATATATATATATATATATATATATATATTTCCCCCCCCCCCCTGAGGCTGGGGTTAAGTGACTTGCTCAGGGTCACACAGCTAGGAAGTGTTAAGTGACCAGATTTGAACTCGGGTCCTCCTAAATTCAAGGCTAGTGCTCTATCCACTGTGCCACCTAGCTGCCCCACATGTACATATTTTATTTTTTTTTAATCATGATTTTTTTCTTTTTCTCTTTTTTAAACATTTTATTTATAAATTTTTTGACAGTATATATGCATGAGTAATTTTTTTTATAACATTATCCCTTGTATTCATTTTTCCAAATTATCCCCTCCCTCCCTCTACTCCCTTCCCTAGATGACAGGCAATCCCATACATTTTAACATGTACATATTTTAAGTCATCTGATCATCATAACAATCCTGTGAGTTTATTATTATTATTATTATCCTCATTTTACAGATGAGGAAACAGATATAGAAATTTTAAATGACTTGCTTAGGTTAACAGAAACAATAAGTATCTGTGACAAGATTCGAGTTCAGTTCATTAAGTCAATAAGTAGTATTCTAGCCTCTGACACATCTAGTAGTTTAATTTCTCCCCACAATTTGTATACTAGTAATCAATGTATCAAATGTATGTTATATATAAGTCAATCTTTATTCCTTTCCCATAGAAAATGCATAAGAACAGCATTTTAAGTTTTTATGTTGCATTCTGCATGATCTCTGGAAGGGATTGTGTTGATATACTTTAATAGCAATGCAATATGATCATGTTAAAAGTTTTCTTCATTGACTGTCAGGTTTTTTTGTTATTCTGTTACATATTTTCTTTTTTATTTCTTTATTAAAGTTTTTTTTATTTACAAAACCTATGCATGAATAATTTTCCAACACTGATCCTTGCAAAATCTTCTGTTCCAAATTTTCCCCTCCTTCCCCTCAATCCCTCCCCTAGATGGCAAGTAGTTCAATACATGTTAAATACATTAAAGTAGATCTTAGATCCAATAGATGTATACTTATTTGTACAATCATCTTGCTGCACAAGAAAAATTGAATCAAGAAGGAAAAAAAAACCTGAGGAAAGCAAACAACAGAAAGAGTGAAAATGCTATGTTGTGCTCCACACTCAGTTCACACAATCCTCTCTTTAGGTGTAGATGGCTCTCTTTATCACTGAACAATTGGAACTGGTTTGAATCATCTCATTGTTGAAGAGAGCCACATCCATCAGAATTAATCATTGTTTAGTCTTCTTGTTGCCATTTATAATCTCCTGGTTCTGCTCATTTAACTTAGCCTTAGTTCATGTAAGTCTCTCCAGGCCTCTCTGAAATCATCCTGTTGGTCATTTCTTACAGGACAAAAATATTCCATAATATTAGTATACCATAATTTATTCAGCCATTCTCCAATTGACGGGCATCCACTCAATTTCCAGTTCCTTGCTGTAAAGGTCAGTCATCTGCCGTCTCAACTCAATCCCAGACTAGACTAAATCCTTGCCTTCCTGCCCTCCTCTTTTATCTTAGCAGAGATTGTAGTGAGAACTCAACGGGGCTTGTGAAAAAATACTTCAACCAATGAACTTGCTCCTTTTAAAGGCTGAGTAAACTCCTTTTCAGAAGTTCAAAGGTGTGAACTCCCCCTAAAGGCCTGAATTAAAGGTGTGAATTCTGAGCTAGAGAATTGCCCAGACAACCTGAGTTCTCACCTTGTAATACTAATATCTCCCCCTTTCTTTTGATTTAGAACATAGGGTGGTCATGACCTTGAAACATAAATCCATCAGTATGGGAGGTATTACACATAATTACATAAATTACATAAACACATAGTAACATAGCACATGCTAGAAGTGATGTAACAAATAACATGATCAAATAATCATAAATTGAGAATTTATAAATGTCTATAAGTCCATTGTCTATTAGTCTCATCTTGTGTTAGGAAATCCAATGATTCCTGCTGGTTTTAAAGTTCTTTAACAGTCTTCTTATTAGCCATGCTCTTTCAGTGTCAGATGTTTCTTAGATTTTTCTCCTTTGTTTTGAGGTCTTTCTCTTTTTCTGTCTCTCTCTCTGATGGACAAGGCAAATATGACTTGTTGGCACTCATCTGATTCCTTAGGTAACCTATCTGATCCCTTCCATTCACCACTTTCTGGGTCTCTCCACATCACCTGGTGATTATCTAAGGACAGTGGAGCTGCTCACACTGGACACTGCCCTTCTGGTGGGTTATAAAACCTGTCTGCTGCAACCAGTGCATCTTTGTCAAAAATTAAAAAATTAATGGTATAGAGAACTAAATTTAGAAGTTCTCTAGGGTTACCTGTGGCCCCCCCTTTCTTTCTTTCTTTTTTTTTTTTTGGAGGAGTGTCTTAATGTCTCTGTTTCTTCTCTCTACTATTGCCTGACCTTGTGGATTAAAAGGTATGCCAGTGGTGTGTAAAATCTTATACTGTGCACAAAAGTATGCAAAATGTTTAGAAGAATATGCAGGTCCATTATCTGTTTTTATTTCTTGTGGCACACCCATAATTGCAAATGCTTGGATAAGGAATTCAGTGACCACTCAGGCTGTCTCTTTTGATGTTGGCACTACAAAAGTGAATCCTGAAAAGGTATCTACTACCACGTGAATGAAAGACAGACGACCAAAAGATTTATAATGGATCACATTCATTTGCCAGATTTCATTGGGTCTCAAGCCACAAGAATTCTTCCCTGGAGGGAGTGTAGGAGCATGGAAAGGAAGGCAAGCTGTACAGCTTTTTACTATGCTCCTAGCTTCCTCTCTTGTTATTCCAAATTGTAAACATAAAGCTCAAGCAGCCTGATGATATTTAGAATGAGATTCTTGTTCTTCCTGAAATAAAGGAGTACTGGCTAACATAGTTAATAGGCTATCTACCTTTGAATTTCCATCAAAAATAGGACCTGGAAGTCCACTATGTGAGTGGACATGCAAGATATAAATCTTGCCTGGATGCTTTCTCACTTGCTCTTGAAGTTCCTTAAAGAGCTGATAAATATTAGAGCTGCAAATTTTATTTGGGCTGTGGCAATTCTTTGTACTACATCTACGGAATAGTCTGAATAAGTAATTATATTCACGTCTCCTGGGTAATAAGTAAGAGCTAGCAATATAGCAAATAATTACTTCTGCTGAGTGGACTGAAAAGAAATTCTGACTACTCTATGGTTAAATCATGAGAATATACAACACAAATATTTTCTTTGGAGGCATCTGTAAAGATTGCTGGTCCTTTACAAGTAGGGAACCCTACAGGCTTTCCTAATCACTATTGAAGTACCTCACAGAGAGAATTCAGAGTCAGGGCAGATATCTTCTTTGGAAGAAAGATGTGCCCCACGTTGGGTGCCAAATTGTAAAGGTCCAGTCTTTTGCCATCTCAACTCAATCCCAAACTAGACTAACTCCTTGCCCTCCTGCCCTTCTCTTTTATCCTAGCAGAGATTGTAGTGAGAACTCGAGGCTTGTGAGAAAATAATTCAACCAATGAACTTGTTCCTTTTAAAGGTTGTGTAAACTCCTTTTCAGAAGTTCAAAGGTGTGAACTCCCCCTAAAGGCCAGAACTAAAAATGTGAATTGTGAGCTAGAGAATTGCCCAGACAACCCGAGTTCTCACCTTGTAATCCTAACACCTTGCCACTATAAAAAGGGCTGCCACAAACATTTTTGCACATGTGGGTCCCTTCCCCTCCTTTAAGATCTCTCTGGCATATAAACCTAGTAGAAACACTGCTGGGTCAAAGGGTATACACAATTTAATAACTTTTTGAGTATAGTTCCACATTTCTCTCCAGAATGGTTAGATCCATTCACAGTTTCACCAACAATGCACCAGTGTCCCACTTTCCCCACAGCTCCTCCAACATTCATCATTATCTTTTCCTGTCATCTTAACCAATCTGAAAGGTGTGTAGTGATATCTCAGAGTAGTCTTGATTTGCATTTCTTCGATAAATAGTGATTTGGGGCACCTTTTCATATGACTAGAAATAGTTTCAGTTTCTTTATCTGAAAATTCTCTATTCATATCCTTTGACTAGTTATCAATTGGAGAATGACTTATGACATATTTTCTTGAGATTATCTGCACTTCCTAGATAGATCTGCCTTCCAGTCAACTACTGACCACTTATGCTTGTTGAGTTGTGTTGGTCATGTCTGACTCTTTGTGACCTCATCTGAGGTTTTCTTGGCAGAGATACTAGAGGGGTTTGCCATTTCCTTCCCCCTGCTCATTTTATACACAAGGAAATTTAGGTAACTATTAAGTGACTTGTCCAGATAATTGTTGAGATTATATTTGAACTCTAGAAGATGAGTCTTCCTGACTCATGTCTAACATCCTATCCACTGTACCACTGTGTCACCTAGCTGTCCACTAAATACCAATACTTTTCATTCTTTGAAAAAGAAAAAAAATGAATACAAGTAAAATTGTTACAATAATCTAGAACTTCAGAAAAGCCTTCTTTGTGATATGAGCTTTTACAATTTATTATATGATTAATGTTAGAAAAGAAAATACACTCATTATTTGTCTAGAATACCTAGATTCTAGGAGAAAGATTGTTGCAAATACTTTTGTAGTAAGCATTCACATTATACACACACACACACACACACACACATATACTGTTCCAGCTAATTGAGAAAAAAAAATCAGTCTTTTAGACCCAATCCTGAAAGCCTTAGATTCAATGAGCTACAACTAACATCAGGAACAGAAAATTGAATTGCCTAATTAGAAAAACAATTTTACAATATTGGTTCATTTACTGATGAAGCAGAAATTTGGGAGGAATGTCCAATATTAATGGAATTAGCATAACCTAAACTATGTTTCTGTAAAATTACACTTAAAAGGCAGCCTGGTTTGAAAGAAATGTCAGGTTAAAAATTCCAAAACATTTTAACTGAATATTTATATTCTACATATTGCCATTAAATATTTAAAGTCCTGAATAAAAATGGGTCCAGAGGGACAAAGTAATAAGTACCATATTGCTACAGTGACTGAAGCCTACTAAACTTTGTATCTTGAAATAAATATACAGTAACTTCATTTCCTTGTTCATAGGGCAGGCTGGAAAACACTCAGGATTTCCATTGCATAAAATTATTGCTTAGGATAGCAAGTGGTTTAGCCTTTCAGAAATATTTCAGGTACCATGGGACCAGATGGGCATCATCTTTCTAATTAAATAAAGAAAATTTGAAATACAAGAACCACAGTACAAAATCTCACAACATAATAATATATCTTCATGCAAGAGATGATCCTACCTTTCCATTAGCATTTGCAAAGTACACTAGTTTTATCAAGCTATCAATAGTTGTGTTTGAACATGAAGAAAATTAATTGAATTAAACTTTTATAAGCCTGAAATGAAGTGATTAACCAGTTATTAAAACTTTCATCTTGACAGGTACCATTTCATTGGTCACTAATTACTAACCAAATAAAATGTAATTAAAGATTCATTTTCTAATCTGTTTTCTTCTTCAGATTTGTGACTTGCTAAGGGTAGAAAAATCTTTTCTATAATTTATTTCACGCCTTCAAATTTTTACCAAGCTCACTGATCATAAATCTGATTGGAGATAGCAAAAGCAGTTCTATTGCCATGGATATAGTGTCAATTACTTGAGTCTGCACATATATTACAGATATTAAAGTAAATTTTCTCTTGAAAACGTATCTATACATAGGACAGATGGGTGAAATAAGCATTTGATCTCATGTTGAGTTCATTTATCAGAATAAACAACATTAATATGACATAGGTAAAATTATTTTCTCCATCTGGGTCTCAATTCCTTCATTAGTAAAATGAAGGACATGGGCAAAATTTATCTATCTTTAAGGTCTATTCTATCTTTAAAACTATGTGCCCTTACACAGACAAAGACAATTTGTACCCTGTTTATTACCTCCCAAATTTGAAATTTAATATTAAATATAGAAAGATAATAACATGGCATTGTACATGTTATCATAGTTCCTTCTTACCTATAATAATATTCTATCAGGATTGGGGAGAGAGGATAAAGCGCATAATTATTCTACTATAGAGAGGCAGTTTTATGGTCAAATAAAAATACTAGAGATTTTTAGATGGGAACCACCATATCAAAACTAGTAAAAATGAACACTTTTGACCTCTTTCCATCTTCTGTCTTATGTTGACATTGAAGACTTAAAATAAGGACAGTTATATATGTTACCATTTATAGTGATGCAGCTATACTAGAGTTATGGAATCAGAATTATATTCAGTTTGATGAGCACATTCTTTTCTCTCTCCTCCCCAATTCTCTCCCTTTATTCTCAACTTCCACTCTACCTCCCTTATATTCTTTTTTTTTTTTTTTTTTCCCTGAGGCTGGGGTTAAGTGACTTGCCCAGGGTCACACAGCTAGGAAGTGTTAAGTGTCTGAAACCAGATTTAAACTCAGGTCCTCCTGAATTCAGGGCTGATGCTCTATCCACTGCGCCATCTAGCTTCCCCTTCCCTTATATTCTAAAGTTTTTACAAGACCACATCTTCTTACTTAGATTAGTAGTTTATATTGTTCCTATAAAGCATTAAAACTGCTGAAACACTTCCTCTTCCAAGACATTTTTCTATCTCCTGGTTTCACACAAAACTAATTCACCAGTTCAAACTACAGCTGATTATTTTTGTGTGAAATAGGAATTTATTACTATTGGAGTTGGTATAGTGTGTAGAATACTAGATTCAAAGTAATATCAGAGTTCTAATCCTGTCTCAGATACTTGGTTTTGTGACTGAAAATTAGTCACTTAATCTCTCTCTTCCTCAGTTTCCTCATATGTGAAATGGTGATGATAACAATGTCTCATTCAGAAGTTAGTCATCAGGATCACATGAAATAACCATATTCAAAGCATTGTGCAAACTTTAAAGTGGTCTTTTTAAACTTTTTTTTCCCCATTCTTGACCTCTTTTATTCCAAGAAATGTTTACTTACCTCCAAGTATGTACTAATAAAAATAGACATACAAATCACACAGTTACTGATACTAAATCATAATTTCATGATCCTTACATTTAGTTATAAGACTCCACACGGAATCAAAAACCATCTTTTAAGAAGGTTGGGCTTTAAAGCTATATAAAAATGTTCAATGTTATAAATAAGTGGGTTTGAAAATAGTAACATTGTTGTTACCTTCAATGAATATTCTCTCTAAGAAAGAATATTATTTAAAATAATTCAAATCACATTTGTCTTAAAAATCATTCTGTAGCCCACATTCTTCTTTTTAAAAGATGAGAAAACTAAGGCTCTATTTGGAACTATCTCTCTTTGTTTTCACTGATAGTGACATACCTAAGATATAAATTTAGTTCTCCTCACACAAAATTTGTAATCTTTCTACTTTACCATCTAATGAGTGAGTCCATTTTTTCCTTAAGTCAACAAGATAAAATAAAATTATACATGAGAAGAAACTAGAAAAAAATTTTCTATCTCTTAAGATATAACCATATAAGATTTTATACAAGTATATGGCACTTCATAATAAATTATGGATCAAACATATAGTACATGGGATGGCATATTTTAGAATTATAGGTTGCTATGTATATGTTAAGGTACAGTATAACTTTGCCATTTGTATTATATGTACCTTTTTTCTATTTAAAAATACAATAGTACCTTTTGAAAAAGGAATGATTTGGTACGATATTGAACTTAAACTTACAAATTAACAGACCTCCAAATATTTCTCATTTATTTGCTGTTTGGAGCATCATTTAGCCATGGAATAAGATTCTATTTGAAATCTCCAAATTACTTAAAAACACCGAACAAGAACCCTATGTTTTATGGTACATTCTGCAAGAGAGAAGACTAAACTAAAAATTTTCATGTCTCAGAGAGGAAAAGAATATAAAAACTAATTTATTTTATTTAATAATATTTTATTTTTTAAATACAGGTAAAGATATTCTCCAATATTCATTTTTTCAAGACTTCAAGTTCCAGATTTTTCTGCCTCTCTTGCCTTCCCTCTCCCCAAGACAGCAGGTTATTTGATATAGGTTAAATATGATATATAATAATAATAAATAGGCTAAATGCAATTCTTTTAAACATATTTCTATATTTGTCATATTGTGCAAGAAAAATCAGACCAGAAGGGGTAAAACATGAAAAAGAAGCAAACAAAAGGTAAAAATATTAGCTTCACATTCAATCTCCATAGTTCTCTCTCTGGATGCAGATGGCATTCCCCATCCCAAGTTTGTTGGAATTGCCTTGAATCACCACATTATTGAGAAGAACCAAGTCCATCACAGCTGATAATCACATAATCTTCTTGTGTACTATATTGTGTTGGTTCTGCTCACTTCACTCAGCATCAGTTCACATAAGTCTTTCCAGGCTTTTCTGAGATCATTCTGCTCATTATTTCTTATAGTATAATAATATTTCATAGCATTCATATGCCATAACTTAATCAGACATTTCCCAACTAATGGCCATCCACTCAATTTCCAGTTCATTGTCACTACAAAAAGAAATCCTGGAAGTTTTATTAATACAAGACTCATTTACTAATAACCTAGTGTAATTTATTTTATTTAATGTGCGCTTTTGATACTGGTATTTTGTATTTTAGGGCCATATTTATCCAATAATCAATCATTGAAGATATTTACCTTATTATTTATTTAGATTAAATATATTTTTAAAATGCATATCAATATTTATTGTTTTATATTCTACTTTCTCTATGGAAATGTTATTTTTGGGGTGTTTGTTAAATTCAGAATTTTTAAAAATGAGTTTGTGTCTATGTTGGATGAGAAAGGAAAGGAAAGAAGATTGGTGATAACCATCTTAGATGCTATTCAATAGGTATTAGTATGTTGATAAAGATTACCAAACTATGTAGATTTTCTTCCCTTTGCAGTGCCATGTATAATCAGAGTTATATATTACTAAAAACTCTGTAAAGTATTGGTGATGACATTTCATTTCAAAGTTAGAATAGATGCAAGCTATCCAAATGTCATAATGACTGCTGTTCTCTTTGTTTAGCTGGATAGGTATATAGATATATCTATAAATATACATCAATATAACTATTTATATCTATTTACATATCTATATGATTATCTATTTATCAAATATAGGGTCATTCTTCAGGAAAGAAATAATTTCCCACAAAAATCAAAGAATAATAAATCTCCAGTTGGGTAAAAGTTCTCTTAAGAAATAATATATTTATATATCACTTTAGAGTTGTCAAAGCACTTCCCTTGTCTCAGCCCAATAAGTATAAAAATTGTAATCATAAATGGGTAGATAACAAAACTGAGGCTGAGAATAAGTCTTTTATAAAGTGAGTCAGAGTGGACTTAGATCTTGGTTTCTATTCAGTTTCATCTTATGAGAATTCACAGATCATTGTAGCCTATCAAATAATTGAATCCTGACTCTCATCCAGAATGTTAGCTATTCTTCCCAGGTTTGTGTCAACTGCAGATCTGCTAAACATGCAATCTACGTTTTCATCAAAGTCACTGGTAAAATGTTAAACAGCATGGAACAAGAACATATCCATGGAAAACTCAACTAGAGGCTTTTTTCCAAGTTGAAATGATATTTTTTAATGTTTCATTCTTGTAGTACTTTCTTTTTTTAATTAATAAAGCACTCTATAAATGGCATCACATCTAATAAATTACATAGCACTCTATTTCCAGGGTTAATGCAAATCTCTCTTTGAAGAACAGAACATGGCAAATTACAGGTTATTTTTAAATTGGATTTTTATTTATTTTGTTAAATGTTTCCCAATTACACATTAAAATTTTTTAATGTTCTTTTAAAAAAAAAATCACTCCCTCTTCCATCCTCCATCCACTACTTGAGAAGACAACTGATATTATAAAAATTATTATACATGTGAAATCACAAAATATTTCCATTTTAGCCATTTGTAAAAGAAAACACACAAAAACAGAGCAAAGAAAATAAGGAAAGTAAAATGTTTGCTGCAATATATACTAAGTTCATGAGTTTTCAGCATTTTTCAACATGAGTCTTTGGAATTATCTTGCATCATTTTTTTTTTTTTTTGATCAGAGTGACTTAAGTGCCTCAAAGTTGATCATTATTACAATATCATTTTTACTTTATACAATTTTTTTTAAAATTTTGCATCAGTTTACATTCTTCTTCCTAGGCTTTTCTGAAACTATTCTACTCATTATTTCTTATAGCACAATAGTATTCCGTTACAATCATGTACCACCATTTGTTCAGTCATTGCACAATTGACATAGATCTCTTCAATTTACAATTCCTTGACACAACAAAGATCTATTATAAACATTTTTTTTACAAATACCTTCTCTTCTCATTCCTTTGGTTTATTTCTTTGCTTTTTCTTATGATTTTTTCCCTTCTGGTCTGATTTTTCTTGCACAAACAAGACAAATATGGAAATATGTTTAAAAGGGATGTGCATATTTAACTTACATCAGATTGCTTGCTGTCTTGGGGATAGAGGACCTAAGGGAGGGAAGAAGAAAAATTTGAAACACAGAGTCTTATAAAATGGATTGTAAAAACTACCTTTACATGTGTTTGAAAAAACAAAATACTATTGAAAAAAATTTCAAATTAAAAAAAAATAGATGATATGGGAGTAATTGTATTTTTCTGTAACCACTCCATATCTTCAGCCCTCTATAAGAGGCATAAAGTTATCATTGGGCTTAGAATAAATTTTTTCTTAGAATAAATTTTTACTAACTATGAAATCCCTATCAATATTTGATTTTTCCTTCTAAAGCTCTAGGAACTATGATCTTTAGATTTTAACATCGAATTGCAATATCAGCCAAAGGCCAACCATAAAAGTCCACAAAGTGATTACAAGACTAATATTTCTTACATTAATGTTTGCATACAAAAATATCTATAATTTTTTCTACATGATTTTTAGGTCATAATATATAGTATGTGATTCCATTACTTATCTTTCAACAGCACTACAAAAGCAATATTATTTCTCTTATTCATGTTGTCTAGATGATATTATTGATACAGAAAAAAAATAGTTTTCGCACTATTTGTCCATTAGTCATCACATTAACCAAAGTATAAGCATCAATAAACAAAAATAAATACAAGTTTATGTAGAAAAAATCTTTGGAATTAAAAACTGTAATGCTACTGTAATGCAGAAAATATTTGTACCATATTTTTAATTAAATAATAAGAACAAATAGAAATGCATACATTGTATGAAAACAATGTCTGCAGAAAATAAAACTCTACGTTAGGTAGTCATTTATTTTTCCTCACTACAGATGGACACAATAACTGTGAAAAAAGTAAAATCATACACATAAAACTGCAAACTCTGATAAAGTAAAAATATGATGAATATAAAATAACAATATTTTCCTGAGAAGTTATTTCCCTCCCTTAATGAACCTATGCAATTTGTCCGTGATTTATTTTGGCTACCACTGGTTCAGCTTTAAGAATGAATGAAAATCCAAAATTAGAAATTTATCAAGAACAATAACTATCAATAAGCACATATCACCTCTTTTTCCCTTCCTCTATAAAGTGTTTACATGTGTTTTGTAAAAATGTAAATACAAGTTGACATGTCTAAATTGGCCAAAATTTTCTCTCTATGAGAACAGAAGTCCATACAATCTTGTAGCTGTCAAGTTAAATTCCCCAAAGACAATGCTAGTGAAGGGAAAAGGTGAAAAGATGTGCAAGTTATTTTTATATTGTTTCTCAGAAGAAGACATGCAAAGTGTTGTCATCTCTCAAGCTGAATCTTGATAGTTAACAGTGATGACAAGGGAATTCCCCAATGAGCCTTCTAAATGTCAGTGTGTAGAATACTGATTGTTGCTTTACTCTCTTGCCTTTTTTCATTGATCCTTATTTTTCTGGGAGAATTCAATATATGTTGAAATTTCCATCAAAAGAGTTAATAAAGGCACTTAAAGATTCAGTTTATTCTCCTGAGTTTATTTTTTTTCTCAGGACCATGACAAAAAGAATGACCTCAAACTTTGAAAGTCCAAGATCAAGTATTACATATACAAAGCCAGCAGCTAGATTTCACAGTAAATAGTGCTGGACCCAGAGTCAAAAAAAATCAAAGGTCAGATCTGGACAAGAATTCTTACTATGCCATCTGTATGACTATGGGCAAGTCACCTAACTTCTTTTTATTAACTTTGAAATGGGGACAATAATAATCATACCTTTCCAGGATTGTTATATGGATCAAAAAACAATAGTTGTAAAGTGCTTAGAACAGTGATTGGTATATTTTAAGTGATACATAAATTGTCATCTTTTATTATGATGATGATGATCATATTATTATAGATCTAATTGACTACCAATTTATGCATATCATGAAAAAAGATCCTCTTGTTAATAATAAATAATTAATAACCAATTATTATTATTATTGAAATGGTCAATTATAGTCATAGTTTTCCTGATACTGAACCAACCCTGAAATTCTGGTATAAATCCCACTTGGTCATAGTATATTATGCTATTGATAATTTATTGTAATCTCTTTGCTAATATTTTGTTTAAAATTTTTGCACCAATATTCATTAGGAAGACTGGTCTGTAATTTTCTTTATTTTGGCTCTTCCTGGCTTAGGGATTACTACCATATTTGTATAGTAGAATGAATTTGGCAGGACTTGTTTCCCTTTTTTTCCAAATATTTTACATAGTATTGGAATTAATTATTCTTTAAATGTGGTAGAATTGACTTGTGAATCCATCTGGCTCTGGATATATTTTCTTAGAAAATTCATTAATAGCTGATTCAATTTCTTTTCCTAAAAATGCTTCTATTTAAGTATTTTATTTCTGCTTCTGTAATTCAGGGCAATTTGTATTTTTATAAATATCATCCATTTCATTAGATTGTCAGATTTGCTGTCATACAGTTGGGCAAAATAGCTTCTAATTATTGTTTTAATTTCTTTTTCATTGGTGGTTAACCCTTTTAATTTTTGATGCTGGTGATTTGGATTTTTTTTCTTTCCTTTTTCTAAACAAATTAACCAAAGGTTTATCTAACTTGTTGGTTTTTTCATAAAACCAACTTTTATATTTATTAATTAGCTCAATTGTTTTCTTAGTTTCAGTTTTAGTCATATCACCTTTGACTTTCAGAATTTCTACTTTTGTATTTACTTGGGGGGTTTTAATTTTTTTCCTAGCTTTTTTTAGTTGCATGCTTAATTCATTGATCTTCTCTTTCTATATTTTATTCATGTAGCTGTTAAAAAATATAAAATTTCCCCCAAGAGGTGCTTTGGCTGCATGCTATAGTTTTTGATATGTTTTCTCATTATTATCATTCTCTTGGATGAAATTATAGATTGTTTCTGTGATTTGTTTTTGATCTACTCATTGTTTAGAATTAGATTATTTAATTTCCAATTGGTTTTTAATCTATCTTTCCTTGTTATTTTAATATAATTTCTGTTACATTGTAGTCTAAAAAGGATGTCTATACTATTTCTGCTTTTATGCACTTGATTGTGAAATGTTCATGTCCAATACATGGTCAATTTGTGTATAGATGTCATGTTCTGCTGAAAAAATGTCATATTCCTTTCTGTCTCTATTAAATTTTCTCCAGAGGTCTATCATATTTAGATTTTCTAGGATCCTATTAACCTCCTTAGTTTCCTTCTTGTCAATTTTGTGGTAAGATTTGTCCAATTCTGTCAGGGGGAAGGTTGAGGTCCCCTACTAATATAGTTTTGCTGTCTATTTTTTCCTGTAACTGACAATTTATTCTCTAAGAATTTGTATGCTCTACCACTTGATTCATACACACTTAATATCATTATTACTTCATTGTTTACTTTTTATCAAAATGTACTTTCTTTCCTTAGTTCCCTTAATTAGATTTATTTTTACTTTAGCTAGGATCAGAATTGCTCCCTTCTGATTGTTTTATTTCAGCTGAAGAATAATAAATTCTGTTCCAGCCTTTTACCTTTAATCTGTATGTATCTCTCTATGTTAAATATGTATTTTTTAAACAACATATTGTAGATTCTGTTTTTAAATATACTTTGCTATTTGTTTCTGTTTTATGGGAAATTTATCCCATTCATTCACAATAACAGTTATTATTACCAGCTCGGTATTTCCCTCCATCCTTTTCCCCCTACTCCTTATATTATTTTGTTCTCTCTTTCTACTCTGTCCTTAGTCATACATATTCTTTTATTAATAGTTTTTATTTACCAGATATATGCATGGGTAATTTTACAACATTAACAATTTCCAAACCTTTTGTTCTAATTTTCCCCTCCTTCCCCCTCCCCAAGGTAGCAGTTTGACTAATACATATTAAATATATTAAAGTATAAATTAAATACAATATATGTATACATGTTCAAACAGTTGTTTTTCTGTACAAAAAGAATAGTGTACAATTAGCCTGTGAAGGAAATAAAAAAATGCATATATTTTTTTACCCACCTCACTTATTACCTTATCTCCTATTACCTCTTCCCCTTGTCTTTGCAGTGTTTTTAACTCACCTCATCCACTATCTAATCTTTTATCAGCTCTTTCCCCTCTTCTCTTCCCTTTTTTTCTCTACTGTTTCTGCCCTTCTATTTAGTTCTCCCCTTTTCTTTCTTCTCCTACTTCTTTATAGGGTTAGATAAATTTCTATACCCAAATGAATGATTATGTTATTCTCTCTTAAAGTGAAAACTGATGAGAGCAAGCTTCAGACAATATTTATCCCCCTTCCTTCTTCCCTGGATCATAATAGTTCTTTTGTACCTCTTCATGTGATTTAATTTGTCCTATTATAAGACTTTCCTCTTCTTCTAGTACAGAGCTTTCCCTTTTCCTTAATGTCTTTTTCTCTGATATCATCACATCAGAGTTCTTTCACAACCACATCCTATTTCCATCTGATCGACCCCTCTGTCTGCCCCAGTAACAGATATATTTCCCAAGAATTACAGATATCACTTTCCCATGTAGGGATGATAACAATTTAACCATTAAATAATATATATTATCCCCCTGTTTATGTTTCTATCCTTCTCTTGAATCCAATAATTTCTTGAGAAATGATTGAAAACCTCTTACTTCATTGAAGATCCATTGCCTCCCCTAAAGATGACCCTCAAAATTGCTGGTTAGTTGATTCTTGTTTGTAACTTCAGGACCCTTGCCTTCTGGAATATGGTATTCTAGGCCCTCCAATCCTTTATTATAGAAGCTCTCAGACTCTGAGTAATTCTAACTATTGTTCTTGACATTAGCATTGTTTTTTTTTGTCAGGCAGTTTGCAGCACTTTTTCCTTTTTAGTTTGGAGTTTTGCAACAATGTTCCTTTGGATTTTCCTTGTGAGATCTCTTTCCAGTGATGATTGATGGATTCTTTTCCCCTCTGTTTCTAGAATATGAGGGTAGTTATCCTCAATTGTTTCTTGGAGAACACTATATAATCTTTTCTTTTTTAGTCATGGCCTTCAGGGATATCAATAATGTTTAAATTGTCTCTTTTGAATCTATTTTCCAGGTGGGCCATTTTTGTAATGAGGTATTTTACTTTTTTTTTTTTTTTTCATTTTTCATTCTTTTTAGTTTGACTGCTTCTTCATGTCACATAGAGTCATTAGCTTCTGTTCTAGTTTTTTTTTTATTTTCATTTATTTTATTCAATATTTTCCAATTACATTTTAACCTAGTTCTCATATACTCTATACTGATCAAATAACAGGTCCAAGATCAAAAAGAAAAATAACTATTAAGTATAAAGGAGGACAGGGAAAAGCCCAATATATACAAAATTATTTCTTATAGAATTTTTTGCAATACTAAAGAGATGAAAAGAGTGAGAATACATCGATTGTGGATTGTCTGAATAAATTTTGGTATATCAATATAATGAAACATCATAAGAAATGGTAAATATGAAAAATTCATAGATGTTTTGGAAGATATATAAACTGACAGAGCAAAGTAAGCAGAACTAGAATAATTATGTGATGAAGAAAAAACAACTCTGACAATAGGCAAGGCCCAGCCTCCCTGGATCCTAGTTTCTTCATCTATAAAATAAACATATTAGAGTAAATAGAGTATAAGTTTCCTTCCAACTAACTAGATTTCTCAAAAAAAAAAAAAAGAAAAGAAAAAGAAAGGAAAAAAAAACACTAAAATACATCAGAACTCAGATCAATTTAGTTATCAATCATATCTTCCAAAGATTCATGATGTAGAATCACTGAAAATGATAGTAATATTTTAAAGCCCCAATAAAAATTTCCTTTTTCTTTTTTTTTTTAATTTTTTTATTATATATATATATATTTATAATATTATCCCTTGTATTCATTTTTCCAAATTAACCCCCCCTCCCTCTATTCCCTCCCCCTGATGACAGGCAATCCCATACATTTTACATGTGTTACAATATAGTCTAGGTACAATACATGTGTGTGAATATCATTTTCTTGTTGCACATTAAGTATTAGATTCCGAAGGTACATGTAACCTGGGCAGACAGATAGTAGTGCTAACAATTTACATTCACTTCCCAGTGTTTCTTCTCTGTCCATCATTGATCAACTGGAAGTGAGTTGGATCTTCTTTATGTTGAAGATTTCCACCTCCATCAGAATACATCCTCATACAGTATTGTTGTTGAAGTGTACAGTGATCTTCTGGTTCTGCTCATTTCACTCAGCATCAGTTAACCTAAGTCTCTCCAAGCCTCTCTGTATTCCTCCTGCTGGTCATTTCTTACAGAGCAATAATATTCCATAACCTTCATATACCATAATTTACCCAACCATTCTCCAGTTGATGGACATCCATTCATCTTCCAGTTTCTAGCTACTACAAAAAGAGCTGCCACAAACATTTTGGCACATATATGTCTCTTTCTGCTCTTTAGTATTTCTTTGGGATATAAGCCCAGTAGTAGCACTGCTGGGTCAGAGGGTATGCACAGTTTGATAACTTTTTGGGCATAATTCCAGATTGCTCTCCAGAATGGCTGGATTCTTTCGCAACTCCACCAGCAATGTATTAGTGTCCCAGTTTCCCCACATCCCCTCCAACATTCATCATTATTTGTTCCTGTCATCTTAGCCAATCTGACAGGTGTGTAGTGGTATCTCAGAGTGGTCTTAATTTGCATTTCTCTGATCAGTAGTGATTTGGAACACTCTTTCATGTGAGTGGATATAGTTTCAATTTCTTCCTCTGAGAATTGTCTGTTCATATCCTTTGACCATTTATCAATTGGAGAATGGTTCGGTTTCTTATAAATTAGGGTCAGTTCTCTATATATTTTGGAAATGAGACCTTTGTCGGAACCTTTGTTTTTAAAAATATTTTCCCAATTTGTTACTTCCCTTCTAATCTTTTTTGCATTAGTATTATTTGTACAGAAACTTTTTAGTTTGATGTAATCAAAATCTTCTATTTTGTGATCAATAATGATCTCTAGTTCTCCTCTGGTCATAAATTCCTTCCTCCTCCACAAGTCTGAGAGGTAGATTATCCTCTGTTCCTCTAATCTATTTATTATCTCCCTCTTTATGCCTAAATCATGGACCCATTTTGATCTTATCTTGGTATATGGTGTTAAGTGTGGTCTGTTCTAGTTTTTAATGTGTGATTTTCTTCAGTTAGTTTTTGTATCTCTTTCTCCAGATGGTTAATTCTATTTTTGAAGTTGTTTTCTTCAGTGGATTTTTTTGTTGTTGCTGCATTTGACCAATTGTAACTTTTAAGAAATTGCCTTCTTTTCCAAACTGTTGACTCTCTCTTGTATACCTCTCATTTCTTTCCCAATTTTATTTTATTCTCTTATTTGCCTTTTAAAATTTGTAAAGTTTATACACACACACACACACACACACACACACACACACACACACACACTTCCAAGCAGCTTCTTTAGGCTTCAGATCAATCCAAATCATTCTTTGAAATTTCCTCTGTGGAAATTCTGTCCTGTCCTTATCTGAGTTGGTGCTTTGGTCTTCCCTGAAACCATAGTAGCTTTCTATGGTCTTTCTGTTTCTTGCTCCTTTTATTTTGTTATTTCCTCTTTTTTTCTTTTTTCTTTTTTTGGTCCAGATTTGGTTCTAGGGTAAAATGGGCACTGTCCCAATCTTCCTATGCAGTTTTGAGCATTGACTTCTAGAACAGGGGTCACTCACATTTGCATGGGGTAACTTCACTTGTTCTTTTCAGGAAAAACCCTGGTTTCCCAGTTTGCCTTCTGAGCTGGGACTGGAGGCTACCCCACTGATCTGCTCTTCTACTAAGTCAGGATCAAGGGATTCAGTTGCTAATTTGTTGTGGTTAAAATCCTATTTTACTAGCTTTCCAGTGAAAGTGACTTTTCTTGAAGTTTTTTCCAATCTGTCTTAAACAGGAGAGTGCTTCATTCCATCATACTCTGTTTAGAGGCTTGGTTTCATGTGTTTTTTTGTTTGTTTGTTTGCTGAAGCAATTGGAGTTTTGTGACTTGCTCAGGGTCACACAAAGTGTTAAGTGTCTGAGATTAGATTTGAACTCAAGTCCTCCTGAAGTTAAGGCTGGTACTCTATCCACTGCATCACCTAGCTGCCCCAATTTCATGTGCTTTTTAAGGGAAACTGGGAGAGCTTGAGCACTTTCATGACTTCACTCTGCCATCTTGGATCCACCCCCAGAACTCTCATTTTCATTTTTAAGGGTATATTGAAAAGCTACCAGTATCAAAAGAATATCATTAAGCATACAGAAGCAGATTTTCCATGATCAAGAGGCAATTCTCTCCCATTAAGTGTCCATTGTATTATCCTATGCAGTAGGATCATACATATATTTATATAGTCCCTTTAATAGGTATGTGATATCTCTCCAGAAAAGGTAAATGTCCCTCTGGTTTTAGAATCAGAGGCTCTGCTAGGCCTTGGTTAACCCAATTGATGTTGATTTTGCATGAATGAAGAGTACAACTAATTCAGACGAAATATTTTCTTTTCCTCATTATTATGATATGTGAAAACCCACAAAAGTCATATTCCCTTCTGTAAAAGAAATGGCTGCTCAATTAGTCAGCCTTTAAAATATAGCTATAATCTTGGGTGGATAATCTTTAATCTCTAATCATCCATTATATTTCAGTTCTACTTATTTGGTCATTAGTCATTCATAACAGTTCTTTGGGAAGAAAGGATACCAAGCTGGTGAATTTTGATGAGAGAGGTAGAAATATTGAAAAGCATGACATGTTGGTCATCCTGGATGAGCTGCCAAAGTAGAACATCTGAAAGCAATTTTGAGCAACATAATGGAACCAAATTCTAGAAAGTGATGAGAGACCCTAAGGTAAGGTAAAGAAATAGAAAATAAAATGAGATTAGACATTCTTTTATCTCCTATCTTCCTCAATCCCAAACCTTGTCAGCAGGAAATAATTAATACCTTTGTCTTCAAATCTAAGCATATCTAAACTTTTTTTCTATTCACTTATCATATTCCATTTGGACTTATAGTTGTAAGTAAATCAATCTTATCTTCTTTATTGAAATATAAGTTCTTATAGGTCAAGAAATATAGATTAATTTTGTGTCCAGGCAATATTAAGAAAACCTTTAATATGTTTAATTAAACTAGTTGAATGAGGACCAACTTCACCTTTTCTAATGGCAACTCTGCATGTAAAATGCAACTTTCTAATATGTCCTTTCTCAAGTCCTATCACAAATAGCAAATACAATATGAGTTAGTTAAAAGTTTAAAAAGTCTGTTCAAAGTATAAGTGTGAGCAATGAATAGGAAAATTCTTCACTAAGCCATAGTACATCTTTCATAGTTACGTGAAACTTTGTTTTATTTTTTTTCCTAATTGGTTCAAGACTCCTCCCAGGTTCTCCCACAACAAAGAATCTGCACATATTGATTTTCTATCACAAATAAATATTCTCCCACACATATATATGTTATCTTCTGTGTGTGGTTTACATAGATATTATTTAAAAATCAACAACTATTTTAGAAAATATTTCCTCTTCAAACATTAAGACTTTGTATTTGCTTTATTACCAGTTGAGCTAAATATAGTAAATAATTAGTAATAGAAGTTTCATCCCATTGAACATTATTCTTCAATGGAAAATGATGTTTTGTGTCTAAGATGCCACCTGCTGTTCCCTTTTTATAGTACAAAGTGAATTCACGTGAAAAAATTCTAGTCTTGAAAATACATTTTTCATCTTTGTCTATTTTATCTTGAATTGTATATCAAAATACTAGAAGAATGCAACAAATATTATTTAAACAAGTCTAATCATTAAGTAATGATTGAAATGCATTCAGAAACCTGTCACTTTTTTCTTTTTAAAAAAATTAGACATGTGATATCAACAATGTACAGAGGCCCTAGTGAGCAATATTTTAGCTAATGCAAATCTCCAAATGCTCTGTAACTTATGATGTGAAAGACTACTGTGAGGTCAGCTGACTTGTTTATGTCCTCACAAATACTATATGTCAGAGTTGGGAGTTGAACTCTTTCTATATTCCTGATCTGTTGCCTCCCCACATTGTCTTTCTATGATTTTTTTTCTTTTTTTTAATTAAGAGTATTTTATTTTTCCAAATACATTCAAAGATAGTTTCAAACATTCATCTTTAAAAAACCTTGTATTCCAAATTTTTCTCCCTCTCTCTGTCCCTTCCCCCTTTCCCTAGACAGCAAGCAATAAATATGTTAAGCATGTGCAGTTCTAAATACAGTTCCCTATTCATCATGCTGAACAAGAAAAAGGGGGGAAATATGAAAAAGGAAAAAAAAGCAAATAACAAAAATATGAAAACACTATACTTTTACACACTTTCAGTCTCCATATTTCTCTCTAGATGTGGATAGCTTTTCCTATCTCAACTCTATTGAAAATGCCTTGAATTACCTCATTAGAGTTAAGTGCATCATGATCGATTGTTACATAATCTTGTTGTTACTGTGTATAATGTTCTCTTGGTTCTCTAAACATTGATAAATACAGAATTCAGCAGCTTCTACAACAGTTCTTGATGAAATATCTAAACCAATTAGAATATTCCTTATTAATTGACAATCTTTTAGAGGTCCTCTGAGAAGTTTTCTGAGGCAAGCATTTAAATACACACACATACACATGTATGCATATATATATTTTTTTTCTCACAAGAACATAATATACTAAATTAGTTAATAATTGTAATTTATTTTTGAACACATCTTAGGGAATTTCTTCCAATGTATTCCTTTACTATATCAGAGAACCATTATTTAAAGCAATAAGGGTAATGTCTGGATCTGTAATTTCAAATTTTCACGTGAGAAAATTGTATCTATAATACAGGTTGTCACCTTGATACAACTTATAGTATTATAGAATTGTCTAAAGCATTTGAGTGTTAATATTATTGAGTGTTAATTATTAACTAACCCATGGTCACACAGCTAATATGTCTCAAATGTGAGGGTTGTGCTCAGGCCCTCTGAATTCCAAGAACCTCTATCCAGATATTATAAGATATATTTGGCATCTGAGAGTATTCAAATTCAGGGAGATTAAATGACTTATTTAAGATAACAAATTTAATAATTATAAAAAGCTCCCTCCTGCCTCCAATTGCTATTCTCTTCTCAGGTTCATCATGTAAGTCATCTCCAAAACTGAAAGGCCAGAATTAGAATGATGTGTGGATACATGTTTATTGGAGAAGCCATATTCTCTAATTCATTTCATCACTTTTATTAAGGAGGTTTTTAAAAGTATTCATGTAAAAGCAAAAAGTGATTAGTTGACTAGCTAGAACATTATTAATAATATGTAATTTGAAGTAGTTATATGATTTAATGGGAAAGCCCTGGCTCTGAAGTAAAAAATTTTATGTTTGAATTTAATCTCTGTAACCATAGTCAAATCACTTAACAGCACACAGTTTAAGGTTCCTCAGCTAAAAATTAAAAATATAAATAATTGATCTTTTCCATCCTTTCTATGATTATGATTTACTTAGCAGACATCCTACTGATACAATGGAGTAGAATATCATCAATCTTGCTGAATAGTTCATTTTACTAAATATAGTGTAAAAAAAGGAAATCCTTGACATTTTAACAAGCAAAAATTAGTTCTTTCTGAAAAAGTTATTCTGTTCCTTTTCTTGCAATTATTTCAATTCATCATATTTTTATTAGGTACAGTACTTAGCTAGGTGCTGAGATATAATGAACTTTCCCAGATACAAATGATAACAAAAATTACCTCAGTCCTTTCCCTCAAAGAGTTTTCATTCTTCTGGTGTTATAGAAAAGAAGGATTATAACACATAAAAGGAGGGTTTAATATGGGATAGTTATGATGAACCAAAGGAGAAATCCAAAGTGTTCTGAGAAAGAGACAGAGAATATTTTATCTGGGGGCTGAAAAGTAGGTTTTTTTTTATAAAGGACATGAATTGAACCTTGAAGAAATAGACAATTTGTTAAGTGAAGTTGAGAAGATAATACATTCTAGGAATGATAAAAGCCCTACACTGAGGTAGGAGACAATACTTTTACTTCAGAAAAATGTTGAATATTTTTTAACTTGTAGGCTATAATAGATTGATAGAGAATAGTGCTAGAAAAAGAAATTTTTGGCAGTTTATGGAAAGTTATAAATGCCAAACTAAGGAGTTTATAATATTCCAAATGAAATAGAGGTACTGAATTTTTTAAACCAGGGACTGCTATGATAGAAAATAATTTTATGTGTGGTAATGAAAAGACAGATGATTATTTTTGGAAATGAGAATTTGAGCAGCTAATATTAATTACTTTTGTGGCAGGATTATTGAGGTCCAAGGATGCTTGGATATATTTGGCTAAAAGGGAAGACATAACTAATTATTGAAAGAGATGATGAGATTGAGGGAGAATATGGATATGGTTGAGGTAGATGGATTGGACAGACACACAAACATAGTATGTGAATATATACATATATGTATGTGTATGTACATATAAACATGTATATAAACATATATATATACACACACACACATACACACACACAAATACTGTCTAGTTCTTGGGGAAATTCAAATTAATTTAATTGCACTAAAATGAAATACTGAGGGTGCTGAATATACAAAATCTTAAAATCCTATTTTTATAGCCCAAATGAAAGACTTTCTATTGTGTAGCCTGGAGAAGGAAAGATTTAGATGATAAACATGATAACTCTTCAGTATCTGAAGGGTTAACATGTAAAAGAAGGATTAGGCTTATTGTACTTTAACAGAACTAGGACTAAAAAGGTAAAAGTTAAGAGAGTGGCTCTTGATTACACACAAAGGGAAGTTTTTCTAACATTACAAAAGAAGTTACATAAAATAAAATGAGTTGGCTTAGAAACTAATGAGTTTTATGTCACTGAAAGTCTTCATGTGGCAAAAGATGAATGATTCCTTTTTGGAGACTTTGTATACAATAGTCACATTTTTAGACTAGGTTGGAAAAGTTAATCTCAGAGGTCCCTTACATCTATGAGATTTTATGATCTATAATTTGAGATTTAGTCCAGAATGTATTAAGAAAATATGTAATTTTTTTTAATGATTCATCACTCGGTATCCTTGAAAAATTAATGAACTTATTTAGCTCAATTCATGAGTAGTATAAAGTAAGTTTGGTTCATGCTCTACTAATCATTCTCAAAAATCAATAGAAAAGTGATTCCCCTATGAAATATTACATTTATTCGAGAATTGCAGTCACTAGGACTTCTTTATCAAAGATTATTTTAAATTTGTGACAGTATAGACAAGTTAGCTGACATAGTTATCTTAATAGGAGGGGGGAGCACAGAAAAATATTTTAATATCATTTTACATAAGCTATTGAACTTAGTCTTCTGGACCTGAAACCCTGAAGAATTTCTTGCTTTTGCCTATCCTCTTTCTCTCTTCCTCTCCCTTCCTCCCTCCCTCCCTCTCTCTCTCTTTAAATGACAGTGCATAATATATTTCAATATTTCAAAGTATCTATGATGTCACTAGTATAAATACTCAATGAGCACAGCTATTCCTATACAGCTTAGCAAATATCTTTTTTTTTTTTTTTTTTTTATCATGAGTATCTATGTTCAAAGACATTCAACAACTGGTAACTAAACTTTTGTGTTAAGACTTGAGGTGACAGACATTCAGTCCAACACTGCCAATCATGAATACTTGAACTTTGCCAAGTTTGGCAAAGACTTCAGCCTTCTATCCTGTTGGCATGTCTTTCAGAATTCAGGGTTCTCAAATTATTATTCTTTGAAGATGAAATAATGGTATACTTGGAGAATCCTAGAGAATCAACTAAAAAACTGTTAGAAACAATGCACAACTTTAGCAAAGTTGCAGGTTACAAAATAAATCCACACAAATCATCAATATTTTTATATATTACCAATGAAGTCCAGCAGCAAGAGATACAAAGGGAAAATTCATTCAAAATAATTATCAATAATACAAAATATTTGGGAATCTATCTGCCAAGGGAAAGTCAGGAACAATATGAATACAACTACAAAACACTTTCCACAGAAATAAAATCAGATCTAATCAGTTGGGAAAATATCAAGTATTCATGGGTAAGCTGAGCAAAAATAATAAAAATGACAATACTACCTAAATTTATTTATTTAGTGCTACACCAATCAAACTCCCAAGAAATTATTTTACAGATCTAGAAAAAATAATAACAGTTTATCTGGAAGAACAAAAGGTCAAGAATTTCAAGGGAATTAATGAAAAAAAAATGCAAATGAAAGTGACCCAGCTGTGCCACTTTCTGGAAAGCAGTGGTCATCAAAATTATTTGATACTGGCTAAGAAATAGAGTAGCCTATCAATGGAATAGGTTAGGATCATAAGATAAGATAGTCAATAATTATAGTATTCTAATGTTTTACATACCCAAAGATCCTAGCTTTTGTGATAAGAACTCACTATTGCCCAAAAATGCATGGAAGACATTAGGGCTTGACCCACACCAAACACTACATACCAATATAAGAACTAAATGGGTTCATGACTTAGATATAAAGAGTGATATTATAAGTAAATAGAAGAACATAGGATAATTTTCCTCTGAGATCTTTGGAGAAGGAAGGAATTTGTGTCCAAAAAAAAAAAAAAAACTGGAACTCATGAACATCAGATAGATAATTTTGTTTATATTAAGTTAAAAACTTTTTGTATAATGGAATATTATTGCTCTGTAAGAAATGACCAGCAGGAGGAATACAGAGAGGCTTGGAGAGACTTAAATCAACTGATGCTGAGTGAAATGAGCAGAACCAGAAGATCACTGTACACTTCAACAACAATACTGTATGAGGATGTATTCTGATGGAGGTGGAAATCTTCAACATAAAGAAGATACAACTCACTTCCAGTTGATCAATGATGGACAGAGGTAGCTACACCCAGAGAAGAAGCACTGGGAAGTGAATGTAAATTGTTAGCACTAATATCTGTCTGCCCAGGTTACATGTACCTTCGGATTCTAATGTTTATTGTGCAACAAGAAAATGATATTCACACACATGTATTGTACCTAGACTATATTGTAACACATGTAAAATGTATGGGATTGCCTGTCATCGGGGGGAGGGAATAGAGGGAGGGGGGATAATTTGGAAAAATGAATACAAGGGATAATATTATAAAAATATATATATAATAAAAAATTTAAAAAAAAACTTTTTGTATAAACAAAACTAATGCAGGCAAGATTAGAAAGCAATCAATAATTTTTTATGTTTTTTTTTACATTTTTACATTTAAGGATTCTGATAAAAGCCTCATTTCCAAAATACAAAGAGAATTAATTCAAATTTATAAGAATTCAAGCCATTCTCCAACTGACAACTAGTCAAGAATATAAACAGATAATTTTCAGATGAAGAAATTAAAGTCGTTCCTAATTATATGAGAAGATGCTCTACTATTAATCAGAGAAATGCAAATTAAGACAACTCTGAGATACCACTAGACACCTCTCAGATTGGCTAAGATGACAAGTAAAGATAGTGATGAATGTTGGAGGGGATGTAGGAAAACTGGGACACTAATACATTGTTGGTGGAACTGTGAAAGGATCCAGCCATTCTGGAAAGCAATTTGGAACTATGCTCAAAAAGTTATCAAATTGTGCAAACCCTTTGAGCCAGCCGTGTTGTTACTGGGCTTATATCCCAAAGAGTTCTTAAAGGAAAGAAATAGATCCACGTAGACAAAATGTTTATGGTAGCCCTTTTCATAGTGGCAAGAAACTGGAAACTGAGTGGATGCCCATCATTTGGAGAATGGCTGAATAAGTTATAGTATATGAATGCCATGGAATATTGTTATTCTATTAGAAATGATCAGAAGAATGATTTCAGAGAGGCCTGGAGACTTATATGAACTAATGCTGAGTGAAATGAGCCAGAACCAGGAGATCATTATACACAGCAACATCAGTATTATACAATGATATAATTCTGATGAATGCAACTCTTTTTAACAATGAGATGATTAATACCAGTTCCAGTAATCTAGACAGAGAGCCAAATACACCCAGAGAGAGGACTGTGGGAACTGAATGTGGATCTCACTCTTTTTGTTGTTTTTCACTTTTAGTTTTCTTATGTTTATTATTTTCTTTTTTTTATCTGATTTTTCTTATGCAGCAAGAAAATTATATAAATATGTTTATACATTTTAAAAAAGAGAATTCGGGCACCTAGGTGGTGCAGTAGATAGAACACTAGCCCTGAAGTCAGGAGGACCCGAGTTGAAGCCTAGTGTCAAGACACAATACTTCCTAGCTGAGTGTGACTCTGGACAAGTTACTTAACCACAATTGCCTCAGGAAAAAAAAATCAGGGCTCTCTTCATGTTGGATATGTCCTTTTAATAAGAATTTAGTGGAACTATTTGAT
This sequence comes from Sminthopsis crassicaudata, assembly GCF_048593235.1. NCBI lineage: Eukaryota > Metazoa > Chordata > Mammalia > Dasyuromorphia > Dasyuridae > Sminthopsis > Sminthopsis crassicaudata. The sequence continues at coordinate 245,435,654 of NC_133619.1, forward strand.
GTTTGTGAATTTAATACTAATAGTACTTTCATTGTAAAATCAGGATTCTCTGAGAGAACCTTGAAGAATACAATGGAGTCAACTATCTGAGTAGTAATACCAAAACGTGAGCAGTGGTAAAGAAAATATGGCATTAGCTTTAAAGTATCATTAGCCAAATTGAAATGCTAATTCTGATAGTTTCAATAAATTAAAACTGGAAGCAAGGATATTCTAGCTGTCTCAAGCCAAATGCATTCTCAGTAAGTCCATTAAGTCTGGTAGAACTAAACCTACATTTCCTTCTCCAAGTCATAGCATTAATATACTATATTCCATATCTTCAGAATGAATACCAGATAGACCGCAATTCTTCTTTGGAGCAGAGATTGTTTTACAGCATATGGAAATGGTATGCTCTATCAGTTGAAAGATTGCACTGGGCCTGCCAGATGTTTGTATCTGAATAATATACAACACCATTCAAAATATAGGTCAGCCAGTGAATCCTCATGACTAATGTTTCTGTATGAACACCTGCACCCTTATATAGGTAATGCTCGGAATTAAGAAAGAATAGGACAATTTCTCATCCAGTTTTATTGCTTGTAAAAAATGAAGACATTTTATATAAGTTTTCATATTCATTATAATAAAAGCTCCAACTGACATTTTAGGTTGTTTCTGGGCCAGTAATGGAAATGCAGATTTCAGTTGAACTGCAGTCATCATTAATGCTAATTGTATAAACTAATTTATATATTAAAATTATCCCCTAGCTATTCACATTCAGATTTGATTGATGGCTGCATTATACTGTATTATGGTTTTGAACTGAGCAGTATTGCAAAAAGGTTGCAATTAATAAATCTTGATATCTTTCCATACATATTTTTAGGAAATAATTACAATGATATTAGTGTTTCTCTTAACTTAATATCCTCTATTTTCTGAAAGGTACACTAGCATGAAACAAGAGATACATTACTTTGTAAAAGATATGTATCAGGAGCTTTCCCAAGACCTGAATGCCTGCCCAAAAGAAATATTCTCTGTAGTGCCATCTTATGGTTCAATAATTCAACTGCACCTGGTGGTCAAAGAGGTTATTTGAAGAGCATGTATAACAAGAACAACAGCATATAATATATCTCAGTGAAAACACATACAATATTACAGAGAAAAGTCAGTTCACCTGAAATTTCTCATTATGGTCCAACTGTTGTCTTTTGGCATAATTTATCTCAAGTTTTACACCTTCTCAGACAAAAAGCTAGTGGTGGTTAATTTGCTATTTCTATGGGGTTAGTGTTGTTGTTTTTAATTATGGTTATATTATTCCAGATTTTTGAGATTTTTAAGGATTTAAGTATTGTATTCAAATAATATGAAGGAAGTGGTTTATCTCTAATGCACCTCTTTCCCTTAGGATGCTTTTTATGCAAAATTCAGGAAAAATTATTCAAAATTTTTGAATTCAAGAAGACTAAGAAAGATTTCAAAGTTCATTTAAGTCAGTTAACTAGCATTTATTGAGTGCACTATCAACATAATCTTATAATACATAGGTTCAAACATGGATCATCAATTTTAAAGTTAGCATCAATAAGAGTATATAATATACTTACTGCTAAAATAAACTGACCATAAATTAAACCTTTTTTTTTTTAAATTATTTAGAAGGTACTGCTAGGTCTTCAAGTGCTTTGCCATTAATGTTATAACCATTAGGTACAATTTTGCCAGAATGTGTGTTCAAGTTATTTGAGTGAATCTTTGGTGAGTCTGAGATGGCTTCAAACTTACTTTGTTTGAATAGACCCTAAATAGAAGCTTATTTACTTGCCATTTATCCTTTTCTCCTCAAAAGTGATGAAAGTATAGTTTCATTGTCTGTACTTCCCTGTTGTTTAAATTTCATAGAAATGACACTTCGATGATATCATTTTAGAAAGCATTCTAGGTTTCTGAAATCCAAATAGTAAAACCGAACAATTTAATCCTGTGAAAACAATTCTAAATTTCAAAAGTCTATAAGTTTTTGACCACTCTTGCCTTCAAAGATATTATAGTTCAAATGACACAGCTAAAAAAGTTGACCAGAAGAAACAAGCAAAAATTCAATCATATGGATTTTTCTTAAAAAAAAAAAAAAAAAAAAAAAACAACAACTATGTGATTATAGCTGTCTTTTCCCATATATTTTATATTCTTTGTTTCATCAATGAACAGAAATCAGGGGATATACTATAGAGAAAATTATATAAAAGCTGTAATTATAATACTTCATTGAGTTCAAATTTTATATTTGTCATTTGTTTATATGGGATTTATTTTTCTATGCCTACAAAGAATAGGGATAGAATCATTTGCATTGGGAAAAGTATCGCTCAGCTTCTAATTAAATTTCCCAGCCCTCTATTTTCAATAGTGAAGACTTTTCTATAAGATCCCTGATATACTATGTTAGCCATTAAGCTTCTGGGACCTTCACGATGTCAACTTATATAAAGCTCATACAACTCTTTCCCAGATGGGAAAAGAGAATACTCATTGTCCTTGTTCCAAATTTTATAAAAGGAGGCTACTTGTCTGAATCTGGGAGAATTCTTAGCTTATATTCATTCCGCTTAAAAGATAAAGGAAAGTGTAGGAGGGGGTGTCATATGGTATTTAGCAAAAACCCAATTTTTTTTTAACCCAGGGTAAATTGAGTAAATTAAGATTTTTTTTGAATGAAATGATCAGATTTCAAGCCCATACTCAGAGAAGAAAAGGAGTTTTAAGAATATATCCAAACACCATAGTTTAGGGATTCAGTTCTATTTCTAGTGACCTGATTTCCACATAACATGAGGAACATAGTTTTGAAAATTAGAAAGTTATCTTATTCAAAATAGCCTGATCCAGAGTGAATAAGTATTGAAATGACTTTTCTAGAAAGAATGAAAAACTGCCAGATTATAAAGGAAAAAAAGAACTACCTCTTAGTTCTTTTTTTTTTTAATATTTTTTATTATATATATATATATTTTTTTATAATATTATCCCTTGTATTCATTTTTCCAAATTACCCCCCCTCCCTCTATTCCCTCCCCCCGATGACAGGCAATCCCATACATTTTACATGTGTTACAATATAGTCTAGGTACAATACATGTGTGTGAATATCATTTTCTTGTTGCACAATAAACATTAGAATCCGAAGGTATATGCAACCTGGGCAGACAGATATTAGTGCTAACAATTTACATTCACTTCCCAGTGTTTCTTCTCTGGGTGTAGCTACCTCTGTCCATCATTGATCAACTGGAAGTCAGTTGGATCTTCTTTATGTTGAAGATTTCCACTTCCATCAGAATACATCCTCATACAGTATTGTTGTTGAAGTGTATAGTGATCTTCTGGTTCTGCTCATTTCACTCAGCATCAGTTGATTTAAGTCTCTCCAGGCCTCTCTGTATTCCTCCTGCTGGTCATTTCTTACAGAGCAATAATATTCCATAACCTTCATATACCACAATTTACCCAACCATTCTCCAACTGATGGACATCCATTCATCTTCCAGTTTCTAGCTACAACAAAAAGAGCTGCCACAAACATTTTGGCACATATATGTCTCTTTCCGCTCTATAGTATTTCTTTGGGATATAATCCCAGTAGTAGCGCTGCTGGGTCAAAGGGTATGCACAGGTTGAGAACTTTTTGGGCATAGTTCCAAATTGCTCTCCAGAATGGCTGGATTCTTTTTTTTTTTTTTTTTTTTTTTTTTTTTTATTTTAATTTTTTATTTTATTTTATAATTATAACATTTTTTGACAGTACATATGCATGGGTAATTTTTTACAACATTATCCCTTGCACTTACTTCTATTCAGATTTTTTCCCTTCCTCCCCCAACCCCCTCCCCCAGATGGCAAGCAGTCTTATATATGTTAAATATATTACAGTATATTCTAGATACAATATATGTGTGTAGAACCGAATTTTTTGTTGCACAGGAAGAATTGGATTCAGAAGGTAAAAATAACAGTTTACACTCATTTCCCAGTGTTCCTTTTCTGGATGTAGCTGGTTCTGTCCATCATTAATCAATTGGAATTGGATTAGCTCTTCTCTATGTTGAAGAAATCCACTTCCATCAGCATACATCCTCGTACAGTATCATTGTTGAAGTGTATAATGATCTTCTGGTTCTGCTCGTTTCACTCAGCATCAGTTGATGTAAGTCTCTCCAAGCCTCTCTGTATTTCTCCTGTTGGTCATTTCTTATAGAACAATAATATTCCATAACATTCATATACCATAGTTTACCCAACCATTCTCCAATTGATGGACATGAATGGCTGGATTCTTTCGCAACTCCACCAGCAATGTATTAGTGTCCCAATTTCCCCACATCCCCTCCAACATTTATCATTATTTGTTCCTGTCATCTTAGCCAATCTGACAGGTGTGTAGTGGTATCTCACAGTGGTCTTAATTTGCATTTCTCTGATCAGTAGTGGTTTGGAACACTCTTTCATGTGAGTGGAAATAGTTTCAATTTCTTCCTCTGAGAATTGTCTGTTCATATCCTTTGACCATTTATCAATTGGAGAATGGTTCGGTTTCTTATAAATTAGGGTCAGTTCTCTATATATTTTGGAAATGAGACCTTTGTCAGAACCTTTGTTTTTAAAAATATTTTCCCAATTTGTTACTTCCCTTCTAATCTTGTTTGCATTAGTATTATTTGTACAGAAACTTTTTAGTTTGATGTAATCAAAATCTTCTATTTTGTGATCAATAATGATCTCTAGTTCTCCTCTGGTCATAAATTCCTTCCTCTCCACAAGTCTGAGAGGTAGATTATCCTCTGTTCCTCTAATCTATTTATTATCTCCCTCTTTATGCCTAAATCATGGATCCATTTTGATCTTATCTTGGTATATGGTGTTAAGTGTGGATCCATATCTAATTTCTGCCATACTAATTTCCAGTTTTCCCAACAGTTTTTTCCGAATAATGAATTTTTATCCTTAATGTTGGAATCTTTGGTTTTGTCAAAGATTAGATTGCTATAGATGTACCCTTTTTTGTCCTTTGTATCTAATCTGTTCCACTGATCTACCGGTCTATTTCTTAGCCAATACCAAATGGTTTTGGTGACTGCTGCTATATAATATAGCTTTAGATCAGGTACACTTAGACCACCTTCCTCTGAGTTTTTTTTCATTAGTTCCCTTGCAATTCTCGACCTTTTATTCTTCCATATGAATTTTGTTGTTATCTTTTCTAGGTCATTGAAATAGTTTCTTGGGAGTCTGATTGGTATAGCACTAAATAAATAGATTAGTTTGGGGAGTATTGTCATCTTTATTATATTCGCTCGGCCTATCCAAGAGCATTAAATGTCTTTCCAATTATTTAAATCTGATTTTATTTTTGTGGCAAGTGTTTTGTAATTTTTCTCATATAATTCCTGACTTTTCTTTGGTAGATGGATTCCCAAATATTTTATACTCTCAACATTTGTTTGGAATGGAATTTCTCTTTGTATCTCTTGCTGTTGCATTTTGTTAGTGATATATAAAAATGCCGAGGATTTATGTGGATTTATTTTGTATCCTGCCACTTTGCTGAAATTTTGAATTATTTCTAGTAGCTTTTTAGCAGAGTCTTTGGGGTTCTCTAAGTATACCATCATATCATCTGCAAAGAGTAACAGTTTGATTTCCTCATTTCCTATTCTAATTCCTTGAATCTCTTTCTCGGCTCTTGTTGCCGAGGCTAGCGTTTCTAGTACTATATTGAATAGTAATGGTGATAGTGGGCAACCTTGTTTCACTCCTGACCTTACTGGGAAAGGTTGCAGTTTATTTCTATTGCATATTATGCTTACTGAAGGTCTTAAATATATGCTCCTGATTATTCTAAGGAATAGTCCATTTATTCCTATACTCTCAAGAGTTTTTAGTAGGAATGGATGTTGGATTTTGTCAAATGCTTTTTCTGCATCTATTGAGATGATCATATGGTTCTTATTAATTTGATTATTAATATGGTCAATTATATTAATAGTTTTCCTAATATTAAACCAGCCCTGCATTCCTGGAATAAATCCTACTTGATCATAGTGTATTATCTTGGAGATGATTTTCTGAAGTCTTTTTGCTAATATCTTATTTAAGATTTTAGCATCAATATTCATTAAGGAGATTGGTCTATAATTTTCTTTCTCAGTTTTCGATCTACCAGGTTTAGGTATCAGTACCATGTCTGTGTCATAAAAGGAGTTTGGTAGGACTCCTTCATCCCCTATTTTTTCAAATAATTTATATAACATTGGGGCTAATTGTTCTTTAAATGTTTGGTAGAATTCACATGTGAATCCATCTGGCCCTGGGGATTTTTTCCTGGGGAGTTGATTATTAGCTTGTTCTATTTCTTTTTCTGAAATGGGACTATTTAAGCAATTTATCTCCTCCTCTGTTAATCTAGGGAGCCTATATTTTTGGAGGAAGTCATCCATTTCACTTAAGTTATCAAATTTATTGGCATAAAGTTGGGCAAAGTAACTCCTTATTATTTCTCTAATTTCCTCTTCATTGGTGGAAAGATCCCCCTTTTCATTTGTAAGACTATCAATTTGATTTTCCTCTTTCTTTTTTTTTGATCAAATTTACCAAAGGTTTATCTATTTTATTGGCTTTTTCATAAAACCAACTCTTGGTTTTATTTATTAATTCAATAGTTTTTTTTTACTTTCAATTTTATTGATTTCTCCTTTTAATTTTTCTATTTAAAGTTTAATTTTTGGTTGGGGGTTTATAATTTGGTCTTTTTCTAGCCTTTTAAGTTGTAAGCCCAATTCGTTAATCTTCTCTTTCTCAATTTTCTTCAAATAAGCCTCTAAAGATATAAAATTTCCCCTTATTACTGCTTTAGCTGCATCCCAAAGATTTTGATATGATGTCTCATCATTGTCATTATCTTGGGTGAAATTGTTAATTGTTTCTATAATTTGCTCTTTCACCCAGTCATTCTTTAAGATGAGATTATTCAGTTTCCAATTACTTTTTGGTCTATTTACCCCTAACTTTTTACTGAATGTAGCTTTTATTGCATTGTGATCTGAGAAGAAGGCATTTATTATTTCTGCCTTCCTACATTTAATTTTGAGATCTTTATGTCCTAATATATGGTCTATTTTTGTATAGGATCCATGAACTGCTGAGAAGAAAGTATATTCCTTTCTATTGCCATTCAGTTTTCTCCAAAGGTCTATCATACCTAGTTTTTCTAATGTTCTATTTACTTTTTTAATTTCTTTCTTGTTTGTTTTGTGGTTTGATTTGTCTAAATCTGAGAGTGCAAGGTTGAGATCTCCCACTATTATAGTTTTACTGTCTATTTCTTCTTGCAGTTCTCTTAACTTTTCCTTTAGAAAGTTAGATGCTATACCACTTGGTGCATATATGTTTAGTATTGATATGGCTTCATTATTTATGCTACCTTTCAGCAGGATATAGTTTCCTTCCTTATCTTTTTTAACTAGATCTACTTCTGCTTTTGCTTGATCTGAGATAAGGATAGCTACCCCTGCTTTTTTGGCTTTACCTGAAGCATAATAGGCTCTGTTCCAACCTTTTACCTTTACTCTGTTTGTATCTCCCTGCTTTAAGTGTGTTTCCTGTAAACAACATATTGTAGGGTTCTGCTTTTTGATCCAATCTGCTATCTGTCTCCGTTTGATGGGATCGTTCATCCCATTTACATTTACAGTTAAAATTACGAATTCTGTATTTCCTGCCATTGTATTATCCCCAGATTATGCTTTTTTCCCTTGACCCCCCTGATCCCCCTCCCCGATATTTAATTTACAGACCCCCCCTTGCGATGCGCAACCCTCCCTCTTTTTTTTTTTTTTTTTTTTTTAGGATCCCTCCCCCCTCCCTCCAAGTCCCTTCACTTATTCTCCTTTTCCTTTTCCCTTTTCCTCTTCCCCCCTTTTAATGAGGTGAGAGAAAATTCTCTGAAAAACAAATATGTTAATTATGTACTCTTTGAGCCTCTCCTGATGAGAGTAAGATTCACACAATGATTCTCCCCCTCACTAAGTTCCCTCAGATATGGTGTATTTTCTATGCCTCTTCCTGGGATGTAGTTTCCCTCTTTTTATCACTCCTTCCCCTTTTTCTGAACCGACCTCCTTCCCTTTACTACACCCCCCTTTTTTTCTTTTATATCAGTAAAATCAAATTATCCTTGAGTATTTTTTTTATACCCACAACAGAGTTACAGTTCTCAAGGGTTCTATGTACCTTTTTCTGTTTCTCTTCAGTCTTGTGGATGTAGATCAAATTTTTTGTTTAAGTCTGGTTTTTTTCTTAGAAACATATAGAGTTCCTCTGTTTCATTGAATGACCATCTTCTTCCATGGAAAAAGATGCTAAACTTAGCTGGGTAGTTCATTCTTGGTTGCAGTCCTTGATCTTTTGCCTTACGGAATATCAGGTTCCAGGCCCTTCTATCTTTTAATGTGGAGGCAGCCAGATCTTGGGTGACCCTTATTGTAGCACCTTGGTATTTAAATTGTTTTTTTCTAGCTGCTTGCAGGATTTTCTCCTTTGTGTGGTAATTCTGCAGCTTAGCCACTATATTCCGTGGTGTTCTTTTTTTAGGGTCTATTTCAGAAGGAGTTCGATAAATTCTTTCCACATCTACTTTCCCCTCTGTTTCTATTATCTCTGGACAGTTCTCTTTGATAACTTCCTGTAAAATAGAATCTAGGCTCTTTTTTTGGTCATAGTTTTCTGGAAGTCCAATAATCCGCAGATTATCTCTCCTAGATCTATTTTCCAGGTCTATAGATTTTCCCAGTAAGTATTTGACGTTGTTCTCCAGCTTCTCATTTTTTTTGTTTTGTTTGACTGATTCTTGGGTTCTCTGTGAATCATTCATTTCTATTTGTTCCATCCTGACTTTTAAGGAGTTATTTTCTTCTTTCACAGTTTTTAGTTCTTTTTGTAAATGCCCAATTTCGTTTTTAAATGAATTATTTTGCTCTATTGAATTTTTTTCCATTTCCCTAATTTTTTTTTTTTTGAGAATTATTTTCTTTTTCCAATTCAGAAATTCTATTTTCTTGAGACTTTTTTATCTTTTCCAATTCAGAAATCCTACTTTCCTGTGTTTTTTTAACCTTTTCTAATTCATAAATTTTGTTTCCCTGCATCTCCTGTGAATTCTTTATTTTTTCCAACTCCAATTTCCGGACATTGTTATTCTCTATCATAGCTTCCCTTTCCTTTCCCCATTTTTCTTCAATCTCCCTTAACTTTTTAATAGTCTCTTCGAGGAGAGAGTTATGTGATGGGGGGCAGGAATCGTTCCCCTTTAGGTTGTTATCTGCTGACTCTCTGCTGTTAACTTCCTCGGGGTTGGATACCCGCTCTTTCTCTGTATAGAAGGAATCTATGGTTTTTCTTGGCTTTTTGCTCATACTTAAAAAATCTTTTGGGGTCTGTCCCTGGGGTAGGAAATTATTTACTTCTTTACCAGCTTCCTCCCAGACCGGATGGATGCAGCGGCTCCTGCGCCGGAGCTAAGATAGAGCTCTGGGAGAGAGTTCCCCACCCCCTCTCTGGAAGTGCCTCAGAGGTGATTAGCACTACTGTGCTTCGAGGGCGTTGAATAGTAAAGACAGCACAAAGCCCAGCCTATGTGTCCGGGTGGGGTGTGGATGTCTGCAGCAGGTGACGTGAAAAGCCCCTGTGCTCAAACTGGAAGTGTCTGCCAGAAACCGCGGTCCCTAGTTAAAAGGTTCCGCTTCTCTGGGACTTCCTGGAGCTGAGTTCCACTTCCTCCAGCTAAGCTAGGCAGTGTGTGTTGCCTTGGGCCGTATCCACCCACTTGTCAATCTCTTAACTATTCTCAGGTGGTAGCTGAGGCCACACCCCCTGGTGCCGAGATCTGCTGAGTCACCTCCAGGGTCCGGGGAAAATCTAATCTGAGTTTTAAAATATTTTGGCTTTCTCTTCTGAACTGCTAAATAATTAGCAGAGAAGAGCTAACAGCCGGTGCCAGATTCCTTTACCTCAGTGGCTTCTCTGATCCCAGAGCCCTTCCCAGCGCAATGGGCGCAGTATGCGAGCACCCAGCCGTCTGTGCTGGCCTCTCTTCTTCCTCCCCTGGGGACTGACCTTTCCTGTTGAAACTCCAGATTCTCTTCAGCTGGTAAGTCGTGCTTCCAGTCCTTGTGGTATCTATCAGTCCTGAGCTAATTCTGAGACTTAATTTATCTAATTGGTTGTGAGGGAGTGAGGACGTTCACAGAGACGTGTGTTTCTTCTCCGCCATCTTGGCTCTGCCTCCCACTACCTCTTAGTTCTAATAGAAATTGATATTACTGCCTCAATCTTAAAATGTAATGATGAAATAGTAAAAAATGAAAGTCTAAGGAGTTGTTCAGAAGCTAAATAATTATCAAAAGCAGAAATTGGAAGAGTGGTCAACCTGGATATTTAAATTTTTTTTTTTTTTTAATTTAATAGTTTTTATTTACCAGATATATGATATATGCACTGGCAATTTTACAACATTGACAATTGCCAAACCCTTAGTTCCAATTTTTCCTCTCCTTCCCCCCATCCCCTTCTCCAGATGGCAGGTTAACCAATACATGTCAAATATGTTAAAGTATAAATTAATTACAATATATTTATACATGTCCAAACAGTTGTTTTGCTGTACAAAAAGAATTGGGTTTTGAAGTAGTGTACAATTAGCCTGTGAAGGAAATCAAAAATGCAGGTGGAAAAAAACAGAGGGATTGGGAATTCCATGAGTTCTTTCGCTGGGTGTAGCTGGTTCAGTTCATTACTGCTCAATTGGAACCAAGTGGGTTCATCTCATTGTTGAAGATGGCCTCATCCATCAGAATTGATCATTATATAGTATTGTTGTTGAAGTATACAACAATCTCCTGGTCCTGCTCATTTCACTCAGCATCAGATTATGTAAGTCTCTCCAGGCCTTTCTGAAATCATCTTGTTGGTCATTTCTTACAGAACAATAATATTCCATAACATTCATATACCACAATTTATTCAGCCATTCTCCAATTGATGGGCATACACTTAGTTTCCAGTTCCTGGCCACTACAAAGAGGGCTGCCACAAACATTCTTGCACATACAGGTCCCTTTCCCTTCTTTAAGATATCTTTGGGATATAAGCCCAGTAGTAACAATGCTGGGTCAAACGGTATGAACAGTTGGATAACTTTTTGAGCATAATTCCAAATTGCTCTCCAGAATGGCTGGATCTATTCACAATTCCACCAACAATGTATCAATGTCCCTGTTTTCAGACATCCCCTCCAATATTGTGCATTATCTTTCCTTGTCATTCTAGCCAATCTGACAGGTGTGTAATGTTATCTCAGAGTTGTCTTAATTTGCATTTCTCTGATTAACAATGACTTGGAGCATCTTTTCATATGGCTAGAAATAGTTTCAATTTCTTCATCTGAGAATTGTCTGTTCATATCCTTTGACCATTGGAGAATGGCTTTATTTCTTATAAATTAGAGTCAATTCTCTATATATTTTGGAAATGAGGCCTTTATAGAAACATTTGACTATAAAAAGGTTTTTTTTTTCCAGTCTATTGTTTCCCTTCTAATCTTATCTGCATTAGTTTTGTTTGTACAAAAGCTTTTCAATTTGATATAATCAAAGTTTTCTACTTTGTCATCAATAATGATCTCTTGTTCTTCTTTGGACATAAATTCATTCCTCTTCCACAGGTTTGAGAGGTAAACTATCCTATGTTCCTCTAATTTATTTATAATCTCATTCTTTATGTCTAGGTCATGAGCCCATTTTGACCTGATTTTGGTGTACAGTGTTAAGTGTGGGTCAATGCTTAGTTTTTGCCATATTAATTTCCAATTTTTCCAGTAATTTTTGTCAAACATTGAGTTCTTTGGATATTTAAATGTTAAAGACAGGAAAGGGGTAGAAAAGAATATAGTTAATGAGATTTCGAAATTAGGAAGGGAAAGGGGAAATTAACTAGGATCTTCTTATACATATATATATATATATATATATATATATATATATATATGACAACAAAACAATTAGAAGAGAGTAGCAAGTCAGAAAGCAGAAACTCCAAGGTAGAAGACTTTGAATGAAGACAGGGTGGAAGAGCAATAACCTGAAAGTGTCTATGGGGAGGAAATTGCATGATAATACCCTGGAACATAAAAACCATGGAAGGTAGAAGGTAGTATGAAAAGGAAATAATAAATAATTAGCCAGTATTAAAAAGGACAATTATTCCTCAGGAAGAGGAACATTTCATTTAATTCATTAGGAAATCAAGTCAAAAGAAGTAAGGGAAATTTCTGAATCAATTAAGGTTTATTCCAAAGTATACAATATTGACACTTAGTAGGGAAGGTTAAAAATAAGGAGGGCTGTAGAGCTAGAGTGAATAGAAGTAAGAATAAAGAGGGAAGTAGCTAGAGATTAAGATATGTCTATAGGTCTGTGAGTCAATGTATCAGTGATTCAGAATTCAAAGTCAGAGGACCTGGCTTTAAATCCTAGCCCTTATTACTGTTTCAGCGGCTTAGAACAAACTTTAATTTTTAGGCCTTAGTTTTGTAACTTGTAAAATGAGGAGGTTAAACTTGAAGACTTCTAAAATCCATTCCAGTTCTAAATTGAATATCCTAAATTGTAAGCTAGAACAATGTTCTAATTTAAAAAAAATAAATACCAAAGCAGAAGAAAAAATGAATAGAGAATCATATAAGATAAGGGAGCATTATGTACCATATTGTTATTTCCACAGTATAGTCTCTTACTGGTGATTTTCTGGATGATCTCAGTACAATGGAGCTCTTTGGGGGCAGGGAAAATAGCAATATGGAATTTTCATGAATGCATATTAAACAGATTTCTCTATATCTAAGAAGGAAAAAGAAGAAGCTAAGTAAGAGATCTTCCAGAATTGAAGTAGAAAGATAGGGAAGAGAAGACAAGTGGGAGAAACTGGTTCTTTTATATCCACGTGATGAATGAGTTTGAAATATATTAATGTAGAGATAGTATTAGAAGAACATAAGAATGCCAAAAACAGCTTGAGTCACTCTAATATAAAATTATATGTATACTCTTATAAAAAAATTAGCTATTAATGTATTCCTCAGGGGAAAATCGACATTATTCTAACTCATAGATAGATATATATTTGGGAGGTATGCTAACTAAGGGGAATCAATCTCATGAAAAGCAAAATATCCAAAATAAAGTTAATAAAACTCACATAAACACTTTTTAAAAAGGTGATTCTCTTATGATCCTCTTGCAAGTAAGAACAATGAATTTAGATAATATACTAGTAAAATATACCTAAAATAACTACTCTTTAGATTGAACCTCAAAAGTGATAAATGTAAAGGAATTAAAAAAAAAGAAGAAAAGAAAAAAGATCAGTAAGTCAATAAGCATTTACTAATTTCCTACTATGTGCCTGGCACTAGAGATAAACACTGAAGATTATAAAGAAAGCTAGAAAATAGTCCTTACAATTAAGGAGCTAAGAATCTAAATGAGGGAAAGAAACTGCAAAGTATGGCTAAGCATAAACAGCATAATTTGGAAATAATCAAGAGAGGAAAGGCACAAGAATTAAGGGTAATTGGGAAAAAAAATCTTGTAAGATGCCAACTGTCATTGACTTTTAAAGTCTTTACTGAAAGTGCATTTAAAATAATAGATATTGAGGGATTTCAGGGAAAGAAAAAATGAATCATACTAGAGGATAAAAAGTGTCAAATGATACTGAATAAAATTTGATCATTTGGGGGGAAGAAATGAAGCAAGGAAAGAAGAAAGGAAGGAAGGAAGGAAGAGAGGGAGGGAAGGATAGAGGGAGAGAAGGAGGGAGGACAGGAGGAAAAAAGAAAGTAAGGGATGGAGGGACAAAGGAAAGAAGGGAGGGGAGGAGGAAGGAAAAGAAGGAAGGAGGAAAAAAGAGAGAGAGAGGAAGAGAGGAGAGAGAGGGAGGGAGAAATAGAGGGAATAAAAAAGGAAGGAAATGGAGGGGGAGAAAGGGAAGAAGGAAGGAGGGAGGGAGGAAAGGAAAGAGGGAGGAAGAGAGGGAGAGAGGAATTAAAAATATCTATAATAAATAATGGAGACTTTATTTTTTATTCTTTTGCCAAGGATTCAACTCACAATTTATTCCTAAGGAGGACCATCCATTAGCCTGTTAAATGCATTAATCAGTAAGTATTTATCAAACATCTATTAAGAACAGGCATTCTGCTAGGTGATAAGGGATGCACACACACACACACATATACACATACACATACGTTTGACAGGTCCATACATACATATTTGACAGATCATTAAAAGTAGAAACTGAATCAGCCAATTTGAAAAATATTTCCATGGCCAAAGTGTGCTTTAATAGAAAGGACATTAAAGTTGGCAACACAAGTAAGAAGATGACTTAATAACATGTACAACTAGGAGAAAATCATTTAAGTTCTCTGCATATCATAAAAATATGATCATAGATGGAAGTTTTTAAGCTCTCAAAATACCCTCCACACCTAAAATTCTATTTAGTCAAAATATTTCTGATTTATAGTGCCATAATGGCCTAATATTGGGTTTCAGGGTCAATGGTTAACAAAGTATGCAAGAAAAAGAAGATAAAATGTTTCTTCTTCTTTTTCTGGGTACATGAACAATACTTGACAAAGATATAAATTAATAAAGTTTGCTCTCAAGTTGTAGGTGGGGAGGGTATCTGGAAAGCTTAAAAACTTCCATTGTTCTGGTTGAAATGTGTCTTAAATTCTCCATTAATGACAAATTAATTATTGGAAGAGTATTGCTATATTAATAGGACCTTGTCTATGAGTAATATGATGAGAAAATATATTGTATTTCTATACTGTTTTTCATAAAAATGTTTCATGTGTATTATTCATCATATTTTTATGATATTCAGAGAACTTAAATGATTCAAACTTCAATCTATGATCAACCTTCATCATTCTTGTACAAAATTGTACAAGACAATTTTTACAAAGGAAAAACATTGCTAGATTATGTGAAATCTTAGACATTGGAGTATATAGAATATTAGATTACATAATTCAGTATTATATGTAAAAGTAATGTTTGGCACCTTTCTTTAACTCTAAGTATTTTGTGATGGGAGGATACTGTAGTAACTAAAGTTTTGAAATGTAAATGAAATAATTTTCACATGTCTAGTGTGACAATGGAACAAATCAAGCAAAAAATAAAGATAACTAATGGAGCCAAGGAAATCATTCCATATGCATAATCTAAGTAGCTCTCTCATCCTTGGATTTAGTTTGAGGTAAAAAGAAATAGTGAATTTTTAAGTTCATTTAGTGAGAACAAGATTAAAGGGTAGCCCTAATGGTTTTAAGCCTAGATATGTCTGAAAAAAGAACATATTATTGAAGAAAGTTATTTAAGGGTTAAAAAACAATCTTTATAAATGAGATAAAATATTTATCAAAAATTACTTAGCATGTCTGCTAAAAGGATTGAATGTTAATCTGAAATAAAAATTTATTCCCTCCCTCTCTCTCTCCTCTCTTCCTCTTTCTCTTTTTTCCTTATTCCTTCTCTTCCTTCCTCCCTTCTTTCCTTTGTCCCTCCATCCCTTCCTTTCTTCCTTCCTCCTGTCCTCTCTCCTTCTTTCCCTCTATCCTTCCCTCCCTCTCTTCCTTCCTTCATTCCTTTCTTCTTTCCTTGCTTCATTTCTTCCCCCAAAATATTCAGGAATTTTAATTCTTTCTCTATGATTGAAATAAGATCACTCCTCTCATGATTACCAACATTGAAATACTGCAGGAAAGGCTGAAGGAAAACATGGCCACCTATACACCTAGGTCTCTAGACTCTAGAAGACTAGATTCTAGGTGAGTCTAAAAATTGAAGTTATTTTATTATCATTTCTAGAAGCTTTATTATATTCTAATGAATCAGAGGTATGTATTGTTTTTATTTTGATAACAGAGTTTTTGGCCATTTCTATATGATCTGAAACTCTTCATAAGATGTTTTAAAATTCTGGGGAAGCTAGGTGGTGCAGTGAATAGAGAGCCAGCCTTGAATTCAGGAGGACCCAAGTTCAAATCTGGTTTCAGACACTTAACACTTCCTAGCTGTGTGACCCTGGCAAGTCACTTAACCCTAACCTCGGGAAAAATGTTTAAAAATTCCTTATTTATGCCTCATGCTAGGACATATTTTATGCCCATCCTTTCCTCTTCATTCTCTTTTTTTTTTTTTTTTTTTTCTTTTCATTGACCTTCTCAGATGAATCTAGATACTGATTCAACTTCTCCAGAATCACTCTCATGCAAATCCTCATCATCTCCATGGTGAGTTATTACAATAGCCTGCTGGTGGGTCTGCCACCCTCAGCTTTCCCCACTTCAATCCATTATTCATTCTGTCACTAAATTGATTTTCCTAAAGAACGGCTGATCATTGTCACCCCTTTACTGAATAAATTCAAGTTGCTCCTAATGACTCTAGGATCAATCACACAATTTTGTTTGGCACTCGAAGCTCTTCATAACCCAGCCCCTTTAAGTCTTTTCAGTCTTCTTATACCTTATACCCTGATACATAATTTTTAGTCCAGTTCCCTCCTGACTGTTCCAAAAAAGGGATCATAAAGATCCTCCATATCTTGGGATTTTCTCAGGTTTTCCCTCATGCAAAGAATACTCTCCCTCCTGGCAGTCGTGACTGCCAATCTCCCCAGCTTTCTTTAAGATCTAATATCCCACTCTATATGAACCTTTTCCTAAATTCTTAATTTTACTCCTTTCCCTCTGTTAATTATTTTATGTACCTAGTTTGCTTTACACATATTCATTTGCATATTACCTCTCCTCTTAAATTGAAAGCTCCTTAAAGGCAGGGACTGTCTTTTGCCCTTTTTTTTAATACTTGGCACAATGCCTGACACATAATTTGATGTTTGGCAATTGGTTATCAATGGCTTTGACCAACAGTTATTTCTGTCTGAAATATCATCATAGCACCATTGAAACAATATTAGATTTAGCATCAGGGAAGGTAGCTTTCAAGACATGCTCTATTTTTCAGAGTATGTCAACTTTTTCATTATACTTTATGTCTTTGTAACTATTTTTCTTCTATAAAATAAGCAGAAGTAGGTTAGTGACTTATTACAGCACTAAACTTTAGATTCTATGAACTTTCATAAATGTAAACTGGTTTCTAACCTCTAAATTACATTCTCCCATCAGATTTCATATCACCTCAAGGATGTTTGGGGCTAAAATTTTTATTTAGGTAGTCACTTTTAACTTCCACTTACTTAACTTGAAAACATGCCATCTGTTTTTCTTGTTGACCTCAAAATAAATAAAATGCAGAAATGAAAATGCCCTTTAGATTATGCATGTGAGATAATTTCCCGGCTTCATCAGATATGTTTTTGCTTGATTTATCTCATTGCCACATCAGTGTAAAAATTAAATTTCTTTTGATGGGACAAAAATTGGAAAATGAGTAGATGCCAATCAATTGGGGAATAGCTGAATAAGTTATAGCATATGAAAGTAATATTATTTTCTATAAAATTATTATTGTTCTATAAAATTATTAATATACATTATTTTATATAAATTATTGTTTTATAAAATTATAGTTATTGTTCTATAAAGATATTATTGTTCTATTAAAAATGATGAATAAGTTGATTCTAAAAAGACCTGAAAAAGCTTTGCATGAACTGATGCTGAACAAAACTAGCAATACCAAAAATGCATTGTATACAGTAACAGCAAGATTGTATAATAATCAATATGAAAGACTTGATTCTTCTCAGGGGTTCAGTGATCCAAGACAAGGCCAATACACTTCGGATGGAAAAC
This sequence comes from Sminthopsis crassicaudata, assembly GCF_048593235.1. NCBI lineage: Eukaryota > Metazoa > Chordata > Mammalia > Dasyuromorphia > Dasyuridae > Sminthopsis > Sminthopsis crassicaudata. The sequence goes on from NC_133619.1 coordinate 245,453,604, forward strand.
ACCAGCTGTATCCAGAGAGACACCAAATGTAAGTCAACACATGCTATGTTCACATTTTCCCCCTTTGTCTTGTATTTTCCTTTTGTAGTTTTTCCCATTTGTTCTGATTTTTCGACTCCAACATGATTCAGAAAGAAGTCAAGGTCTGAATTAGTTCTCCAACTGTAGCTACCAACATCATATGACATGATCTTTTTCTACCAATTCTAATATCTTACACAGCATGTAATTCCTTGAGGCAGTCATTCAGGTACTATGTATGATTCCATTGATGCAAAGCTCTACCAAAAGCAGAAAAAAAAAACAAAAAAAAACTTAAATGCAACCCCTGCTTGGACAGAAGTAATGAGAGAGATACAGGCCATTAAGGCCTAAGAATATATGACTGAAATTCCATAGAAATGCTTTCAATTTTTACAAAAAAGGGAAAGCCTGACTAAAAGGGCTCCTCAAGAGTGACCATTTCATTGCTCCTTATCTTCAATCTTATAGGATCTAGAAAAAGCAGGAACTTAGAAATCACCTAATGACCTCATTTTCAATGAGGAGAATGAAACTCAGATATACAATGATGTGACTAAGTCAAGAAACTCTAAGTGATCTCAGTGATCAAGATTTGGGACCTATGCTGTTTATTTTTTTAATCAATTGGTTGGATAAGGGCATATATATTATACTAAATACATTTTCAGGTGACATTAAAAAAACAGGGAGGAATATCTTACACATTGGATGGACAAAACTTGAATCCAAGAGAAAAACTGAAACAGAAGACACAGAGAAACAGAACCACAGTGAAAACACAGGACAGAAAGAGAGAGAGAGCCTATTAGACTAGAATATTAGATGAATCTAATAAGATAAATTCAACAGTCTTGAACATTAATGACCCAAACATTGAATGATCACATAGATCTTCACATCCATAATATTTTCTTGGACCATTCAAGTGAATTATGGTCATTATATTATGAACAGACACATGGTCTTATTCTATTTCTAATAATATAAGAAAGAAATTATTATTTTTCAAGTTATCTTCTACAAACAAAAATGAGTTGCCAAAGAGAATTTGTAAAAATTAGAAGCAGGTATATGAGCTATCTGAACTCTTCTATGGTACTGATATGTTACCTAGAATAGTCATTTAATCTCTTGGGGCAACAGTTTAATCATCTGTAAAATGAAAAATCTTTATTAAAAGTCATTCATGCCATCCTCCAGTTACAAATCATTGGTGATAATAGACATACCAAGAGATTTGAAAAAAATATCAAGCCTATTTATGTACCACACAACCCAGTGGCATATATTGTTGGTTCAAAAAGTATTCACAGAATTGAGCAAAGGTTTTCTCCCTTTCCTGAAAACTTCTGGATTCCCAAATTACAAATTTTATCCAAGAGATATGTCATTGTTCAGGATCATACCTAGGTAAAGGAGCAGGTCAATTCTTCAAGAGCCTCCACAGTTGTGAATCATAACATCTGAAGGAGTTGCAAAGCAGCTTGTGGATTGAAAATGAAATACATTGGAGGCAGAGGAAATAGGAGAGCAGTCAGAAAATGCAAGTGCCTCTCAGTCTCCTTGTATCATCATCATCTTCTCACATAAAGAGATCCATTTTACAGGTCTGAATTAAATCTCCAGCAGCCACTGGCAGGTACCTCCTGTATCACAATTGTTCTAAAATCAATAGAGTTATTTATTTATTTTTTTGGGTGCTAGTCACTTTAGAGATTGTTCTTCACTTTCCAAGTCATTAGTATTTGGCAATTTTCTTAATGATATTTCCAGCTTTTAAATTTTGAGTAATTATCACTTATAAATTATAGATATTTTGAAGCAATCCATATTGCCTATGCAAAGGCTCATTTTACTAAAACTTTTCAAGCAAGGTCATGGTTAAATTGGATTCTTTGCTATATCACATTGATTGATGTTATAGTTTCATTAGATATCAGCAAACAGAAAAAAAGCCATCTGAGACTCAGATATTACTACATTTTATTTCTGGTAAACAATTCTAGAATTCATCAGAGCAGCCATCAAAGGAATTAAAAATTTAATATAACTAAAGAATTTATAGTGAATATGATCTCTTCATGTTACCATTGTTCCCACTAACCACATCCATATCCTTCCCTATTTAAATGAATATAATTATCTGAGAAGTATGAAGACACAGTTTTATTGTGTTAATGAAAAAAAAAAATCAGGTGGACATATTTCTACACTTTTAATGGCCAGATACAAGAGACTGGTTATTTTTTGGGAATGGTGCATTCTGAGCTCAAATGTTCTAAAAATCAATTTTAAATGACTGGTGGAAACCATTGTTACTTGATTCAATATAATTCAGTTAAAGTACTGGCTGTAGCATATATGAGTTACTATACTAGACACATATGAAGGCAAAAATAACCTGTAGCCTTGAGTAATTTGCATTCTGCTGTCTCATGTCATTGTAATGTTATCTTCTACAGTTGAATAACATTATACAATGCCACATCAATTGTATGCAATCTTCTGCTAATATAGCCTCAGTTTTACTGGCAGGAACTTGTCTTGGTTAAGCTTTTAATGCATAGAAAGAATTAACCTTCTGGTTAAAATAAGGAAAGAATAGGTAAAAACAGAGATACAAGCAGAACAATTCGTGTTTGTATGTACAAAGAAAGTAGAAATGTCTTGATATGATACCCTTTTAATAATTTTGAAAAGCTGACTCTTCATTATATAGGTAGCAGCAGAATTAACACTGAGAAATCTTGTTGGACCAGTTATTTCTAAAGACTTTTATATGTCTATATCACACACCCCAACCTGAACATTTTCTATAAGATTAGTATCTTTCTTCTTTTTCAACTTTTCAAATTTATTTGTTAACTTATTTTTAATACACATTGTTTTAGGAATCATGTTGGGAGAAAAAAATCAAAATAAAAGGGAAAAACCATGGAAGAGGGAAAAAAAACAGAAAAAAAATGAACAAAGCATATGTTGATTTACATTCAATTTCCATAGTTCTTTGTCTGGATGCAGGTGGCATTTTCTATATAAACTTGGTTATTATCTTGGATCAACGAACCACTGAGAAGAACCAAGTTTTTCATAGCTAATCATTGCCATTCTTACTTTTATTGTTACTGATACCTGATTCATTTTCAATTTCTTTTTCTAAATCCTGATAGATCATGCTGGAATTTGGAGACTATTTACATGGGCTTTTAGAGCTAAGATTTGCTCAAAGGATAAATTTATATTTTATTTGTTTTATCCTCTGAGATTGAAGCAAAGTCTACATCTTGTTAACTCAATTAAGCCAAATTATTAAGAGATAAGGACAGTAATCTTAATGATCATAGCTAGCATTTATATAGCTTGGTAGAGCAACAGGTCAATTGTTGACTGTGAATTAAGGAAAACCTGAGTCCAAGTGAGGTCTCAGATACTTGTTAATGGTGACAACCAGAGTGAGTCATTTAATTTTTGTCTGCTTCTATGTCCTCATTTGTAAAATAAAGATTATATCAGTACCTAATCACTCAATTGTTATTAGAACAAAATAACATTTTTATTATTTTTTCTCATTATACACACATATTAATTTTATAATACACATTTCTTTGTAAATCATGTTGGGAGAGAAAAATCAGAACAAAAGGGGGAAAACCATGGAAGGGAAAAAAAAACAACAAAGAGAGAATTGAAAATAGTATGTGTTGATTTACAATCACCATAGTTTTTTTTTTTTGTTTTTGTTTTTTTTTTTTTCCTGACTATCGATGATGTTTTCCATCCAGAGTGTTTTGCAATTGCCTTGGATCACTGAACCGCTAAGAAGAACCAAGTTTTTCATAGGTGATCATCACACATTCTTGCTATTACTATGGACCACGTATTCCTGGTTCTGCTTGTTTCGCTCAGCATTAGTTCATGTAAATCTTTCCAGTCCTTTCTAAAATCAGCTGCTTCATCATTTTTATAGAACATAACATTCCACTGTTTTCATACACCACAACTTATTCAGCCATTCCCCAATTGATTGGCATCCACTTATTTTCTAAATCTTTGCTACCACAAAAAGAGCTGCTACAAACAATTTTTGCAGATGTGGGTCCTTTTCCCTCTCTTATGATTTCCTTGAGATACAGACCTAGTAGTGTCAATATATTAGTGTCACAGTTTTCCCGCGTCACCTCCAACATTTATAATTATCTTTTCCTGACATCTTAGCTGAGCTGTGAAGTAGTCCCTCAGAGTTGTTTTTAATTTGAATTTGTCTAATCAATAGTTATTTAGAGCACAAAATAGCAAAATTCTAAAACATTTTGCAACCTTAAATTGCTAGTTATCATCATCATCATCATCATCATCATCATTATATAAGATTTTTAAGTTTTGAAAATTATTGTATATGCTATTTCATTTGATCTTCCCAATAACTCTATAAGGGAGATACTACAATTACTTCCATTTCACAGATAGGAACACTGAAGCTGAAAGAACTTAAGTTACTTGCATAGGGTCATATATCTAGGAAGTGTTTAAAAATTTGAACTTAAATCACCTTGAGTACAAATCTAACAATTTAACTACTGTACCAAAGAGATATCCTTGTAGGAAAAAAAAGTAATTAGTCCTCTCTTCTGTATATTTTAAATAAATAATTCCTATACATAAAAGAAAGGAAAATTGTTAGGTACAAGATCGTGTACAAGGTGAATCTGCAAGAAACAGTATATTAAAAAGACTTGAACTGAAGAAAAGACAGAAAATTCTAAATAGATTATGCCTCTGAAAGCTTCTCTCTTTTTTTGGACTAGGCAAAAGAAGATTCTTTACTCAATTGATACCTACCCTTAATCACTGAATGGGTGCTGTGACCTCAGCCAAACTGAGACCTGTTGAAGAATTTAACTTAAAAAGACCAAGATCTTCTATGACATCCAGAGCCATCTCCAGTTTTCTTGATCTAGATCTTGCCATTGAACCCAGATGATTTTTGAGGGGAACATGAGGCAGGTGACCTTACACAGCCCTCCTTCACTTAAATCCAAATGACTTGCATGTTGGTGGTATCACTTTCCTGATGTCATAGTCCTCTTCAAAAATGAAAGACAAACAACAACAACAAAGGCTGTGTGTAATATATGGGTTATCTCCATGGAAGGCCTCAGGATCAGCCAGAGTGAGGATAAATTAAAGTCCTTGATCTTCAGGGGGAGAAGTGAAAGAGATAGGCAAACAGAATCCTGGATTCTGGAGTCTGGTGTCACCAACTTCTCTCCTCCTCATCCTGCTGCCAAGTGCTTCTCTGGCCCCTCTCTTTCTACTCTCCAATCCTTGCCTTTGATTATCTTAACACCAAATATTTAGCAAGCACCAATGGTGAGAAAAGCCATTTATCCAAACATATGCTAATAAAATCATTGTCTCACATTGAATAGGTAATTAGCCTTAATTGCTTGGTTGTCTGATTCAAGCATACCTTTTTGGAGTTTCAGCTCTCTACAGCTGTGGAAAAGTGTTGTAAATCTATACAAATCACCATGGAGCTACTTATTTTTTATTTAGTTGATTTTTTTTTGTTTATTTTTTTCATATTGGATTCAGTAGGTTTATATGTGAATGCATTTATATCATTACAGGCAAGAATAATGAGAGTGAGAAAATTAAATAATAAGCTGTTGGGCAAACAATTGGCACCATATGGTCCTACTGTAGAAGTTATGTTATTCTTTTCAGTCTTTGAATATCAAGAAAAAATATAAAAGATGGATATTTCAACAAATTATAAAAAAAAAAAAAAAAGAAAGTACAGCCATCATTACAATGTAATTTGTATATAGTTTTGCCTTAAAATATCTAATTATTTTAATGGTCTTTTGGAGCTGGAAATGTATCTGATTATATTACAGCTTTAAAGGAAGAAGCTTGAAAAACAAAAAATGTAATGAATACTAGTTTCCATTCCAAGACTGGGATCATATTTTAAAAGTATGTGCCTATTTTCAGAGTGCTTAAAAAATGCACCTCACACATCCAACAGCGATGAAAAATGAGCATGCAGTGACTTTGAAACAGGAGTTCAAAGAACTTTCTATCAATATATTAGAGGGCAAAAATAGTATAAAGCATTGACTTTCTTCTATAACACTGAAGTGTGAATAAAAGATTGAAGAGGAAATAGAGCATACATAAAAATACTGGAGGAAGCTGACCATGCCATAGATACAAAAGGAGTTTTTTTATTGTTGTTGTTTTGGTTTGGTTTTTTTGTTTGTTTGTTTGTTTGTTTTGTTTTGTTTTTAAGCATAAACGAGAATTCCAAGAATTATACTTTCAAACGGATTTAAAAAAAAAAAAAGTTAAAGGTTAGAAATATCTTGTAGGTAACAATGAAATTATGTTAAGCTATAAGGGTTAAATATAAATTCTTTCTCTATTCTTCATTTTATAAGCACTGAATATATTCAATGTTTCTTCAGAGATTTAAAATATTTGCTTAAAGTATTATTTGTTCAGTCTATAATGAAGGAAGTATCACAACCAGGCAGGACAAAGAGAGGTGATATTTGGATTGTGGAAGCTGCTACATCAGTATTTTCTTGTTTTATTAGTAATTCTATGAATATTTCTTTTTGGTACATTGGACAGCAATGTGCTGATGGTGAAAATGGAGCTCAAGGGTCCCTTTTGTTCAAATATTGTTGTCCTCTTATGGAGAAGATAAGTATTTCAAACTCTAGCAAGAATTTTTTTTTTTTTTTTTTTTTTTTGCAACTTCAACAGATTTATAGTTTGTGCTCTAGGCCAGAGGTTCCTAAATTGATTGTTGCCTGGACATAATTTTATTCATCCAAAATAATACATTATTGGGGGTACTTGATTCTTTACAGAAAAAAGAAGATAAAGAAAAGGGTAAAATTTTGGCCCACATGTGAGTGAACAGGGACAGAAAACTAAAGGTAGAAAGATAATTAATTGTCATCTGGAGAAAAAAAGGGTCCATTTAGATATCCCAGTGTAACTGAGCGTATCAGGTAAAAAAGAAAATGAATGAGTTTCACATGACTATTGTAATACTTTTGAACCAAAAATAAATTACAAAAGAGACATTCTTAAAATATTAAAAAAATTTAGTAACTATCTCAATATAATTGATCTCTCTTCTTTCATATTTCTATGCATTTTATGCATTCAAAAGCATTATATTGAGATGATCCAACACACACACACACACACACACACACACACACACACACACACACACACACAAGGTTTTAAGAAACTCTGCTTTACCTGGAAAGACTTACCTGAATTAAAGCTAAGTGAGAGGAGTAAAATCAAGAAAACATTTTTTCACAGCAACAGCAAGATTATGTGATGACCAACTGTGATGGACTTGGCTCTTTTCAACAATGAGGTGATTCAAAGCAATTTCAACAGAGTTGTGATGGAAAGAACCATCCAAATCCAGAGAGAAGAATATAGAGACTGAATGTGGATCACGGCATACCATTTTCACCTTTTTTGTTGTTTGCTTGTTGCTTTTTTCTTTCTCATTTTTCTTTCCTTTCTCTTCTTTTGGTTATATACATATATGGAGATAAATTTTTTGGTTCTTTGTTGTTTTTCCCCAAGACAACATTTTTAGAACATTATATTGATTCTAATAAAAGCCACCACTTAGTACAATATACAGAGTAGAAGTGAAGCCTCTTTAAAAAGGAGAACACAAATAAATGGATAACAGAGAGAAAGAGAGAGTGAAAGAGAAAGAAAGAGGATAGATAATGATAGTTTGTATACATTAACTATATATATAAAATATACATATATGTACAAATATATGTTCAATTATACATTATAAAATGGTAGCTGTGGGTTATATTTGCATTTCTCAATTAAATGTTACATTTATTTTTATCCATCGCTGCCATCACTTTTGTTATTTTCTTTTATTTGATCTTTTTATATAATTCATTATTTTCTCTAACATTCTTTGAAATTGCAAGATATCTTTTTTTGAAAACACTGATGATAGCATATTCAAGATCTAGTTTTTCCTGTCTAGTTAAAATCTAGAAGCACAGAAAACCAACTAATGTCATTTTTTGTTCCTGGTGTGGATAAATATCATCATTTTAAAAAGCTAATCCAAATGTTGCTTTCAAAATACTTGACTGACTTATTCTGGGATATACTTTTAGCATACCTAACAATTAGTATTTTTAAAATGTGTATCACAGATACATATGAACTTCTAAAACCACTGTTTCATACTTATATAATCCATATATTTACAATCTAAAAGACACATAGAATGCCTATACAAATTTTATTTTTTTTATTTTTTTAATTAATTTTTATAATTATAATTTTTGACAGTATATATGCATGAGTAATTTTTTTTTATAACATTATCCCTTGTATTCATTTTTCCAAATTTTCCCCTCCTTCCCTCTACTCCCTCCCCTAGATGACAGGCAATCCCATACATTTTACATGTGTTATAGTATAACCTAGACACAATATATGTATGTAAATCCAATTTTCTTGTTGCACATTAAGTATTGGATTCTGAAAGTATAAGTAACCTGGGTAGATAGACAATAGTGTTAACAGTTTACATTCAATTCCCAGTGTTCCTTCTTTGGGTTTAGTTGTTTCTGTCCATCATTGATCAACTGAAAGTGAGTTGGATCTTCTTTATGTTGAAGATATCCACTTCCATCAGAATACATCCTCATACAGTATTGATGTTGAAGTGCTATACAAAACTTATAATAAAAAAAATCATCAAACTATCAGTTGAGAAAGCTAAGTGATCTATTTTTAATGAAAACTACTAACCAATATTAAAATTTCCACATGATTGTAATTTCATTTCAATTCATGGATTTTTTACATATTGCATATATGATACAATTTAAGTCTATATTTTAAACAGCTATTTAAGAAGCTGTTTTCAAGAAGACCTTAATTACTTTGTTTTCTGCCAACTAAATTAAAACGAACTTCTTTCTGGTTATGTCCCATTTGTGCTATAGTTGTGTAACTTTTTAAAATTGAAATGCAGTTCCTTATACTTATTCCTTTAAACCAGTGATCCTCAAACTTTTTAAATAGGAGTCCAGTTCACTGTCCCTCAGACTGTGGGAGGGCTGGACCATAGTAAAAACAAAAACTCACGCTCTGTCTCCGCCTCTCAGCCCATTTGCCATAACCTGGCAGGCAGAATAAACATCCTCAGCAGGCCGCATCTGGCCCGCGGGTGGTAGTTTGAGAACCCCTGCTTTAAACCTTTATATTTTTTATGTAGGTCTATTATTCAACACCAGAATCAATTTGAATCTTAATCCAAATGGTTTTACTTACATTTTCTATTTCTTTATTGCTTCTAACTTTAAGCAATATGAGAAATAGATTTTTTGATGATTTTGTTTGTTATTGATTAAAAAAAGTTTAAAAGTGCTGTAGTTAGGTAGGTAGAATGAATAGATTATAGAAGCCTGGGTAGCAAGATGTAAATTCAAATCCCATATCACAAATTTAGTAGATAAATATATGACACTAGGATAGTCACTCAATCTTTCTCAGTTACCTCATCTGCAAATAGAAATGAGTAAAACTCATAATTTTCAGAGTTCTCAGGAGGATGAAATATAATATTTGTAAAAGTGCTTTGCAAGCCATAAAACACTATATAAATAATTATTGCTATCATTTTTGGGGGATGAGGCAATTGCGGTTTAGTGACTTTTTCAGGATCACACAATTAGTAGTAAGTGTGTCTGAGACCAAATTTGAACTCAGGTCCTCCTGACTCTAAAGGTTAGTATTCTAGCACTATGCCATCTAGCTGCCCCAATTATTGCTATTATTAATAATATTAATACAGATGCAAAAATTAAACCACTAATGCATTATAGATCCCTCTTGGGATGGAATTCAATACATTTATATTACGTGAGGAAAAAATACATACATTTATATTATGTGAGGAAATACATTTATATTATGTGAGGAAAAAAAAGGCTATTATAAATTCAGTTATAAATTCATCTCATTTTGTTCATGAGGATATCATTGAAGACCTTGCCAAACAATCATACTGAAATAAAGGTATGTCTATAATATCCCTCAGTATACTATCAATCAAATTGGCCAATGAAGAAAAGGAATTAAGATTAGTTTGGCACTTAGCAAATCCACATTGGTCCCTAATGATCACTGCAGTTTTAAAAAATGCTAACACATCATCTGTGTAGTTATCCTTTATAAAACTGGCCCAAGTATTATTCCCCAGTGACTACGAATACTATGCAGTTTTTGGAATGTACCATTTTTCCCTTTAAAAATAGGACAACATTTGACTGTTTCCAATCACTTGCCATTCTCCATAATTGGTGAAAGATTACTCACAGTGGTTTTGCAATCATAGCTGCCTTTTTTCACAATCAGTAATCTTGGGTGTAATTCATCCGTGCTTAAAGGCTTATATTTATAAATTCTTAGTTTAAGGTCCTCTAATTCCTTTCAGGGCACAGCTGGATATAAGTCTCTGGCCAAGCATACAAGAAGAAAATATTGAAAATAGAGAATAATGGAGCAAACTTAAAATTAATAGAGGATGGATGGACAGAAATAGATAGATAGATACATAGGTAGATATGCTATGCTATGCTATGCTATGCTATGCTATGATGTGATATGATATGATACATTTATTAAGTAATTACTTTCTGACAGAGATAATATTGAATGCCAGGCAAACAAAAGTCTGTAAGACATTCCCTAATTTTTAGAGCTTATTATGTTCAAAATAAAGAAATAACACATCAAAGTAAGAATTACAATGTAGTGGGGAAGATTGAAATATACTTGGAAAGTGGGATAGAATCCTGGCTCTTACAAAGATAAGGAAATAAAGTCCCATTATCTGAGCTAGGATAAGCAGAATTGAAATCTGAAGAACAGTATAAAGAGGACAAAGTTATGAAATTTTTTATCTTATTTCTTTTATCTTATGTGACTACAAATTATGTGATATACATTCAAAGCAGGGATTTTTTTTTTTCAGTTAGGACTCATGAATGTATTTCTTTAAACAATTTGATAATTGTAATTTTACATAATTGATTTCATTTTTTTTTGCATTTATTTAAACTATATAATTCTAAGAAGGGATCCATGGGGTACCTGATATTTAAAAAATTAACAACTTTTAATATAAAATCCCAAATAATATTCCAGGAAATATGAATAAAGTGGCATAGAATATATACAAATCTGGGGGGGTAGATAAAGAAAGGGCAATAAGGTAATGATAGTAGTAGGTTCAATGTATTTCTCAGAACAGATAAGAATGAATAATCTAAGTGAGTCCTTCACCATGTATGCCAACAACTACAATAAGGAGCTAGTGATTACTTCAAATATTTTAATAGCCATAATTAAATTCAGTGAGTGGTTAGTGCTATTACTTCCCTGTAGCAGTGGGAGGAAAACTAACAATTGGCCTATGATATGAATATTTGCAAACTCCTCTTTGGGGGAAGCTTGCCTACAGACTAAAAGGTTTTAAATGGCCTTGGTCTGGGAGGGGCAATGATCAGTCTGCAAAAAAAAATATTAAAGCTCTTTTTATTCAAGTTAAAAAAAACATTTATCAAGCAGCTACCATATTCCAAGTACTCTTCTAAGTACTATGGATAAAAAAACAAAAATGGTCCTGACTCTCAAAGATCTTACAATCTAATATGGGAGGCATTGTGAAGATAATTGTGTATCAGTCAAAAATTTACAGAACAAATTGTTGGCAATTTCAGAAGTCACTAAGATTGGGCAGGACCAGGAAAGGCTTTTAAAAATGTAATTTTAGCTGAGACTTGAATGAAGCCAGGAGCAAATAAAAAGCATTTCCCCAGGCTTCGGGGAAAGCCAGTAAAAATAACAGAAATGGGAAATAAAGTGTCTAGGGTGAAAAAGAACAAGGAGGTCAGTGTCACTGTATCAAAAAAATGTTTTGAGGAAAATAAAATATAAGAAGATTATCAAGATAGAAAAAAAGGTCTGGTTATAAGAATGGCATGTAGTTTTAAAATGATATACAATTAAAGCATGCGAGCGCAATTAACTCCTTTGAAATTCAACAGAGAAAATAAAAGCTTGCTATATCCTAATTATGAGAATAGCAGAAGTCATGTTTCTAATTAGATAATGAATCATCACACACAAACATACTCATGTGTGCACATATAGATACATACACTCCTCACCTTTAGACTAACTACAGGAATGTTACTATGCACAAAAGGGATGTTTCTACACATGAAACAGGGATACATAGATCCCTATAGAGCAGTTTGCTGGTTCCTTTGAGCTCTCACAGTTGTTGGGTAGAGTGTTGGGCCTTTCTACTGGTAGTAAAATTATTCACTTAAGATGGTAGAAGGACCTTTGAAATTATTTATGATCTGTAGTAATAATTTTTATAGAGCCTTCTTTTTCCTTCAGCAATATCTGTTTTTTAAAGCAGGCTTTTATTTTTTTTATCATGAATATGACATGCCCATTCCCCCCCCCACCAGGTTTTATTATTTTCACATTACCAGCCAATTTTTCTTTTTTGGTAAGAAGTCAATCAAGAGTAGCATTTTGGCTGCATTTCATGACTAGGTTTTGAGGGGTGGGTTTTGCTTTTTAAAAATATTATTAAGCAACAATATGGTAAGGGACAAAGGGATAGCCACACCAGGTAAAAAAGAAATTCATGAATATAAAGGACAGGTATAATTTATGTAACAATAGACTACAAGATGTATCTTTTGGGTCTCAAGAAATAGAATTGCAAAATCATTTCTCTTTCAAATACAGAAGACTAGCAGTATAAAATTGATAAATTAAAACTTTGTAGACCAATTTCTCAAGAGTTTTCAGGTGGCCCTGTTTCCCCAAAACTATTTGCAAAAGTAGTTTGAAAATCTCTCCCAAAGAATTCTTGACAAATTCCATGAACCCAATGACGCCCTTTCACTTTTTGATTTGTTGCAGTAAAACATGTCAATAATTCAGTCACCCATCTTAGATCCATCCTTTCTTCCTGATTCAACCTCACTCCAAAAAGCCAATACATTGCTAAGTTTTGTTTAGATTTCCTCCACATCTCTCACATCTGCTTCTTTCAATTCATGACTGTGAAATGCATCCTAGTTCAGAAGGACCTTATAACTCCGACCTAGACTATTCCTATATTGTATTTAATAATAGTCAAGACAAACTTAGTAACACCATATTGATTGTTCTTTCTGCCTCAGAACTTCCCTGCTCTAGTCTATCCTCTACACATCAGCCAAAGTAATATTGGAAAAGCCCAGATATGATCATGACATACCCTTTGTTAATAAACTCCAATGATTCCCTATAATCTAAAGCAGGGTTTCTTACAATTTTTCCACTCATGATGTCTTTTCACCCAAGAAATTTTTACATAATACTGTGTATATAGCTATATAAAACAGGTATTCAAATCAAGCATTTACTGATAACAAACCATGATTTTGTAAAACCCACATTCAATTACCAAAGTTTAAGAAGCTTTGACCAACAGGATCAAAATCAAATTCCTCTAACATTTTAAACCTCTCTTAAATATGGATTTTAACCTAACTGACTCTGTTATACAACTCAGCCAAACTGGCATTGTTTCTCAAACAATCTTCATGTTATTTCACAGATACAAACCATGATTGAAATGCACTCTCTCCTCAACTCTTCTAGTTTCCTTAAATCTCACCTTACATGCACTCTTTCCATTATATTTTCCTTAATTCTCAAGCTTTTAAAATAGATCCAAAAATTATCTTGTTGCTATTAGGTATTTTCTTATTGTTACAATTTCATAAAATGCAAAAGATCCTTGTAGTTAAGGACTATATCCCTAGCTCTTATTGGATACAGTGACTGAAATATAATAGGTGTTTAATTAGTGTTTATTGATTTTTTAAAAATGATCATTGATTTAGCATTAGAAAGATGCTTGGAAGTCTCAAGTCAGCCTCTCTATTTTATAGAAGAGGAAACTGAAGCCTAGAAAATATTAAATGACTTTTCAAAACTAGGATCCGAATCTAGTTATTTGACTGTAAATCCACTTCTTTTTCTATTATACCAGTCTTTATATTTTTGTTATCATAGGATGTCTTCTTAAATACAATTTTATCTCATAAATTACTTAGCTGTCTCTTTTGACTGTTCTCCTCTCCCCCCCATTCTATTTCTATTTCTGTCTGTCTCTGTCTCAGTCTTCCTCTGTTTCTCTGACTCTATACATCCAATCTCTCTCTCTCTCTCTCTCTCTCTCTCTCTCTCTCTCTCTCTCTCTCTCTCTCTCTCTCTCTCTCTCTCTCTCCTCTCTTCCCCTAAATCCCTAAATGTGTATGTGTATATACACACACACATATATATATATATATATATATATGTGTGTGTGTGTGTGTGTATATGTATATTTTGATAGCTTTATATTATATGATGAAAAGTTTTAAAATAATAACAATAACTCCAATTTATGACCTCACTTTACAGATAACAAAATACCATCGTCCATAGTGCATAGCTTACTTAATTTTACTATCCCAAATGTTCTGAGAAATTAAATGACAGACCACTAATTATAAATTCAATTAATTATAAATATAATAAGGATTCTAATTCAAATTTTCAGAAACCAAATCTAAGCTCATTCTATTATACTGATAGTAAGTAACTTACTGATTAAATAATAATGACTAATATTTATAAAGTGATATGAAATGGGCAAATTTTTTTATATGTTATTCTTTGAAGGTTCATAGCAATCCTGTGTAATAGAGACTAAATCCTAAATTATAGGATTATATTACATATGATGAAATGAAAATTGGGAATATTTAATTGACTTATCAGTCATCAGAAAACTAATCTACCATTGACAGAATTTTCTCATTTGTACAATAAAAAGATTGAACCATATGGCTTTATATGGTTCCTGATAATTTTGGAACTTTGATTCTTTGATTGTTTATATGGTCCCACAATTTTAAAATGTCAGATATATAATTTAAACTCAGAACTTCCTTACTTCAAATCCAATACCTTATTTATTATATCACGGTGTTCCTTGTCTCCTCTGACAATTCCTCCATCTTGACAAAGGCCCTTGTGACCCCATGTCTTGCCTACTGCCCTTCTGGTTGATCTCTCTGCCTTCCCATTCCAATCTACTCTCCACACCCCTGACAAGTTGAACTTTCCAAAGTGCAAGCTTGACTGTATTCAATAAACTCCAAATGCTCCCTAAAGTCCCCAGGTCTAACATAAAATCATCTTTTTGTTCCTTACATTCCCTTCACAATCTGGCTCCTTCCTACCTTTCCAGTTTCTTACACCTTACTTCTTATTACCTACTAGTAACATCCCAAGACATTGCCCTATC
The DNA here is from genome assembly GCF_048593235.1 of Sminthopsis crassicaudata. Taxonomy (NCBI): domain Eukaryota; kingdom Metazoa; phylum Chordata; class Mammalia; order Dasyuromorphia; family Dasyuridae; genus Sminthopsis; species Sminthopsis crassicaudata. The sequence continues at coordinate 245,469,091 of NC_133619.1, forward strand.
TCATTCCTCAGAGAAGATATTCTATTTCCCAATTCTATAATTTTAATTAGCTTTTCCCTAAGCCTGAAATTCTCTCCCTCTTCATTTCTCCTTCTTGGCTTCTTCCACTGTCAAATCCCAGCTGAAATTTCATCCTCTGAAAGAAGGCTTTCCAGGTTCCCTTCAATGTTTTTGCCTTCTTTCTAAGTCCACTCCCAATATATCCTGTACATAGTTTGTTTGTGCAGTGCTACTTACATGATATCCTCTCCATTAGAGTCTAAATACTTTCAGGGTAAGATAGTTTGATTTTGCTTATTTTCTTTTTATTCCCGTGTTTAGCACTGCCTAACACATAGTTAATACTTAATAAATGCTAACTTACTGACTGCTGTGGTATTTCTATGATTCCTCTGAAAATGCTATTGTGGTAATTTTTTTATAAAAAGTTAACATTATGTTCTCCATCAGGCACATGCCCCCTATTTCATGTGTATATACATATTCCTAATATTTAAAAATCAGGCTCAACTTATAGTATTTTTCACATTTATAAAATAGAGAACATAAAGATAATAATACTATTAGAGTTCATTCTCTCTGTCTCTGCCTCTCCTTTCTCTCACATTTCTGTTCGTTCTCTCTCTCTCTCTCTCTCTCTCTCTCTCTCTCTCTCTCTCTCTCTCTCTCACAAACACACACGCACATGCACACGCACACACATACAATACACACACATATACATCTACACACACACACACAGCATATACTCCATATAAGTAATAATAAGATGTAGTCAAGTGGGCTGTGTGAAGAGGAAAGCAATATGCACACTTAAGTGTCTTTACAATAATAAATTTAATCTGTCATAGAAGAGAAAAGTTCACTTTCTAGCAACTGCTTTAAAAAAATTGCCTTAAGTTGAATGTCAAAGAAGCCAGTTTCTCAAAGCTTCTAGAATGACTATCAACAGATTTCTTCCACTCACTAAAGAGTACCCTAGAAGCTTGAGTTAATAGTTCTCTTATTTCCAAACAAAAGTTTGCTTATAAAAAGTATTTGATTTCATTTTCTGCCATATTACTTTTAAAAGACAATGTGATTTAAAATAAGTCTAGGCTTGCAATAATACTAGAGTTCAAATCCCATCTGGGAACATTTACAGATGACATAACTATTGTCATTATTTAATTTCTCTTAACTTTACAAAGTAGAATAAATATAACATTGCATACTTCTCAGGGCTCAAATAAGACTATATACAATACTTTGCAAATGTTATATTAATCCATGCAAAACATTGGAGAAACAAAGACAAAAACAACCCAAAACCAAATAGTCTTTGTCTTCAAGGAGCTTACAAAGGATATGACATGTAATCACATATGTTCATTCAAAATACTTTGAAGAAGAAGGGAACATTCACAACTAAAGGACTTGGGAAAGATCTCACACTATATATGTTTCCCTGAATTGAATCTAAAGATTCTAAAACAGAGAAGTAAGAATGGGTTGTATTCCAAAGATGGAACACTCCTCTCATGCAAAAGCACATAAGCCTTTGATTGAATGCCAAGTTGTGAGAATAACAAGAAAGTCTCTTTCAATAGGAATTAGAGAATGTTCAAAATTTGAAATGCCTGGAAAGCCAACTATATGGGAAGTCATGTGAAAAACCAGAAACCAGAATAAGGATTCTGGGAAAATGGCAGAGTAGGTCAGAAAATTTCAAACTGTCCAGATTTCCCCAGAAACTAGACAAAATAGGACTTCAAAATGAAATTACAGTGATAAAAATAAATTAGAGCTCAGTCAGAACAGTGGATGGGACAACTAGAGATGATTCAAAGAAAAATATCAGAATGGAAGTGACTTGAATGAAGTGTAAATAATTTTAAACCAGCATTGCTGAAACAACAAGTGGTGAGCACTGGGGTTACCAGGTTGTGAGGTAGTCTCAGATCCTGTCACAGAACTTTTCACCTCCCATATGAGGAGTCTGCCACCTGAGGGAACTTTTCCTGGTGAGAGACACCAGGCCCATCTGTGCTTCTGATACATAGCCCTGGGTAAGAAGGAAGCAGCACAGACCAAGTGAGTTACAAAAGCAATAGGGCATGGAAGTTGCTGGCTGTGGGCTCTTACAAGAGATAGAATTCTTGATTCTGATACCAGACCAGAGGAGAGAACTAAAGGAGGACCCTAAAGCCAGAGGAATATTCACTCCCCCACATCAGTATCAGAGGTGATCATACTATTATATGAGTATGTACGTGTATACACAGACACACACAGACACACATACATATATACATATATACATATATATATATCATATATATATATATATATATATATATATATATATATATATATATATATATATACATATACACACATAAAATGAGCAGGCAAAGGAGAAAGAATTCAACAATAGGAAAAGGAGAATATATAGCAAAAAAAGCCAATTCTATCCTAAAGAGTAGTGTCAAATGCTCACCTGTCCAAAAAGAATTCATAGAACAAGTTTTAAAAGGCTTTAGAAATCAAAAAAGAGAGATTGATGGGGAAATTTTAAATATAAAAACAATTCAAGAAAAACAAGATCATAAAAAGAAAGATAATCAACTAGAACAGAAGATCCATCTAAAAGAACAAAATGACTCTTTGAAAATAAGAATCAGTCAAAGAGAAGACAGTGAAGTTATAAGAAACTAAGAAAAAATAAATTAAAGTATGAAGAATGAAAAAAATAGAAGAAAATGTGAAACATAAGAAAATAACTGATCTGGAGAACAAATCAAGAAAAGAAAATTAAAGAGTAATCAGACTTCTTGAAAGCCAAAATATAAAAATAATCTTGATAAAATAATACAAAAATAATTTTTAAAAAAATTATCCTGAAGTGTTAGAACAAGAAGAAAAGAAAAGTAGAAATAGAAAAAATCCACCAATAACTACTTGAAAGAGATCCTACAAAGAAAATCTACAGGAGTTTTATAGACAAATTTCAAAATGCCCAGGTCATGGAGAAAGTAGTGTGAGCAATAAGAAAAGGAAAACAATTCACATATGGTGGAGCCACAATTAGAATCACACAAGACCTAAAAAGGCTACATTAAAAGACTGCCTATCTTGAAACACTATATATCAAGAGCAAAAAAAATTGCAATTGAAGACAAAGATACCATACCTAGCAAAGTTAAGCATAGTCCTGGACAAATAGATAAATAAACATTCAATGAATTGTCAGACTTTCAGAATTTTGTTGCAAAATGAACTAAACTAATTAGAAAATTTGATATACAAGATCTAAGAGAAATATAAGGTTAATATCAAATACTAATTACAGAAGACTCAATAAGGATAAGCTATTTACTTTTTATACTAGGAAATGTAAACTATATAGCTAAGATTGTCATTAGTAACTGGGCAGTTCAAAAGAAAGATTGAAGCAGAGCTGAGTATGATGTGATTTTAAAAAACAAAATCATGTAGGAGAAGATAAAAAAAATTATTTTACATAAGAGGTATGAGAAAATGAATGGACAGAGAAGCATTAGATGGGAGAAGAGATCTGGTAGTTCTCAAATTCTACTATCATTAGGAATGGGTTAAAGAGGGAACAATACCTATGTATCTAGAAAAGCATAAAACAATCTTCTACCCACTCCTTTTACTGTTTTTCTGAAACAAATAATCTTTTATCATAAATCTTTTACTTTTCAAACTGTTTCATCTTCTGTGTCTCACTGAGACCTGGTTCCTTCCCAGATACCACCTCTCCCATCACTCTTTCCAACACTGACTGCATTTTCCCCTCAATCCTCCTGACTAGCAAGTTGGAGTAAAAGAGTTGGAATCCTTCTCATACCCAGTTTCTACTTCTGAACTGTCACTCTTCCATCACCATTCAATAACTCCTGAGATTGACTCTATATATTCCACCCAATCAATAATCTGATCATTGTTCTGTGTGTTGTCTACTGCCATTCAAGATACTCCCCTTCTTTCTTCAATGAGTTTAGCACTTGACTCATAGTCCTTCTTCACAAAATTTCACACTGTAGAACTGCAACATACCTACTGATATTTCACTCAAATACTTTAACATCACAGTTACTAAATTTATTCATTTCCAGTAGCCTCTACCATTTCCATTCTCACACTTATCTTCAATTTCCTAAAATCTATTGATTGCTTCTCCATTGGCTAAAATCATTCTCATGTCTCTACCATCCTAAAATAAATTCTAATTTGATCTATCCATCCCTGCTAGTTATCACCTTTTGCCTCTCTTCTCTTTTGTGGCCACACTCTTTTAAAAAGCTATCTCACGAGTGCCTCCACTTCCTTTTTTCTCATTCTGTTCACAATTCTCTACAATGTGACCTCAAAATTTAACTAAAACTCTTCTCTCCCAAGTTACCAGTGATCTCTTAATATACAAATCCAATGACCTGTCCGCAGCCCTCATCCTTCATGACATGTCTGAAGCTTTTGCATTATTATTCACCCCTTTCTTGATAATCTCTTCTCTCTAGGACTTCATGGCTCTACTTTTTGCTAGTTTTCTATTACTTGTTTGACCATTCCATCTCAGCTTCCTTACCTGAATCATCATTCTTTTTAAGTAATAATAGTTTATGTCATATTATTATAATTAGACTTCTGTATACAGTTAAAGTAAGAATTCACATTCTTATATTATATATATATATATATATTATATAGATATCAGTATCTATATGATTTGAAATCCTTTCAATACCTGAATATAGTAATGTTCACATATAAAGACAAAATCCCTGTGGAAATTTGGCCACCCTTTTCAGCTAAAATGTTTTGTTTAATAGACATTATAGAGTTATGAAATATATTCTATGCTAAGTTCCTCCAAAAATATAGAGGAAAATCTATATTGCCTAGACTATGATATGTAGCTGGTGGTGCAGTGAATTGAGTCAGTGCATTCATAAGCAGACCTTCCAGATGGATAATGATTTAGAATTGGCGCTTAGGAGCCAGTCAGGCTGACTCTTATTTAGAAAATTATATGATATGTTGATGATACAAATGTTGGTGGCTATGATAACTTATCTCTTTTATGTCAATATTCTCCAAATAATCCTTTGCAGCTATGAAGCATGATGAGATAGCATAGATTCCAAAGGCTAAAAGATTATAACTAAGTAAAAGAACAATGAGAAGACATATAGTATATGTAAGTAGATATCAGTATATCAGCATTGATTATTTTTATGCTAAAATTGTATAAAATGTAAGAATAAGGACATCTATAATCAGAAAGGGAAGTCAGCTAGTCACACAGCAGGAACAATAGATAACAGAGAATCCAAATGCTAATGGTACCAATGAGATATAAGATGACTTGGAGAAGTATTAAGTGTTGGATGGATTCACTAAGATGCAGAGAAAGATTTGGATAAGACTAATAGGATAAAAAGCATGGAAATATATGAGGGTGGCAATCAATATCATCAGCAAGAATAGTTATACCATTGATATCACAGATCTTATCTCACTTTCTAAGTAAGGAGTCAGATATATAGTGAATATAAAAAGACATTTAAAATTCCTTTAAATAGAATAAATAAAGAAGTTCCAGAGAAAAAATCAAAAGAAAAAAAGATATTAAAATGTAAGAAAATGAGTATGCATGATTTTTGCTAACAAAGGAAAAACATCTATTATTGTTGTTATAGGTATTTCAAGGTCCTTCAATAAATGGGAAGAATCATATATTTTCATAATATATATGGATGCTTCACCTTACATGCTAAAAAAAACTTTATGCATATCATAATAAAATAGTGGGAAGTAGTTTTCAGTAGGTTTTCCCAGAAACACTAGAGAAACAAAGAAAAAGATGACATATGGCATACGTTTAAAATTCCATAGTTTTACATTTAAGATATGCCCTTTTGCAGAGCTTACATTGCTTCCCTTTTTATTTTTGGCATGAAAGCTGTCAGAATGTTTATCGACACCTCTTTTTTCTAAAGCAGAAATACTGCAATTCATCTTCAAATGGGAAATGAAGATTAAATGTTTCCCTATTCAACTTAACCCAACTCCATTCTACCTGCCTTTCTGAGAAATGTTGTTTGAATACTATGTGAACCTCAAAAAATAGGGTCAAAGATTTCCAGATGCAAAGTTAGAAGAGACCAAAGATATCATATAACCCAATTCTTCTCACTTTATAGATGTAAAAACATAACCAGAGAGACTAAATGATTTGTCCAGTCATATGTCTTAAGAATAAAAAGTAAGATGTTAACCCATGTCCTATGACTCCAAATTAACCAGTATTCATTGAACCAAAACAGGAAAAATGAAATGATCTTAGTTACTGAAATGTTTCATAAGTAGTCCTGGACACTCACAAAGGGACAAATAAACATTGAAGCCAGTTCTAGAAATTACTATGATATACCTTGACCAGAAACAATTGACCTCTCTATGGCATAGTCAATATACACTTAGCCACTCAAATTGCTAAGTAGGAAAAAAAGAAAACATAAAGCTCAATTAATCGATGGATATTCACTTAGCATGTTCCATGTTCACAGTATTGGGACAGATCTTTGAACTATTTTACATAGCCAACTTATACAAATACTATTGAAATACATTTGGATGGACATCGATAAAACAGAAAACTTGAAAATCAAAGTATGCATGGCAATATATTTATATGCATGTACAGATCACATGCAGATGAATGACATAGCATTGGATTCATGGAAAATGAACATTTCTTTATAAAAATTTTCTTGCAATGGAAACATTGAGTCAAAACTAGCACCCTTGGAAACTCTAGGACTTAAAGAATTAATTTTTTATTGATAAAAGTCTTAGTGATTTACTAATGACAGATGAGGTATGAGAAATAAAAACCCAAATTATAAATCATATGCTAACAAAATTATAAAACTTAATATTGGAAGAAACCTCAGAGGTCCTCTAGTCCAACATCATCATTCCATAAAGATAAAACTGAGACTAAAAGATATTCAATAACTTTTCCTAGCTCACAGATATGGTAAATGGCAATATCATGATATGAAACCATGTACGCCAAATTATGTGCTCTTTTCAGTATAACACACTGCCTCCTATTCCAAACTTTAGAAGTATCCCTACCTTACATTCCCTACAAAGAGCCAGATATTCAGTTTGGCACAGAAAAGGTGTTAGGTTCAATGACAGAGATCCAGGATACAAATTCAATATTTGCCACTTACTATATGTATGATCATGGGCAAGATGAGCCACATATCACCCACTAGCTCCAGTAATCTAAGGTCCTTTCCCAATATGAATTTGTGATTCTTCTTTCTTATCCATCTTTAATAATGCAAACTCACTAAGTAGCAGGGGCATATTCCATTGACTCATTGATAAAAACAATATCCTATTTGAAGTCACATATCTTTGGTTATCAAGACCGGTAATATATCAAAAAGACTTGGGAGTTGATAGACTAAGAAATGGAGTTGCCATTTACTTCATGGCTAAGAGATGCAATATCTAAAAGATGCACCTTATCACATGCATTCCTCAATAAACATTTCTATTCTATGTTATTCACATGAATTATTTCCAGCACCTTATAATTTGAAATTGATCAATGGAAACATCAAGCTAATACATTTAGTTTAGCTGTATTTCCAACAGAAGGCACATTCTTTGAGGGCAGACATTGTTTTTTTAAATTTGGGCCCCATTCTTAGACCCTAGTCCTTAACATGTAGCATGTTCTTAATATATACATTTTTGATACCAAGAAAGATCAATTAATTTGATGCTTCAAGAATTTGTAGTACTTCAAGATCAATGCTCTAGGAATCAATTATCATTATAAAGCATTATAGGTAAAAATCTATGGTGTATAAGAAATTGAAATAATTTTATATTGACATAAAGAAAATCTTGAGAGTATATTTTCATTTGGACAATTTCTTATTATAATACCATCAATAATTATTTTATCCTAAAAATGTAATCAGTGGGGGAAACTATTATTCATGATTCAAATCAGTTAGAATTTGTTGAGTTAAGGTTTCACTAGATTAAAAAAAAACTTTTTAAAAAAGTTACTTATATTTTTTCAGATAATGATATTTCCAAATAAGAACTAGAATCATAATATTTCACTTAGGAATAAGAAGTCTATAGGACAATCTTTCCTTTGTAAAAAACATTCTTGCTAATGCTTTCTAAACGGGTGGGGGGCCTCATCGTTTCCTAAGGCAAGGATATTAAATTATTTAATTAATCAACAAATAAATTAGGAAATAATCACTTTACAAAATATTTCAATATATTTTCCTTTAAATTCTGCAAGTAAATAAATATTTACATATAAGTTTTTGTTTTGCTTCGCTTTTTTTTTTTTTTTTTTTTAAAGAAAATGCCTGCTATTATACGAAGAGAAGAATACTCCTTTTCTAATTATGATATACGCTGGTTAGAGAATTTTAGCTACAGGGTCACATTTGTTATTACAGTATAAATATATATCAATGGGAATCTGGATGGAAGAAAAAAAACTTTACTTACAAGAGTTTTCCTGAAGAAATGATACATACTCTGCTCAGATAATAAATTTAAATTCCCCCTCATTACAGTTGAATGGAATTGCAAATACACATAAAAGTCAACATGTTGCCAATTTCCATTTCTCATATTCCCTATATTTCTTAGAAAACTCATTAGTGAACAGAAAAATACAGAGTTCACATGAGTCCAGGTCATCAACTGGGTATGCAAATACAAGTTACTATTTCAGCAGAATATTATCTGTAACCATATCCAAGGAGATACCAATACACAATTCATACCTCAAATGATAAATCAAAATTCACATTAAATTCCCATAAATACACAATCCCTTAAGAGCAAAAGAGGGTAAAGCACAAATGATTTTAATTTATGACAACCCGATCATTACCAATCTAAATCAATTGTTAGATCTTGTATTTTATAGGTCTATGAGTATAGTCTATTATAAGCTATCACATAATTCCTTCCACTACTATAACAGAGACAGACTGAAAGCTGGCTCACTACTGGGAAAAATAAGATGTCCCTCCAGATCATAACTTACTAGAAAGCTACGCTGAATCAATAAAGTGCTATATCAAGAAATTAAAAAAAAATCAAATATAACAAATACCATAGGAATTAGTAATCATCCCATGTTACTATTTAATAGAACAATATACAGATACAGTGTGGAAGAAAATCTCTTTTAATCATATTACTTATTTACCCATTCAACAGTAAGGCCAAGTTTTCAGACATGCATAAAACCCTTTTCATCATTAACTTTACTATCACAACATTCTATTATTTTTAAAATTCAGCCTAATATTGTAACTATCAAATGATACTTTTTCCACATATGTATATTTCAAGAAAGAGACAGGAATTTTCATAGTAGTAGGATAAGACTCTAAACAACATCAACACTAGTAAAAGCATCATTTTCCCCTTATTATCAAGACATTTATCACATTTTGAAAAATCAAGGAATGTCACCAACAGAAGCCAGTAAGAAAATTTAAAAAAATTTTATTAATATGACACTTACCATATTTATTGATGATACAGGTCCAATGCTGTTAACATAAATGTCAACATCAATAACTGTTGGTTTGACTGTGGAAACAAAAAAAATGCAACATTTAGCTTACTGTGTAGAATAGAGATATAATCAGCCAAATTTTCCAATAACACTTGCCAAAGCCCCTTTCAATGTCAAGTGTAACCATGAAATAGGGTGTATTCAATAGGAACAAGATTGCAATCACAATTCATATATTATATGATACAATTTTAAGGGTCTACTTGGAGAAATAAGTAGCACTTGTATTTCAATAACACAAATTGAGTGAAACTAGGTAATATCTGGTCACAAACTATTTCAGGAATAAAGAATATGAAGAAATTTAGTTTATGTCAGTGCTGAAGGAAAAAAAAATAGTATTAAGATTTTATCTTCTGGAAAAAAAATATTGTATGCCATATTTCCAGTTTGGTGAAAGAGATGTCCAAACTGGAATGGTCCCCTTTTCCATGACTCTCTGTCCACACAAAATTTTTCTGCTAACTTTCATATGTATCATAAAATGCAGTGGGCACCCAAATCACATTCCTTCTGGACTATTTAGGACCTAAAGTCCTAAGAGGACACCCTTTCCATTTCAATGTTATCTTAATTTTTTTCTCAATGTAGAGGGTGAGTGATGTCTCTCTTAATCAATTCACTTTGGCAAGTAATTAGGAAGACTGGCCATTAGATGGGTCAAAAATCAAAGCATGTCAAGGTTAGAAGACAATGATGTAAACAAAAGTTATTCTTCACTAAAATGTCTGGTGCCAGTCTTAATTCATTTTCCTAAGGAAGTCTTTTATTCTTTGGTCAGGTGCTATAATCTCTCTTTCCAATATTTTCTCTTACAAAATGGGAAGGACTTTAAGGGAAAAGATTGTTTTTTTTAATATTCTAAAGAAACTAAAAGGAGGTTTTAAAAATATATTTCCATACCAATTAGCCAAATTATGTAGAAATAACAGAGTGAGTTAGAAAGTGTCTCAAAGGTTATTTTATCTGTACCTGAATCAATACCCTTCCTTTCTTCCTTACAATATTCCTGACATCCTGTTTTCTATGTACCATTTAAAGGCCTCCAATGATAGAGAACTAACTCTTTCCCAAGGTAAAATATTTTACTTAGGGAGCAAGTCTAATCATTAGGAAGCTTTAAATTGCCATCAAACTGAAATCTCCCCTCCATTCTCCCTCCCCCATCACTTTGTCCCTGTTTGTCCTTTGTAGCTGACTAATTCTGTTCTCCAGGAGCATCTAGGTAATATAGTAGATACATCATTTAGCCTGGAAGCAGAAAGCCCTAAATTCAAATGCAGCCTCAGACACTTACTAGCTATGACCCTGAGAAAGTTATTTAATCTCACTTTCCACAATCGTAAAATAGAGATATTAACAGCATTTTACCTCACAGAGTTTTTTGTGAGAATTAAATGAGATAATATTTACAAAGTCTTAGTACACTTCATGGCTCAAAGTATGGTCCCTATTGAGATGTCTCTAATTTTTTTCATTTGTGACCCCTTTTCAACTGAGAAAATTTTATGCAACCCTGAGTATATAAGTATATAAATTTACTGACAATAAAGTATAAGGGAATTTATTTTAAAACAATTATTTGGCATACATATAATTTTACCATTTACCAAAGATGAAATCAAATGTGCATACTAATGAAATGGACAAGTTTGTTTATTTTTACATAAAGAATTAAATCTTGTTGAAACATTTGATACCTTTTACTTTGCCAAATTTTTTTTGTAAACCCATATTCAGTTGTGCAAACCCACAAAGGATTTGCAATACAGTTTAAAAAGCTTTGGTTTATAACAAAGCTTATTCCTTTTTTTTTCCCTCTCCTTCTAGAAAAAGAATAATCCCAACTCTTCAAATATTTAAAAACAGTAATCAAGCTTCCACCACCATCAACACAAACAAGTTTTTCTTCTCCAGTCTAAACATCCCTCATAATCTTCATATGATACAGTCAACAATAATGGATAAGGATTGTTGATCACACCTCTTATTAAAAAAAGTTTATCAGTTAATATATTTTTCCAAAATTATTGCTAAAGTGAGAAATTGAGAACTTTTTTGCTTTGGAGTGAAATATGAAATGGAATAACGTTGGGCTACAATTTATGCAGGGTTAGGTTGTTTCCATTGGAGACAAACACAGGCTTGGCTATCACAAAGGCTCAAATGAAGAAGGGTTCTGGAGCTTGTTCATACCTACTCAGGAGAATCAATTGTTAAATTTTCAGTGTGAAAAATTTATACCTTAAAAATCAACAAATCCAATAAATAGGGCTTATGTTATTTTGTTGCTTATCTAGAATTAAAATGATGAGGTAAATTTTAATAATGCACATTTAAAAGTGTGTCTTGAGCATAGATTCTCTACCACATTCCCCTCAGACGGCTAGATATTAAATATTTACTAGTACATCCCTGGCCAAATACGACTTCTTATTCTCTGCCTGTTACTCATTGGAGTCATGTCAGAAACTTCCAAGTAGAGGACTCTTACTTTAGAGACCAGAGGTTTACAGTATTCTCATAATCTCAGTTACCCACCTTTCAATGCTCTCTTCAAATAGTCAAATGGATTTGTGAACTCAGTGATGAGACTAATTTCTCCAATGATATAGATTGCAATCTGTCTATAGCTGTCCATCTTATGCTATTCTTGCCCATGCCCTTCCATAATTTCATGTTATTAGATCCATACAACATTCTGGATATTTTTCTTCAATTATTATTTGGAGGATGCTAATGGAGTGCCCAGTGATCATCTTTTGCCTTTGTCACATGACTTGGCCATCAATTTTCCTATCATATATTTCTTTGAGGACATCTTTATACCATTTCTTCATATTTCTTGTTTCTATTTTGTGGCACTCTATTTGTGCCCAATAAACATCTCTGCAATTGCTTTTTGGGTTATCTCCAGTGCTTTGGGGCACTTTTGTTATTCAAGGATGGTCTTCAATAGTCATAATGCCCCACAAATGTTAAAGTAAAATACTCATGGATGGACAAATTTTCACTGCAAATTCTGAAAGCAAATTGTATACACTACTAATTCAATTGGTAAATTATGATTATTCACAAACAATATGTAACTTGCAATATTTCTTAGCTAAACACCTCAAAGAAAAAAAAAACCTAGCTCACATATTTGCAATTAATATATCCCAAAATTCAAATAGGATAAAATAAATGAAAATATTACTATTCAAAATAGTAAAAATCAATCCTAGAAAGTCTTTTATCTATAACTTTGAAGACAGAAAATTCATTTCCCACATTTTAAAAATCTACTTAAAGAGAACAGGAAATTCAAAAGAGATTGTTCCTTCAGATGAATATACAGATGTCATTCATGAAGTCTTAAAGAAATCCTGTAGATCTTGTGTTTCATTGATAACAAGATAGTGGAAAATTTTCTTAGGTGTAAGCCAGGTTTTAGATTTTTTGACATAGAGAGTTTAAATAAGAACAGCTGATTGCCATCTGAAATGAAGGATTTAAACATTATTTTCTGATACAAAGAACTCTTAGCAGTTGACAGTGAATAAGAGGCAAATGTCCATCACAGAATTTTCTCCACAGAAAAGGGGACAAACAGTTCCCCTTAATCTCTTTCTCTGTTAAAGTGATTATTATTACAGAAATAAAAGGACCCAATAGCTGTATTAGCAATTATTTCAATAAGCACACTACAATTTTGCTAAATAACTGATTGTTCACAAATGAGCATCTTAATTGACTGATTTTCTGTACAGATTTCTGTTATATTAAAATATGTCCCTTCCACTCATGTTGTTTTAGAAAATGAGAATTTCAAAACCATACAGAAAAGTGACAGAAAGATTACAAATTAATGCCTACACTTTTCACTATGATTTTGTCAGTGGACCTAAGTAATGAGACTTCAAAGCTGTCAGAATCTTAGAAAACATATTGACAAAATTGTTGTTTTTTATATAACTTATACATAACTGTGATTAAACATTGTGAAAAGAAACTATTCCCCACACTCCCTTTAGACTGTTTTATGAGTCACATCTGATGCATCATTCTTCTATCCAATCAGAAGTATTATGACTTTGACTGATATTTAAAACCAATTATTAGCTATTGATGAGTCAACCATTAAATGCTTTCTGAGTACTAACCTGTGTGGTGCTCATAAAAGAGTCAGAAATGTCCCCATTCTACAAACTATGCAATACAGTTAAATAGAAAAGATGTTTTCCACATCTGCTGAATGATCACATCAGACTTAAAGTTCTCTCCTAGTTCTAAATCTATGGCTATGTATGCATAATAACAGGATTAGAGAGGGGGATTCTGAACTGATTCACATTTAAAAAGAATTACTGCTATCATGAAAACATTAAGCCTCCACCTACAAAGAATTACAAAGAAGAAGAAAACTCTCTCAGCAGATTTTGTCATTAGGAAGTTCTGTTAGAAGTTTGTCCTCAAGAAAGTTCTATCCCCTGTGAAATGTTCTTCTCTATGAAATTTTAGGCCAAGATGTATTTTTTAATGTTTGTTCTTTCATTGAATTCTGAAATGTATGCTGTGGGCTTCAAGTCAGACAGTTTCTTGTTTTTCTTGCTTTATATGTCACAAACTCCCAGGAGTATTGATGAATCCCTCCCAAACTTTTAAATTTTTTCCCACAAATTTGTCCTTACTTTTTGAACAAGATCAAATCCAGAATAGAAATTCTCCTCATTGTTCCTGGAGTTTTAAAAATAATTAAAGAAATTCAAGAATTTATTAGCTATACTGAATTTATCAGAATACCAGTAAATTTCAGTGTACCAATTGTTCCTCATCCCTATTATACCCATGTTTCAAAGCCAGGTTTATCATTTTTGGCAAATGTATTATTCATTTATTCCATTTGTTGAGTGTTTTGTAGCATATTAACATTGCCTGCCTTTGTCCCTTTCTTGACCTATCATGCCTCCACTTTCTAGTTTACAGATTTTCCCACATGATAATATCTTATTATAGAATGTTAACTGCTTCTTTTATATTATGTGCTCTATATAAATACCCTTCTATTGTCCTATTTTAGTGATAAATCACATCTCAACAAGCCTCAATAATAACGACAGAGTTGAATTTTTGTCGCTGAATTAAGATATGTCCTTAATTTTGTTTATTATTAATATTTTGTGAATGTATAGCACAAGAGTTTTATAGCTGCTCCTTTTCTTGGCTAGTAATTCATGTGAATTACTGTTGTTCAGCCATGCCCAATTTTTTGTGACCTCATTTGGGGTTTTCTTGGCAAAGATCATAGAGAATTTACCATTTTGTCCAGTTCATTTTACAGATGAGAAAACTGAGGTAAACAGGGCTAAATTATTTGCTCAGGGACACATAGCTAGGCCAGATTTGAACTGAGAACATGTTTCAACTCAGGAAGATAAGTACTCATTCCAGGCCAGTACTCTATGCTCTGTAACATTGAGCTGCCCTATGAATTACTATTTCTGCATTGATATTCTTACTTTATAATGTGATTTAGTAAGGGATATTAATAGTTTACTCTTTGCTACTTCACTTCCACCTTAAATCTTAAATTTGTTTTCAGGAAAAAACACACTGACCTATCTTTATCTAACCCAGGATATTCAAGAATACAAGCCTATAATTCCATTATTTAAGCCCTAGTGTAGAAATCCAAATCTCATTCTCAGACAATATCTTCTTATAAACCACTTCTCAGTTACCAAATTTGCTTTTCTCTAGATGAAGTATGAAGTAAAAAAATAACTTTGGTATCAAATAATAAAATAGATAATGTTTAATTTCTTGCCTGGACTTTCTTAATATATTTCCAGATTCATTGTCCATTTTTGGACCCATTTTTGCGTTTAACTAAGACAAATATTTTTACACTCAAATAATTTATTCTGTTTGGGTTATCATCTACTCATATTAGGACTTTGCAATAGTCTCCTAATTAGCCTTCTCATCTAAAATTTCATCTCACTCTAATCTATATCCAACAGAGCTGCTAATGGGATTTTCCTGAAGTTTAATTTTGACCATGTCATTCTCTTAGTTAAAAAAGCCCAAAAACTTACTACTGCCTCTGAGACCAAATACAAATCCCCCAATTTAATTTTTTTTACAATCTGACTTCAATCTATCTTATTAGACTTTATTTCTCCTCATACAGTCTGTGGTACAGTCTAACTGCAATTCACATTGTTCTTAACACACAACATCACTTCAATTCCAACAGCTATACTTTTGTGTTGGTTATCTCAGTACCTTCATTATTATTTTTGCCTAAAATAGAGACCCTATTGACTTCTATCTTTTAGAATTCTTTTTTTCCCTTCCCTTCAATATTTAGCTCAAGGACTAATTTCTATGTAAAACTTATCATGATGACCCTATGTGCTGTCCAAAATGACCTGATATTTATTTTGTGAATGTAAATTCAAGTGTTGGGATTACTTAATTTTTTTTTTCTTTTGATCTCCAATACCTTGTGGAGTATTTGCTTTTTAGCAGGTATGTAATAAAATTCTTTAATTAATATGAAAAAGTCATAGTCCTGAGCAAGAATCTAAAAATCTAGTTAGAGAGATCAGGTATTTAACTGTACATTAAAAATAAATGAAGAAAAAAAGTCATAAAGGAAATAAAAAAGGAAGGCATTTTTTAAATTATAGCTTTTTATTGACAGGACATATAGATGGGTAATTTTTACAACATTGTCCCTTGTACTTACTTCTGTTCCAACTTTTCCCTTCCCTCTTTCCACCCCCTCCCTTAGATGGCAGTCTTATACATGTTAAACATGTTAAAGTATATCCTAGATACAATATATGTGTGAAGATCCATATAGTTTTCTTGTTGCACAAGAAAAATCAGATTCAGAAGGTAAAAATAATCTGGAAGAAAAACAAAGATGCAAGTAGTCCACATTTATTTCCCAGTGTTCCTTCTCTAGGTGTAGCTGATTCTGTCCATCATTGATCAATTGGAACCGAATTATAGCTCTCTTTGTGGAAGATATTCACTTCCATCAGAATACATAAAAGGAAGCCATTTTTAAAGGAAATATTTTAAAGCACCAACTAAAGGGTAGATTTCAGGTACTTTATATCCTTTTAAGTGCTTTACAAATTTAATCTTATTTGATCCTAACAACAATTCTGGGAGTTAAATGTTATTATTACTCCCATTTTACAATTGAAAAAAACTGATATATTCAAAAATTAAATTACCTGATCAATTTCTTACAGCTATTATATATTTAAGGTCACATTTGATTTCAGATCTTCCTGACTCTATCCAGTGTTCTATGCATTGTATGATCTAGAAACCTAATGAATGGTACATTGATCATTCAGAGGTTGCAGAAGTCAATTAAAGTTTTGGAAAACAGGTAAAAATTGAAAATTATCTAGCATTAAAACATAAACATAAGGAAAAAAGCATAAGGGAAAGGAAGGTAGAAATCAAGAAATGAGGGGAAGAATAGATGAAATGACTATATGTAAAACTTATCTCTTTGGAACAGAACCTGTTTGCAGTGGCTAAGAATATTATATAATCTTAAAATCTTCAGAGTTGGAATCAAACAACTAGCCCCCAAATTCACCATTTGAGCACCCAATTTTATATGAAGATTAAAAAAATTTCCCCCCATCTACTCTGCAACAAACTATTCCTTTTCCTCTCTATACATCTTGCCTTTCTCCATGCACCTATTGAATTTTTGTATTTAAATGTTTTCCTTGGTTTCAAAATGCTGCATATTCAATAAATACAGGAAAAGGAAAACTGAAAATACCTGCTCCAACCTAATTCTTACAGACTAAAGACCAATTCACCACTCAATTGCTCCAGGAATGATTTGCCTACCATCTCCCAAGCACCAATTTATATTTCCACACAGCCATAAGTAACTCTTGTGATTTTAAGCACTGGCTTTTGGAGTTAGTTTTTTTTTGGCAGTATTGCAGAAAAGCCCTGGTACCAACTCGGGAGGATGCTTTGTCTTTCCTACCCTTCCATTCCTCCCACAACTCATGATTAGTAACTGAAGGCTCAGAGTAACACTGTATTCTTTTGTGATAGTTTTGGTATTAATATTCTATCTTTAGAATTGACCTCCTGGTGGAGATCTCAAAGATTGAAAGTTTGAATAAAATACGGGAACAGATATGATTTTAGTATCTTGATACTCTAGAGGAATAAACAGGCAGCAGCTGCAAAGTGAAATCAAGATGGGAAAAAATCCAATTTATTGTAAATGTTTCTCAGAGAAGTTCTCCTTCTCCAGCAATTTCCAAAGTGTCATCTTCCCAAAGCCTTCACAACCAATATCAAAATAAGGTAGAATTCAGTTGAGAAGGACTTGAAAAGTTAAAAATTGGTCTAACTATAATGCATTCCTAGCATATTTTTACACTATTGTCACACCTGAATCCCAATCATCTTTTTCAAGTTTACAGATCCCATCCAATCTCAGTGGTTTGAGAGAACAGAGAATATGCTATAAAAGCTAAGAATGAGAGTAATAGTGTTAAACTTTCAGAAAAAGACAGGATTGATTGTAAAATGTACATTTATTCCAGAAATTGATACAATTGGACTAACCTTGACTGAAGAGGAGAAATAAATAGATATTTCAATGAAAATATGCTTTTAATTAAGTTTGGAAAAGGAAAATTAAGACAAACAAAAGAAAGAAAAAAATAACATTAAAAGCAAATAACAAATCTTGTATAGTAATTAAATAATAGAATAGTAATTAAAAGAATGATAAGAACATATGAAAGAACATGCTATCTGCATAAAGATGAAAAAATTAATAATTAGATTTTTAGAATAGTACACACATATAAATGTATATGTATATGTGCATATGTATGCATACCCAAGTTAGTTAGTTAGTTACCTAACTTCATCATATATATTTAAAGCATAGCAAGTTGTACATAATAGATTTGATGTTTCATATACAATCATCTTTGTTTGAAAAATTCTCCTATTACATAAATGTTTATATATAAATAACCCCGGGAAAAAAATAGTTGGGGGAACAGGCAGGAGATCAGGTTCAGATTAACATAAGGAAAATGATCATAGTGACTAAGTACTTATTTAAAGGGGAGGTAATATGTTTATGTTCCTGTGTGACAGCATATTTTGTAGAAGAATTAACACTAAGTCAATAGTAATAATGATAAATATGAATGAATTAAATTTGGCAATGAAGTAAAAAATAATGAAGGAATATTCATTCCTTTAGTTATTTATCCAAATAAGTAAAAAAGCCCCAAATTTTGTTGTACATAAATTTTAAAGTATTCAGTGAAAATGAGGGGATAAATACAAATATATTATGCTTCAAACAACTATATAAAAGTAGAATTTACAACTATTATCTTGAATGAAACACAAAAAGTTGATGATAAAAACTGATCAAAGACATATTTACTTACCATAGGCAATAAAAAAAAAAGAATATTAAATCTCTGTATACCAAAATAGGATGAGGATTAAGAACTTAATAGAAGTCAGATAAACTACAAAAGAATTAATAACAAAATAATAATACAAGACTTTGTTTTCTCTAAATCAAACAAAATGAAAGAAATATAAAAAAAGAAAAATATAAACTTTAGAGAATTGTTAAAATAATAGATTTAAGCAATTTGTGGGAGCTTTTTTAAATTTTCAATTCCAAATTCATTCCTCTTTACTACCCACTGAGAAGGCAAGAAATATGGAACATGAAGTCAAGCAAACCATATTTCCACATTAGACATGTTACCAAAAAAGAAAAAAAAAAGCAAAGGAAAAAAGACAATGAAAAATTATGTTTCAATCTGTACTAGGAGTTCAGTTTTCTCTCCTAAGGTGAACAGCATTTTTAAACATGAGAGTCTTTGGAATTATGAATCATTGTACTCAACAGAGAAGCAACAGTTTCTCACAGTTGAATATCATTATAACATTCCTGTTATTACATACAGTGTTCTAGTTCTACTCACTGCGTCAATTCATATGTCTTCCTAGATTTTTCTGAAACCATTCTCTTCATAATTCTTACATCATAATAGTATTCTATTATAGTAATAATACCATGCTCAGCCAAATTTTATTATACACAAGGATCCTTTTTCCTTTTTTAAAAAATCTATTTAGAATACAGACCTGGTTATGGTATTGCTGGGTCAAAGTCTATGAACAGTTTTATAGTCCTTGGAAAGTTTCAAATTGTTATATAAAATAGTTGAATCAGTTCACATGTCCACCAACACCCTTATCTCTGCCTAATTTTCTATATTCCACTCCCAAACCCCAACATTTGTTATTTCCCTTTTATATGATTTTAGTCAATTTGATGTGGGTGAGCTAGTGCCACAGAAGTGCTTTACTTTGCATTTCTCTCATCATTAGTGATTTAAAGAATTTTTCATATGATTATTCATAACTTTGATTTATTCTTCTGAAAACTGCCTATTTGCATATCCTTTGACTATTTATCCATTTGGGAATAGCTTTTATTTTTATAAGTTTGGCTCAATACAAGACAAAGTTTTGATAAATGAGACCATTATCAGAGACACTTGCTATAAATTATTTCCCTAGTTTCCTGCTTTCCTTGTAATTTTGAATGCATTGTTGGTTTTGTGCCAATTTTAAAAAATTTGATATAATCACAATTATCCATTTTTATCCCTTAATCTTCTCTATCTTTTTTTTTTTGTTCTTGAATTCTATACTTATTCATAGATCTGAAAGGCATATTTTTCTATGTTCTCTTAATTTGCTTGTAATATTAGCCTTCATGTCTAAATTATATGCCTATTTTGAGTTTGTCTTGATAAACAGTATGTGATGCTGCAACATCTATGCCTCCTTTCTGCTAGGCGATGGAAATATCTAAATGGGACTAATATAGAACACATATACTTAATGCTCCAAAGAATAATGATCCCGTTTACTAACCGTGAAATAACAAAATACTATTGAGTAAAGAAAATATCATAAAAAGATACAAAACTAAATACAAAGTGGTGACATCTTGAATAACTAATGGGTCAAAGAAGAAATGTAAAAATTATAAATTATTAGATTAAAATAAAAATAACAATGAAACAGAAAATTAAAACCTATAGAATTTAGCTAAAGCAGCTCTCAGAGAGAATTGTCTATTTTGAAAACATTATTTAGCAAAATAGAAAAAGATTGGATCTATGAGCAAGCTTGCAATTAATAAAATTAAAAATAATTGAGTTACTAAACAATTACATATGAAAAACTTCTTGAAATTCAAAGACAAAAAGAGAAACATGAAAGTGGAGGGTGAGGGATTGCCCAACAAATAAAATTAAGAGCCTTTTTCTTTGCTGAAACTAACAAAATCAATGAGGCATTACCTGTATGTTCTAGGAAAAAGAAAGAGAAAAAAACAACAACAAAAAGAACAAGATAAATTAACAATAACATAAATAAAATAGAAATATAAACTCTGATCTAAAATATATACTCAGAAATCTGATGTTTTAAATTTGGTGAATATCTATAAAATGTGTAAAAATACCCAAAGTCGCATTTTTTTTTAAGAAAAAGATATCATAAGCCAATCTTAGAAAAAATACTAATCAAGCTATAAATGGACTGCTAAAATTTAAAACACCTTAAGGGAGGGTAAGATAAGCTTCTAAATGAACTGACAACTGAATTCCAGAAATCATTTATTTATTTATTTATTTTAAGTTTGATTCTTTTTAAAATTAATTTTGTAATTATAATATTTTGACAGTACATATGTATGGATAATGTTTTACAGCATTATCCCTTGCACTAACTTCTGTTCCAAATTTTCCCCTCCTTCCCTCCACCCCCTCCCCTAGATGGGAGGCATTCCCATACATGTTAAATATATTATAGTATATCCTAGATATAATATATGTGTGCAGAACAGAATTTTTGTTGCTGTTGTTGCACAGGAAGAATTGGATTCAGTACATAAAAATAACCTTGGAAGAAAAACAAACATGCAAACCATTTACACTCATTTCCCAGTGTTCCTTCTCTGGGTGTAGCTGATTCCAAAAAACATTTAAAGAACAATTAAAACTTGCATTCAAAAATTCATTTTAAAAAATAGAGACAGAAAATACTCTAAAATTGCTTTTATAAATGATAAAAATATAGTCGTGACTTCAAAAACAGAGAAATACAAAATAGAGGAAAAACACTAGATGGGCCTTATTAATGATTATTGATACAAAACTTTTTAATAAGATCTGTTCAAGAAAAGTATAGAAATATATCAGGATAATATTTCCCTATTTTCAAGTTGTATTCATAAAAAAAGACACAAGGAATAACATTAGGAAAACAATTAGATTAATCACATAAATAACAAATCAAATTTTCACAGTAATTCATGCAGGAAAAGAAGCTTTTGACAAAAAAAATATAATACTTTTTATTCAAAAATTGCCTTGAAAAGATTAGTTATGTAACAGTTACTTATTCTGATCAAAAGCAAAAATATAGACCTAATAACTGGATTTGTTTGAAATACAAACACACAAAATTTTTCTTAGAATAAACAAGAGTAAATAAATAATTTCCCCCTCATTATTGTTTAACATGATTTTAGAAATAATATAATAGATTATAATTATATTATAATATAATAGATAATAGGCAATAGATTAAGTTAAAGGCATAAGAATATGGCAAAGAAGAAATAAAAATCATCATTCTAAATAGATAGCATGATGGTATACTTAGAAAAGGATAGCAGATCAGTGATGCATCTAATTCAAATGATCAAAAACTTCTGTAAGAAAACCACATATAAAATAAATCCAGTGGAATAACTAAAGAACACCCTTGATCAATCAGCTTCATTACTTAGTTAAAAAGAAAATTAGCTTAGACAGCTAAGATCTGTCCTTGGTGAAATATTATTCTTAACTTCACTTTTTCTTTGCCTTTTTCTAGATGTTCAAAAATCATCCCTTTAATTCTTTGTCCTAGAGATGATACAAACCACTTCCAGTTGTTCAGTAATGAAAAGAGCCATTTACACCCAGAGAGAGGACAATGGGAACTGAGTGTGGACCACAACATAGAGTTTTAACTCTTTCTGTTATTATTTACTTGCATTTTGTTTTCCTTCTCAGGTTTTTTTTCTTTCTAGATCCAATATATATATTGGATTTAACACATAATTTAACACATTTAATATATATTGTACTACCTGCCATCTAGGGGAGGGGGTGGGGAGAAAGGGGAAAATTTGGAAGGTTTTGCAAGAGTCAATGTGAAAGATTACCCATGCATATATTTTGTAAATAAAAAGCTATAATAATAAAAAAAATACTGTGTTCTAGAATTTTTCCAAGACTCAAAGTCAAAATCATTGACTATTAACTGTTATTGTAGTGGAGAATTGACTAGGGTATTTTTTAATGTTCTCTGAATTCACTGTGTTCTGAAAAAAATATTGTTGATATCAAGACACATTGACATTCAGATAGCAATTTTTTTTTTTTGCTACATCAGTATAATTCACTTTCTCTCTGAAAGGGATTTGTGTTTCCTCCCCACAATAGGTCAAGTAAAGTCCCATGATTGTCAGGCTACTAGGAAGGATGGTAATTAGGATAAATTCATGGTCATGTTTCAATTCCCTAAGTCTGGTTACTTTATAGATAAATGGGCAAATATTTTTTGGCATAGTCCAAACCTGCTGGCAATAAAACTGAAAAGTCATCCAGTAGCCTGATTCTAGAACAGTTTTGGGAAGACAGATTTTTTTTTTTTTATGTAGCCTAGAAAAGTAATAATAATTTGAATTTATATAGCATTTTATCATTTGATCTTCACAACCTTTACTGAATACAAGGTAGTACAAACATTACTTTTTATTTCTTCCATTATGAAACATAGGTTCAAGGTTCTTTTAGTTTCCCAAATTGTGAAGTGGTGGAATTACATCATGAACTAAGATTATATGGTTCTAGGTATAGCATTCTTCCCTTTATGGAATGAGGGACAAATAATCAGTCTATGTGATTATTATATACTCTTTCATTTGCAAAGGTTGGAGCTTTGCAATAGTAAGTTATTAAATTCTTTATTCATTCATCTATTTTTTTCTTGGAAGTAAAGACATTTATTAGGAAGTTTATACTATTTATTCTCCAAACTATGATTTAGCAATGTTTTTGGGAAAAGCCATGAATAAACATAAAATATATTTGTATTTACACATCTATGTTTAATATGTATATATATATGTATGTATATATCTTAAAGCCTTTGAAGAAAAGTATAATAATATATGTGTATGTATATATCTATGCACACACACACACACACACACACACACACACACATATATATATTTATATAAAGAGTGAGAGACTTGAGAGAGTATGGAATAAAGACAGAGGCAGAAACAGAGACAGAAAAAGAGATGCAGAGAAAGAGACAGAGGCAGAGAGAGAGAAAGAGAAATAGAGGGACAGAGAAAGAGGAGACAGAGACAGAAACAGAAACAGAAAGGAAGAGATAAACAGACACAGAGATAGTGATGCAAAGAGTATATTATATTTTTCTTTATGGTAAAAATGTTACAATAATATTTTGTACTGATTTATTTGATTATGCTACGTTATTCTATTTATACAAATTAATAGAATAGGAAATAAGGAACAAATAATAATTGGTATCTCCAAGTTTCTACATGTGGGATTAAATTAAAGCCAAAGTTGTGAGAAGCCCCTATAACAGAATAGCACAGTCATCTTTCAACAGAAGTCTTCTCCTTCTTCCCAAGCAGAAGATTCTCTCTTCTCTAAAATAATTTCCTATTTACTCTCCATGTTATATGTACCTACTTAAGCACATATTATCACTTTCCTTCAAATGTAAGCTCTTTAAGGATAGAGACTCTTTTTTCTATTCTATTTTCTATTTTATTCTAACCCAGGACTTAGCACAGTGCCTTTCAGATAATAGGACAATAATAAATGTTTGTTGATTGGTTAATTAGCTTGGAAATCAGATCTAGCTTGGAAATCAGATCTGGCCCTGATGCATTGTAGAAAATATAGATTGAATGAGGCCAGAAGGGGGCAAGCCTTGAGGAATAGTACTGTCAAAATAGGACAGTCACTAGTGAGCAGAGACTTGGTACAGAGTAAGAAGTAGTAACAGGAGAATTCAAAGCCTGTGTGCCTCCAAAGCTGGTGATTCATTGTTTGTAACACATAGTGTGCTTGTACATTAATGAGATGAATCAATCAACATCTGGGTATAGAGTCATTCACTTATTTTGGCTAAAAGAATCACATTTACTTGTTTAAAGGACAATCTCAACCCAATGATTACATCCCCCCCCCCCTTAGGCACATAAAAAGGAAGGATAATCAAGGTACTTATACATTCTTATGTATATAACCCAGTAATATAGCTTCTCACTCTACCCGATCCTCATTTCATTTATTCATTTTCATTTCCCAGATAAAATGATCTAATAACATTTGTTACTAGTAGCTCTCAGATCTTCTATTCATCATCCTCTTTTGTCTCAGCATCTCAATGTCACCAAAAATCTTGTCTCCATTATCATATCAATGGGTATTACAAAGCAGTCAATTCATATATCAAGAAACATTTTTAAGCAGCTACCATGTTCTAGAATCTATCCTTGATCTTTAGGATACAAATATTAAAATAATTCTTAATCTTACAGATTTTACAAGTGGGGTCTTAGAAAGAACATTGTCCTATATATCAGGCAACACTCCCTAAATTGGTTTATAATATTAGCAAAAACATTTATCTTCTTTGGACCTGGTTCTATATATTTTGAAGGTGTCAGTCAGTCAGTCAGCAAGCAGTCACCAGTCTCCAAATATGGTACCATTAGGTACAAAATATTGTACTAAACATTGGAGATAGAAACAAAAAACATACAACAACAACCTCAGCAACAACAGTGCAGTACCTCCTCTCAGGAAGCTTACAATCTAACTGGTGTGAGGATCAGTTACGTGATTCATTTAGGATCACAAAAAATAACTGGAACTACTTAAACTCAGGCATTCCTTTCCCCCAAATACATTGTTGTTGTCTGTTCTTTATTCTCAAAAATCATGATGTGAGAAATATGATTCCATGATTTGTAAGTGAATTGAATTTAAGTAAGAGAAGGTTGTGCAAAGTTATCACCCTCATTTTCTCTTGAAGAGCTATCTAGGTCCAGTGGCAACATATAATATGACTAGAATAGCCCCAGTGCAGATCTTGATCCTTTTAAGTTAATGTCTTTCCCAAGTCTCAATTCAACTGAGGTAATGCCCATTCAGCAAGTAAAGCTAGGTATGAAATGATGCAAAGAATGTCCTCTTTTACCAAATTAAAAAAAATCAATCAGGGAGGAGAAGACCATAGGGTTTTCTTTCTTACAGTCTCTCCTGTTCTCTAACTTAAACTAAAAACTAAAAGATCTAAACTTAAACTAAAAAAAATTTTCCTCTTTATGATTTTTTTTCAATCAAGATTGTTTAGTATCACACCTCTCAGACTGGTTAAATGACAGCAAAAGACAATGACAAACGTGGGAGGGAATGTGAGAAAACTGGGAAACTAATACATTGTTGGAGTTTTGAACAGATTTAACCATTCTATAGAATAATTTGGATCTAAGTCTAAAGAGCTATAAAACTACATACCCTTTGATCCAGCAGAATTTCTACTGGGCTTGTATCCTAAAGATATCATAAAGGAGGGAAAGGCTCCCACATGTGCAAAAATATTTGTGGCAGCCCTTTTTTATCATGGCAAAAAAATGGAAATTAAGTAAATGCCCATCAATTGGAGAATGGCTAAACAAGTTACGGCATATGACTATTATGGAATATTATTGTTCTGCAAGAAATGATCAGCAGGATGATTTCAGAGAGGCCTGGAGAGACTTACATGGACTGATGCTGAGTGAAATGAGCAAAACTAGAAGATCATTATATATAGCAACAGCATGATTATATCATGTTCAATTCTGATGTACATAGCTCTTGTCAAAAATGAGGTAATTCAGACTAGTTTCAATAGTCTTGTGATGAAGAAAGCTATATGTACCCAGAGAGAAGAGAGTGGGAATTGAATGTGGACTACAATATATTCACTCTTTTTGTTATTGTTTGTTTGCATTTTGTTTTCTTTCTTTTCATTTTTTTTTCCCTTTTGGATCTGATTTTTCTTTAGCAGCATGATATTTCTTTAGCAGCACATATAGAAGAATTGTACATGTTTAACATATATTGAATCACTTGCCCATTGGAAAGAGTTTTTAATTACCTCAACAAGGAAATAGGGATAATTTTATTTATATTATATGTTTGTTATCATGTGTTTCAAAAGAAATATTTTTAAAGTGTTTTGTAAATATTAGGGACCTCTATCATTGCCAATTCTTATCATTACTGTTTCAATGAATAAGTAACAAAAAATAACAGGAAACTAATTTTAATCAGAAGTTTTAGTAGGGCAATGGAAATTACTTTTAACATAGCTATAACTAAGTAAAAAGGATATTACAAACCGTCTTCAATGAATTACCAATCAGAAAGGACCAAGAGTGCTAATTTAGCTCTATTTCCACTTTATAAATGAAGAAACAAAGTCACAAAGAAGTTAAATGATTTGACTATGTTAAAAGTCACTACATACCAGAAATGGATTCAAAACCAGCTTCTCTAAAATAAAATTTTGTGTTCTTTCTGATGTTTTACAGGACCAGATAAACCATGTAGCTATTTCATGTGGCATTTTGAAGGATGAATTTTCTACAAAAAGTTCATACTATGCATAATGGGAAGGTTCCTTACCACAAATTCTTTTATCATTACTTGCTGAAATTTCATTATAGAGTTTGATTCTTATGGATTAATAATATCAGATGAAGTCAGTGAATATTTGTCATCATCCACTACTATAAGCAAGGCAATATACTTGGCACTAGGGATTCAAAGACAAAAGTGGGGAAAAATTATTCTTTCCTGAAAAAGGCTTCTATTTAACTAGAGGCTAAGCATTATTTTCTCAGGCTCTTTTATAAAAATGCAAATATTTCTTGAGTGGTACTACAAGAAATCATTAACCTATTGCCAGTAATGGCAATCAATTTTTATGTATTTTTTCCAGTAGAAAAATGTGAGCTGGAAAACATGTAGAGAACTCAAACCCCAGATATGACTGATATCTCCATGTTCCTTAGAGACTTTTACATGTGTGAAATTTTTTTATGTCTTGTTAGTTCAGTTGAATTAATGAGATCATAATCACAGGTTCCATCCCCAAGTGGGCCAATTAGCTTTGCTCTTTTCCATGGTTGCAGGCAACATTCTTAAACCTCTTTCTTCCCTGAAAATATTGCATCCCCTAAACATTTTTATAAATCCTTGTTGATTCCTAAGGGGGCCAAGTAAAAAGTTTGAAAGCTTCTATTAAAATTAATTTCCACCATTAGAAAAACAATACAGTTTTGATGACCTTCTACTATTCTATGTAAAGAGGAGTATGGCATACTGCA